>NC_139031.1:46528737-47061237 GCF_964662115.1 Mustela nivalis
ATAAAACCTTCATAATTTCAGCATTCTGAAAAGTAAATACTAGTAGGCAAAGAGGAGAAAAAGAACATAATTCAAAATACCACTGACTGGGCGCCTGGGTGGCTCAGTGGGTTAAGCCACTGCCTTCGGCTCAGGTCATGATCTCAGGGTCCTGGGATCGAGTCCCGCATCGGGCTCTCTGCTCGGCAGGGAGCCTGCTTCCCTCTCTCTCTCTCTGCCTGCCTCTCCATCTACTTGTGATTTCTCTCTGTCAAATAAATAAATAAATAAATCTTTTTAAAAAAAAAAAAATACCACTGACTGACCGGGTGATAAATCTCCTATTTTTCCTCTGGTCTTCCTCAGCCTGTATTCAAGATAGCCAAAACCCAGAGTAGGTACCAGAGCACTGACAACTCCAGCAGAAGCCCTCTAGCATGGCTTGAGAAACATAAAAGGGGACCCATAACTTTCAAAGGAAATGAAGAAATTGCCCCATTTTTCCTTTTTTTGCCTTTTCTTCTCCATTTTCTCGTGCCCCAGCCACCCCAAGTGAATCCATCATGGTGGCAGCTGGGTCGGCCCCTGTGACCACAGCAGAAGGCTCTAGGTATCTAAAAATCTAAAGAATATTCTCTCTGATCCAAAAAACTATGGTGGAAAGGGGGTGATGTGAACTCCCAATACTTTATTTCTCTCGCTGCTCTTGCTGCTTGGCTTCAGACAAAGGCACGGTCATACGAAGTATGTGGCAAAGCAGAATAAATAGAATCCCAGCCTTCTGGTCAGAGGACTAAAAAGGTAAGCTTCAGGGAAACAGAAAGTTCCAGACAGATTGCGGAGAGAGTGGAGCTTGGAAAAGTGATACCATAAAGCTTTTTAGAACTCCTAAGCTCACCTCTACCCTGTGTCTCTGTGAAGCTGATCTTAAACAGCTTATTACAAACTTTGAGAACTAAACTAAGTAGATAGACCACTGCCCAGATCCCTGACTGGTCACTGAGTGACACACACATGGGACAGATCTAAATAGCCCTACAAAAGCTCTGAGAATGGTACTGACACTGAAACCACAACCTACATAAGACTAGTCAGAACTTGGGACCTAAGTACAACTGGATTGATTGAGTGATACAAAAGAAAAAAGAAAAAAAAAATGTCCAGGATATAATCCAAAACTATTTAAAATCTGAAGAACTAGGAATATCTCAATTCATATAAGAAAAGGCAATACCAACCCCAAGTTTAAACAGTTGCTGGAATTATTGAAAAAGACTTTAAAGTAATTCAGATACAGATGCTCTGAGAAATAAGGGTAAACTTTAGGAACTTGTGGAACAATACAGAGAAGTATAACATTCATGTCATCAGAATCCCAGAAGGAGAGGAAAAAGAGTACAGTGTGTCCCGCTTATATGAGATACCTACAGTAGTCAAATTATGTAAACAAAGTAGAATTGTGGTTGCCCGAGGCTGTGGGGAGGGGGAAATGGGAGGTTGTTGTTCCACAGTTACGGAGTTTCGGAAAAAGTTCTAGAGGTCTGTTACGCAACAATGTGGATATAGTTAACACTACTGAACTAGATACACTTAGAAGTGGTTAAGAGGGTAAATTTTATATTAGCGGATATTAGCGGATATTTTCGTCACAATTAAAATTAAAACAAAACAAAACAGATTTCTAGGCCCAACCCGTGATCTGGATGAGAACTTTGGAGGTTAGTCTTGGAATCTGCATTTTAAAAAGCTCCCCAAGAGGTCTGGAAGCACATTCAAATTTGAGAAGTTCTGCTTGGGAACCTATTTCCAAGTATCTCAGCAAACTAACACATTCTTTGTCCTCTGCGCCCTCTCCCACCCCTACCATGGACAGGAGGAGCAGGTGGGAATCTTCTATAACACATTACACACAGGCATCTATCTGATTTTCACAGAAAACCACTTCAGAAAACCACTGAACTATTTTTTTCTCCCGTGGTTTTTCTCCCGTCAACTTTTCTTTTGCCAATAGGAAACTCTGACTTTGTCCTCTAGGAAGGGTTGGATTGTTGCTACTGTCAGGTGACCTGCTCCTTCTCCTGATGGTGCCCCAGCGACCCCTTAACGGTTTCCTCATGTTGCTATCTGCATGGACACTTGTGTGTTCAGATCTGCCCACAGTCTCCTCCTGAGTCTTCACTCTCAACACCAGTCAACACAGTGCAGCCCAATTAAGAGACCCCTCTACTTTTCTCCAGGAACTCACAGCATCAGACCTATTTCAGGTTTAAGTGGGAAGATATTTCTCTTGATTAAAAGACTTGGTTGGCCCTACCAGGTTGTATTTGTGTTTTCAAAGAAGAATGCATCTATACAAGTAAATCTCTAGTGTTAAGTAAAATCTCTAACAAAGAAGTTCAACAGAGGGTAGGATCTAGCAGCAAAGAAACCCTGTTTTACAAAAAAAAAAAAAAAAAAAAGTCAGAAAATCTTTGACGTGCCCAAAACTAAACCATAAAATGGGAAAATGAAGCTCTGCCTCCTAATCATTGACTCCAAACTTCACCCTCCTTCTGCTAGTGAAAGTAACCCAGAATGCGTAAAATTTAAATGCAGCCATTTACCAATGATCCCACCTCCAATAGACAATTTTTTTAACATCTCATTTTAAAAATATTTTTTTACAACTATGATGATTATTTAGTCATTCACTCATCAAATATTAAAGACAATCATTTTCTAAGCACGGGTGTGTTTTTTTTAAGATTTTCTAATTTTTAGGGGCACCTGGGTGGCTCAGTAGGTTAGTCATTTGCCTTTGGCTCAAGTCATGATCCCAGTGTCCTGGGACCAAGCCCCAGCTCCCTTCTCGACAGGGAACCTGCTTCTCCCCCACCTCTCTGCTATCTCTCTCTCAAATAAGTAAATAAATAAATAACGTCTTTAAATAATTTTTTTTTAATTTTTAAGTAATCTCTATATCCAATGTGGGCCTTGAACTCACAACCCCAATATCAAGAGTCACATGTGCCACCGACTCAGCCAGCCAGGTGCCTATGGGCTCTGTTCTTTAATACATATTTAAGAAAAAATAATCTCTATGTTGAGTAATATCTAGCATCAAGCCCAGCAAGCAAAATACTAAAGATGAAAAAATAAGAAATAAAAACTAAATGAGAGCTTTGAAGCACTATATTGCAAATATCAAAAAATGGCAAATACACTCCCTTAAGGCCTAGACTTCCACATCTAGCCAGCCTAATTATTCAGGAGCCTAAAGGATCTGAGATAGCACCACCAAGGTAAGTTTTAGGACTTGCTATAAAGGATTAAGACAAAGGACCAGCATTAAATTTAATTCAAACATAATCAATGCTTTTTCTTTTATTCTTATAAATTAAGTAGGTTCCATGCCCAACATGGGCCTTAAAATTACCACCTTGAGATCAAGAGTCACACATCCTACCAACTAAGCCAACTAGGCACCCCTCTCCTTTCTCTGACTTAAGGTCATTAACTTACCCTTTCTGGCCTCAGTCTCCTCCTCTATAAAAATTTAGGCCTTGGGACGCCTGGGTGGCTCAGTTGGTTAAGCAGCTGCCTTCGGCTCAGGTCATGATCCCAGCGTCCTGGGATCGAGTCCCACATCGGGCTCCTTGCTCCGCAGGGAGCCTGCTTCTCCCTCTCCCTCTGACTCTGCCTTCCACTCTGTCTGCCACTCTCTCTCTGACAAATAAATAAATAAAATATTTAAAAAAAAAAAAATTAGGCCTTAAGAAAGTCCTTTCTAGCTATGTGTCCATAGTTTTATGACCCAAATCAGCTGCACACTAAGAATGAAGTGCGAAATCCAATGTGGAACCTTCTGGGGCTCTCAAAACTTTGGAAAGTATATGAAGGGCCTCCACATGCCTAATCAAGTTCAGACCAGTCTCTGTGGTCCTGTGACAGCCTGGACAGGATTTGAGTAAGGTTGGAGGCAGTGTGGATGGGGAACCTATGGCTGCTCTCCAGTGTACAAGTCCCTAATGTGTCAGCATCACTGAGGAAAAGTCATCGAAATCTAGCACTTTTCAAACTGTGGGTCAAGACCCTCTGATGAGTCAAGAAATTTAGTGGGTTACCAGGTTGTTTTGGAATGGAATGACATTAAATGGAATGGAAAGGAAACCATCAGAGCGTATGAGTAAATATAAATATTGTTTTAGAAAGTTTTGTTTCAGTGTGTGTATATGTATGCGTGTGCATGTGCGTGTGCGTGTGCGTGTGTGTGTGTGTACTGGGTTGTGGTATGTCTTTCTTTATTGTGAGAAACAGTCAAGAGTTTGGAAAAGCCAGATCTAGTTGTGTGTGGAAGAAGGGGCATGAGGAGAAGGCCTTTTCCAAGCCAGGCACAGGCCTGGGAGAGGGTGGGGAAGAGAATAATGAGATTGGAATTCATCCCATGGCCCAAACCCCCAGCCTGATACTCTGAAAATTACCTCAAGATCTTTGAGAAAAGGGAAGAGAGGAAGGTCTCCCATATCCTGACAGAGGCCCCAGCCTGTTTGTGGAGCTCCCTGGGCACTGGCGTATGGTGGTGGCCTGGCTTTTCTATGTATTTCTCACCCAACAGCTCACTAAACATAAACAACCCGGGCTCCCAAAGTCTTTACACCAGCTGCTATGCCTCACATCACCTTGATATTTCCAAAATTCAAGATGACCCAAACAGGATTTTCAACTTATCTGTGTTGTGATACAATTTGCAATTCTCACTCCTTTCTTGGTGTATACATCTCCTCCAGGGAAGATCATCCCTGTTGATATGGTCTGCACTTCAAAGCTTCCTACCTTATCTGCAGGTACAGGGAATGGTTAGAAGGGTATGTGTTACTAATTACTCAGTCTTAAGGGGGTGAGGGGGATGGGAAGGTAGTGGTATTGCTATCGGTTTTACATCCCTTAATAAACAGGAGCTAGGTAGGTATTCTTCCTCAAAGAGGACCCTGAGGTTGAAAAGGTTAATTTTCACACACAACTAGTTAAGTGGAAAGGGGGATTTGAACTCAGGCTTTCCTGGTTACAAAGGCTACACCTTGGGGCGTCTGGGTGGCTCAGTCGTTAAGCGTCTGCCTTCAGCTCAGGTCATGATCCCACAGTCCTGGGATTGAGCCCCGCCTCAGGCTCCCTGCTCCATGGGAAACCTTCTTCTCCTTCTCCCACTCCTCCTGTTTATGTTCCCTCTCTTGCTGTGTCTTCCTGTCAAATAGAAAATAAAAGAATCTTTTAAAATATAAATAAATAAAGGCTACACTTCTTTCCACTCCATCAGGTCACGCTTTTTGCTGCTTAAGCCAACTATGTTTCTTATGAATCTGGACCTACTTGCATTTGAGCCACTCTAGAAAGTATTCATACTGCTCTCCCAGTGGAAAAGTTGAAATTACTCTCAAGCAATAGTGAAAACCAGTGTTGCACGTTCCACAGAATTTACAATAAACAGAGATCACTGAGTGTTGTGTCGAATGGGAATTGAAATTCATATAGGTTGATTGTTCGCTGGACCAGCTTCTTTAAAGAGACAGGAGGAAGATCAAACGCACAGAGGCTGGTTGTGGAGAATACTCCTTGGCATAAATACTGGAAATCTAAAGCTCAATTTTCACTATGTGTCAGGTCAAAATTATTTATATTAAAATATATTCCCAAAATTATAATGCAAATTGTTAGTAAAGCATAATTGAAAATACTCAATTCCTGGAGCGCCTGCCTGGCTCAGTCCATACAGCCTGTGACTCTTAATCACGGGGCCATGAGTTCAAGCCCCACCTTGGGTGTAGAAGTTATATATGTATTAAAAAAAAAATACACACTTCCTTTCAATAAAGCCTTTTCATGTCCCCACCAAGTACATAAAATTAAGTCAACTTTTATCAACCCTTTATATATTTGCAACTAGATCTTATAAAATCCTTGAACTGAGAAGCTGCCTTTTTAAGATTTGACTCTCTGAGGAGTGCCTGGCTGACTCAGTTAGTTGTAAGATCTCGGGGTTTTAAGTCTGAGGTTTGACCCCCCGCCTCCCCCCGCAATGCTCAGCATAGAGATTACTTAAGAAAAAATGAAATCCTTCAGGATGCCTGAGTGGCTCAGTGAGTTAAAGTCTCTGCCTTCGGCTCAGATCATGATCCCAGGGTCCTGGGATCAAGCCCTGCATCAGGCTCTCTGCTCAGAGGACAACCTGCTTCCCTCTCTCTGCCTGCTTGTAATCTCTGTCTGTCAAATGAGTAAATAAAATCTTTAAAAAAGAAAAGAAAAAATGAAATCTTTAAAAAAAAAACTATTTAACCCTTTGAAAGCCATTTAATAATCTTACATGAACATTCATTTTAATTTGGCTCATTTTTAGCTCCTCAGATAAAACATTTTCCTCTGAGATAAACCAGCTGAAGAAACTTTATTTTTCACCTTTTACAAAATCAACATATACACCGACCTACTTTACTGTTCCAAGTAACTGATAAGTAAAATTTGAAAAATCAATTATCCCCAGTCCATGCACACCACACTGTTAGATCCATGTGCAAATCACTGTGTTTTTCATGACTCAGTGTTGTGGGAAATGAGAAAATGCCTGAAAAACAGGATGGATGGCAGAGTGCCTGGGGTGCCTGGGTGGCTCAGTTGATTAAGCATCGATTCTGGTTTCAGCACAGGTCATGATCTCAGGGTCGTCAGATCTAGCCCACCGCACCCTGCTCCACAGTCAACATGGGATTTTCTCTCTCCCTCCCTTCCCCCTCCATCCCACCCACTGGACACATACTCTCTCTCTCTCAAATAATAAATAAATAAATCTTTTTAAAATAAAAAAGATAAAGGCAGAGTGCCTAAAGCAAGCCCAAAATGAGCTATTTCACATACCCCTTCTCCCAACAATGTGTTGCTTTGTCCTGTAATTGGAATAATGGACTTTGAAGGGAGAAAGGAATAAAGTACAGAATTTGTTCTAAACCAAGTATATTAGCCAATAGCTGAGGCAACTTTCTCTAACCAACAAGATTGTCCATCAGCAAAGCATGGGAACACTTACTGAGTCAGGAATTCCCCTGGACAACATGTCTAAAAATTACATGTTAACAAAAGGACCAAACTAAATCTTTATGTCACTGGGGCTTAGCTTCACAGATAAGGAGATTCACAGTTGATCACTGAAGTCCACAGTTGATCACTGAAGATAGGAATCCATCTCAAAGTCATCGCTTATGTGAAGTACCATCCCACCACTAGGCAAATCTAAATATACCACACATCCAGAAATGCATATACTAGGTTAAAATGGCATTCAGTGATATTTGGAGGATAATTCAGTTATCCTTCAGCAGAAACTGCCTCTTCAAAGATTTCTAATAACCTTTAAAAAGTTTCATGGATCTCATGGAAAGAACCTAGATGTCCATCAACAGATGAATGGATAAAGAAGATGTGGTATATATACACAAGGGAATACTATGCAGCCATCAAAAGAAATGAAATCATGCCATTTGCAATGACATGGATGGAACTAGAGGGTATCATGCTTAGTGAAATAAGTCAATCGGAGAAAGACAACTATCATATGATCTTCCTGATAAGAGGAAGTGGAAATGCAACATGGTGGGTTTGGGGGGTAGGAAAAGAATAAATGAAACAAGATGGGATTGGGAGGGAGACAAACCATAAATGACTCTTAATCTCACAAAACAAACTGAGGGTTGCTGGGAGGAGGGAGGTCAGGAGAGGGGAGTGGGGTTATGGACACTGGGGAGGGTATGTGCTATAGTGAGTGCTGTGAAGTGTGTAAACCTGGCGATTCACAGACCTGTACCCCTGAGGATAAAAATACATTATATGTTTATTTAAAAAATTTTTTTTAAAGATTTTATTTATTTAGTTGACAGAGAGAGATCACAAGTAGACAGAGAGGCAGGCAGAGAGAGAGAGAGGGAAGCAGGCTCCCTGCTGAGCCGAGAGCCCGATGCGGGACTCGATCTCAGGACCCTGAGATCATGACCTGAGCCGAAGGCAGCAGCTTAACCCACTGAGCCACCCAGGCGCCCCTAAAAAAATTTTTTTTAAAAGTTTCATGGATTTCATCCTGATAAGGTAAAGACTCCAATGTTAAGAGTATTCCGGGCAGCACTGTGGATAGAGAGGTCATAGGAAGAAGATCTGAACCTCAGTTCACTATAGGAAGGTCATAAGACATGCAAAGTTAGTACACTTGAAACTTATAAAATATTAAATACTGGTTTTACCTCAAAAAAGAAAAAAAATGAAGAGTTCAAGAAATTAAGAGTCTGACAGAGAGCTCCCCACAAACAGTTGAGGACACCAGCATCTGCCACAAATAAAACCCAGAATTCCCCTTCGCTTCTTCTGAGTCTGTGTAAACTCTCACTCCGTTCTTTCAAACAAGAGGCAATCTTGTGACATACAGACAGAACAGTCCATTAAATGTCCAGCCTCAAATAGTCACATGAAGTCAACTAAGTGTTCAGGGTGCTCCCACTGTGTTGTCCACAAATCTGATTCCTCCACAGATGGGAAAACACAACGAAACTAGCAAAGGACCTTTTGTCACATCTTACTAAAACCTGTAGGGCATAAAATAAGAGTGAGATTTCCACCAGGCCCATATGGTAACTCTAGCTTATCAAGAGTATCTGACCTAGAGTAGAGTGGTCCATATACTCTATACTCATTGAGTGTGATCAATGACTTTCCTCTTTGTACCTTCAGGAACAGAGCATGCACGCTATCCACCATGAGTTCAAACCAAGTGTGGGTCTCCAGACCCAAGTGGCCTTTCCTATTTCTACCAGCCTGCTTTATGATCTGAGTGATGTGTGGAGATTTGCAGTTGTACTCAACTCTGCCTTTCTTTTCTATCTCCTCTGATCTGATCCAGATGTCCTAGCAAATGCAAGCCTCTGGCTATGGCAACAGAGAAAACACATCCTTACCAAGATATCTCTGGTACTTCAAGAACTACTGTGTATATATTGAACCAAATCTATTTCCTTAAAAAAATAAATAAATAACCTTTCCCCTGTAAAAAGTAGAATTATTGACTCTTTTACAAGGAGATCATGGTAGTTCAGAAGCATATCCTGTTCAGGCAGTGCTAAAAGCAGTTTCCTGGAATTCTAGAAATTCTCTTTAGAAGTACAAGACTTGTGTTTTACATATATTTCTTCCAGAGTCACCAGTACCTCCAAACTTTATCTCTGGTCTTAGACAACCATGATTCCCAAAGGCCAGTTCTGGTCATCTGGATAACAGAGACTAACAGAGCTCCCCAAAGCTTCTTCCCCACCTCCAAGGCACAGTGAAGTCAACATGCAAGCTTACCTTCTGGAGCCTGCAAGCAGAGCTTATTACTCCTCCTTTGTACTTCTTTCCCGATTGTTTAGTGGGGCAACACCTAGGTGAGATTGCACCCCCTTGCCCTGTTTCTCTCAGCACCCTGCCTTTCACTAATTCCACTTGCTGACCCCAGCGACGAACAGCTGGGATGTCAACTTCCCATGAAGTTCCAAGAGTGTCATTAAGAAATGCAGCTTTAGGGACGCCTGGGTGGCTCAGTTGGTTAAGCCACTGCCTTCAGCTCAGGTCATAATCTCAGAGTCCTGGGATCGAGCCCCCTGTCAGGCTCCCAGCTCAGCGGGCTGTCTTCTTTTCCCTCTCCCTCTGCCTTTCCCCTTGCTTGTGCTCTCTCTGTCTCTGTATCCGTACCTCTCTCAAATGAAATTTTTTTTAAAAAATCTTAAAAAAAAAAAAAAAAGAAATGCAGCTTTGACCTTTGGATGTGGATATGTTAACATTGCCCAAGGGAAACACCAAAGGAATATGTAATCACACACACCCCCACCCTTGGCATCAAAACAAAATGAGAACAGAGGTGGACTGTTTCCTATGCAACATCCTGTGCCTGCTCTAAATAGCCATACAAGATCCATTTTGCCTAGAGCAAACTGAAAGACCTATAAAGTGAAGTCGTTGGCCAAATGGTCTTAAGGGTCATTGCTGGTTCTGAATGACAGGGTGCCTCCAGGTTTATGAGCTTGGTATATCCAAACCACTAAAAGTCGGATAGGTTGGTAAATAATCTTTTTTTTTTTAAGATTTCATTTATTTATTTGACACAGAGAGAGAGATCACAAGTAGGCAGAAAAGCAGGAAGCGGCGGGGGGAGGCAGGCTCACTCCTGAGCAGAGAGCCCGATGTGGGGCCTGATCCCAGGACTCTGAGATCATGACCTGAGCCGAAGGCAGAGGCTTAACCCACTGAGCTGCCCAGGCACCCCAGGTTGGTAGATAATCTGAGTGGATCATCTATATTTAAAGATAATAAAAAAGAGACCCAGATCTTTTCCTAGTAATCCCAATCTCAGTTCAATTACAATTAATAACACTTACTAAGTACATAATACATGCTAGGGTAAGCTTGTGCTTTCCCTTACCAGTGGTCCCAAATTTCTCTGTGCATTAGGATCACCCAAGGGAGCTTTGATAACCACAGATGACCAGACTACAGCTTCCAAGATTCAGATTCAGAAAAGTCTACAGGTGATTCTAATGTGGAGCCAACATCAAAACCTTCCAGGGCTAAAGCCACCATGACCACCAGTCTGCCCCAGCTCTGTGGCAAATCCCAACAGGCCAAACTTACGTAAGTGGCCTCTAGTTTCCTTCGCCCCAGAGAAGGTGGTACTTGAGATTAGATCATACTGCCAGTCCAGGGGGGGAGTGGAACTTGGAATTAGGAGTAAAAGATTAGGAAAAGAACAAAGAGAAGGAAAAGGGATTAAAGGGCTTTATGCTTATTATCTCATTTAATCGTAACACCATCCCAGGATGAGGAAACTGCACTTTGAAGCAGTTAAATTACTTGCTATCACTCAGCCAGTAAGCAACAAAATGAGAAATTTTTTTTAAACAAAATGAGAATTTAAACCAACCTCTCCCCTCAAAACTTATGTTTTCCCCATCCTATACTCCCTATCCTATAAGTCTACTTTCTAGGCTCCATACCATATGCATCTCCTCCTCATCTTCCTTACCAAAGAGATGTCAATCTGGGTGGCAACAGTTTGCTTCCCTCCGAATCCTGTCTCTGGATCAGCATGCAAGAGTGGCTTGCATTCACTTTTAGCCTGCTTAACCTTAGATACTGTATTAGTTAGGATTAGTTCCATTTCATGGGACAGAAAATCCAAGATAAGAGTGACTCAATTAAGATAGAAATTTACTTCTTCCTCCTGTAAAAGAAGTCCAGGGGTAGGTGGTCCGGAAAGATTCTACAGTTCTAGAGACCCATGCTCTATCTCATTCTGCCTTGCTCAGCATGGCTTACTTCTCGTGGTCCAAGATAACTGTTTGAGTTCCATCCACTACGTCAGATTCCAGCCGGAAGAAAGAAGAAGGGGTGAAGAAGGGAGCACACACACCCCTTTTAGCAGACACTTCCTTTGAAGTCACACCGCTTACATCCCATTGGCCAGAACTTAATCACGTGGCCACCTCTAGCTGGCTGGGAAACGTAGCCTTTAGTATCAGTGGCCATTTACCTCACTGAAAACAGGGTTTCTTTTACTAAAGAAGGATCTGACAGGACATGAGAATCAAGTCTTGGCCATGATTCCCTCCCTGGTACTTCAGTCTTCCCCTCTAGGGCCACAGCCCTAACCTGAACCCCGGCAACCAACCACGTCAGGGAGCCTTATTTGCCTTACCTCCTTGCACCCATTTCTCTTGCCAGTCCCACAGCTTTTATGTTTTACCTCATCTGCTGAGTGCTAATGTGTCTTCCAGTGCTGTCCTTTTGCTCCTGGGGTCCACCTTCCCAACTGAGTAGCCCATTACTGACAGCTGAGAGAAGAGGGACTTGCTGTGTGACCTTTCTGGGTATATCCATCAGGATTCTCCAGAGAAATAGAATCAATTACATTTTCCCCCCACATAATTATGGAGGATGAGACGTACAAACCTAGGAAAGTCAAAGCTTTAAGTTCCAGTCCCCACCCAAATCTGAAAGTAGGAAAAGACTGACATCCCAGAGAGGCAGAGAGAAAGAATTCTTCCTTATCAGTCTTTCATTCTATCAGGTCTTCAACAGATTGGATGAAGCCCTCCCACACTGGGAAGGGCGATTTGCAGATACACCCAGAATAATGTTTAACCACAAATATCTGGGTACCTTGTGGCTCAGTCAAGTCAATATATAAAATTAACCATCACGCCGAGCTTTTTCCCTCATTTCTAAAATGGTGATAACAATCATTTTTTAAAACTTTTTTTAACAATCATTTTTGTCTCACTTAGCTGCGGTAAATATTAAGAATGACAGCGCATGTGGAACTTTTTAATTAAAAAGTGTGAGCCCGGGGCACCTGGGTGGCTCAGTGGGTTAAAGCCTCTGCCTTCAGCTCAGGTCATGATCCCAGGGTCCTGGGATCAAGCTCCGCATGGGACTCTCTGCTCAGCAGGGAGCCTGCTTCCCCCTCTATCTCTCCACCTGCCTCTCTGCGTACTTGTGATCTCTGTCAAATAAATAAATAAAATCTTAAAAAAAAAAAAGTGTGAACCCATCATACAAATGTCCATGAGTATAATTACAAATAGGAGAATATAAATCATAGTCACCTGATGCAGAAAAGAATTACCTTTTAAAAGTAAGTAACAAGCTAACCAAAAAGAATCTCCTAGGGGCACCTGGGTGGCTCAGTTGGGTGAGCATCTGCCTTCGGCTTGGGTCAAGGTCCCAGGGTCCTGGGATCGAGTCTCGCATTGGGTTCCCTGCTGGGTGGAAGGCCTGCTTCTTGCCCTTCCCACTCCCCCTGCTTGTGTTCCCTTTCTTGCTGTGTGTCTCTCTCTGTCAAATAAATAAATTTTTTAAATTTTAAATAAATAAATAATCTCTTAGTTTACCTCTTATCTCTGCAAATCCTCCTCTGGAATTTTTCCAAATCTTCCATTCTGTTTTCTTTCTATTCTGCTTTCTCTTCCCCTTTTTCTTGTGGCAGTTACTCTGCCCTGCACTTCCTACAGTCTTTTACACAGCTTTACAAGAAGAGAGAGGTTGAAATAGGATTCTAGATGAAGAAAAGAATGATCAGAGCAAACAGTGCTATCCTGCACCTGACTGGCTCAGTACGTAGAGCATGTAGACTGTTGATCTCCGAGTTGTGAGTTCTATCCCCATGTTGGGTGTCGAGATCACTTTAAAAAAAAAAAAAAACAACAACAACAACAATAACAAAAACCCAGGTGATGTCCTAAGCTTGTTGTATGTATAAAGTCATATAATCCTCACAACACCCCTACGAGATAGTCTATGGGAAGTAACCTCTTAGATAGCTCCCAGCGATCCCTCCTCACTCCCGGTGTTGATGCCTTCTATAATCCCCTCCCTTGGAGTGTGGGCTGGATTAGTGACTCACCTCAAACCAATATAATATGGCAAAAATGATGGAATGTTACAAGATTGGGTAACAAAAAGACTGTGGTATGTCTTGGTTTGCTCTCATTCTCTCTTTCTCTCTCAAGTCTTTCCAGTGTGCGTGTGTTGCCTGGCTTATTCATTCTGAGAAAAGCCTGCTACTGTGTTGTGAGCTACCCTGTGGAGAAGTCCACACTGCTAGAAACTGAAATAAGCTCTCAACCAACAGTCAGTGAAGGACTGAGGCCTTCAATCAAACAACCCACTGGCAAGAAACTAAATCCCTCCAACAGCCACAGGAGGGAAGCTGGAAGCAGATCCCCCCTCACCCACCTGACTTGAGACTTCAGATGAGACCACAGCCTCAGAGGACTGACTTTGAGCCAGAGACACCAGGTTAAAATTGTAAAAAGCTTCCCACTCCCAGAAACTGAGAGGATGTTTTTTGATTTAAGCAGCTAAACTCTGGAATAGCAGGAGTAGGTAACTGCTACAGACTTATTGTTGTCATCTCTATTTCACAGAGAAAGGAACAGTGTCTCAGAGAGATTAAGAAACTTTCAGTGGTACAAGCTTGTAAGTGACAGACTGAGGATTCAAACCCAGGAACTCCAGTTCTAGAATCCATGCTCTTTGAGTTGTTTGAATGGTTTATGTTTTAATAAATAGATGTCAAAATGCTTATATTTTATATTTTGTATAGGTAAAGTTACTATTGCTGAAGATGTACAGGCTCTAACTCAAGTAATAGATGAGTTCCCTTTTGCCAGGGCCCCTGTTGAAGCAAGTGTATTTCCTACCATAAAATCACTTTAGCCACATTTGGCATCACTAATGAGTTCTTCTCAAGCAAAGTACAAATTAGTTGTACTAACACAATCTAAGCCATATCCGCACCAAATTGGAGGACAACAAAGATCTTGTATAAACCTAAGTCTGGTATTGGCCACATAGTAGGCGCTTAGTAGATTATGTTTTGGTTCATTCATTGGGCTAAACTGCTCATTGACTGTCCACCAAAGAAATTGGAGATTGTATTTTTGGAAGACAGAGTGGAGTTGCCATCTTTAAAAACAGACACAAAAATCTGTCCTGCCTCCCACACTAGCTACTCTTATCTGATGCATGGATAATAACACATGGAAAGCATAGAACAGTGAATGGCACATGACAAGTATTCAATAAATGTTAGCTCTTCAACCTTACTGCCTAGCACTACAAATCCAGTCTCTGGAGTTCACAAGAAAAGGCAGAGAAATGGAGGAACCACAATTACTGCTGATCTGAAGAAAACTCTCGGCGCAGTATTCACTCCCTGCTTTCCTCAAGCCCGGATATCCATCAGCCAGAAGCATGGAGAGTTCCAGCCTGGCAGCTGAGTGCCCTGTTTGGTGGATTCAAAAGGTGTTATGTTTTGGGAATTAGCTAAAGAGTGGAACTACTGAAACATGATACAAGTAGGAAATTGGGAATATCAGATGCATTAGTCATAGGTCTCCTACTCAAACTCAGACACCCTTTACCTCTCGTTCACTGTGAAATCACTGAAGAGTCCAAGAGAGGACCTTCTCTTTACCAAGGAACTACTTCCATATGTATCCTCACTGACTTTCTTGCCGTCTCAGCAAGATCTGTACTTCTTTCACTGATTCCTTTTCCCTTCACTCTTCGGTTTCTCTACCCTACACATACACACACATTCTATTCTCTCACGGCCAAGTTCTTTCTTCCTTGTCTTCCTTTACAAAATATTATATTTGGGAATGACACACACGAATACACAAATCTCTATTCTGCTCTCACAGCTTAAAAATATATATTACATGGTGGCAGGTAGGAGGCCCTCAAATATTTGCTGAATAAAACCCTTCTTGACTGATTCCTCCAGGCTGGATGGAGACAGTATCTGACAACATGCTTAGTTCCCTAACTCTAGTGAGAGCTAGAGGAAAGAAAACAGAAATATTATACATGAGCTCTATCAAGCCCTATCTCCTCCCTAACATATGACAGTGGGAAAATGCAGCTAGGAAAATAATGTAATACAGATTACGCAGCTATTTAGAAACAGAGCCTACGCTAGAAGCCCCATCAACTGTCTTCCAGTCTGGGGCTATTCACATGTGGGTACAAATGCCCCTAACTTTGAATGGGTACCACTTTGTCAGGCCTGGCAAGCAGCAGACAGTCTCAGAGGGGGGCCCTGGATTCAGACCCAGGCCTCCATTTCTGACCTCCAGCAGACTCCTGGCAGGGTTTGACATCCACACTTCATTAGGGCTGTCTCCTCTGTGGATTTTCTATTCAGCACAGCAAGGCTGTGGCCCCGTGCTCACTTTGTGTGGAAACATCCTATAAAGGGGGCCTAGACTGCCCCTTCTCCTCTACCCCAGGGCTACTTGCAGGATATTTTCCCCACCTTCCTCTGGCTCCAGCAAGCCAAGCAGCTCTGGTGCAGGTCTCTGTGCAACTCGGCTCCCAGCGCCTTGATGAGGCGTGTTTAATCTTCCACCCGGATTATTTAACCTCCGCATCCTTGTTAACAAACAGCCATTATTAACGAGATGAGAGACCACATGGGGTGGGCTTCTACAGACAATGCGCGCTCCCTTGGCCTTTCTGCAAGCAAATTCATAATCCTCAGCGACTCAGACGACCGAGCCCTCCTGCCAGGCCCAAGAGGGAGTCAGGAAATAGTAGAAAGGGGGCGATCTGGACCCTTGTCCACGACTTCCCGCGCCTGCAGGGTCCGGGATCTGCAAGACGGAGTGGTACCTCTCCCTTCCTTCCCTGCCTCCCTCGCTTGCTCGCTCTCCCATGGGATTGTTACAGTGCGTTATAAATTTTACCTTTCCAGTGTGCAGGAGAGGCGAGAAGAGGCTGTGTCCCAGCTCCCGGCCGGCCTGTCCCTGAGGACACCAATTAAAGGCACTAATTGGACAGCAATACATCAAAGTCGCTCCCGGGAGTGGGTCCTCAGAGCGCCAGGAATCCATTAGTTGGGCTTTTGTTTCAAAACACAGAAATACAGAGGAAGAAAAAAACCACCTCGACGCGGATGGGAGTGGCGCGTGTGCTGTACCGCATGGACTCCGCTCTGTGTTCGCTGGGAGCGCCCCCCCCCCTCCTCTCTTACTCCAGGCTCGGTACATCTAATGCTCTTTCCTGCTTCTCTGTTCCCACCCACCTCACTTACATCCCCAAAGAGCGCCGCCTAGAAAGGCTCTCTCTTCCCTGGACCCGCACACAGACAGGGCCCGTGTAGACGCCGCACACAGTTAAACCTCAGCGCGTCTGTACCGATTCCGGAAACATCAACTCACCTCCCCGCGCACCTTGCTGTGGGTCTTTACCTAACTCTGTTGAGGAAGGGGAGGTAGACACCTCGGGGAGGCACATGTCGCCTCGAAGTCGTGACGGCCGCCTCGGCTGCGCTGGGCTCTCACGAGGCGCCCGGACGCCTGCCGGAGGGGGACGACGGAGGAGGACTGGCCTCATCGGGAGGGGTTATATCCGGATGCGGGGAGGGGCACTTCAATGGGGGAAGGAAAGGGCTCTTCTTTGGAGAACTTGGACGCAGCTCAAAGGCCCGAGGGTACCCAGAGAAGCCGGCTCGGGGAGGGGCCCAGGCCCGGAACGACGCGAAGTGACCCCAAGTGCACTTCCCGTCTCGGGACCTCCAGGGTGAGGGGCCCTGCGGAAATGGGGGCCCCGCCACGCCGTCGGCTCAAGAGGTCCCAGAGCCCGGGAGCCCCCAGCTACCCCCGCCCCGCGAGCACGGCTAGGCCGGCGGACGTCGGCGCTCCCGGCGACACCGAGCCCTACGGGGCACAAAGTAGAACGCTCTGGGGGTCGGATTCCGCGGGGCGCAGGGACTCGGGGTGCCTGACCCGAGCCGCACCCAGTAGCCGCTTGGGCCGGGGAGAGCTGGAACCGCAGCCAGGGCGGGGGGCTCCGAGGGCCACGCTGCGGTTTCCCGCCCGACCTGAAGTGGGAGAGGCCGAGGCTGAGGCTGAGGGCGAAGGCTAGGCCGGCCCGGGTCCGTGCGGCAGCCAGGGCGCAGGCTGGAGCGACCCGACTCGGCCTCACCTGGACCGCGGGTAGGCCGAGACGCCGAGACCCGAGCGCCCCATATCCTCCGGGGGCCGCGCCCGCTCCCTTCCCTCGAGGAGCCAGATTGGAATGGCTGCTTTGGATCCCATTTGTTACTAACCCCCGCATTTGTTTTCCATTTTATAAACGCTTCTCTTTAAGTAATTGTCCCTGTTAACAGCGTATACCTTTCAGCAGCCCTCACTGCGCTATAAATAATCTCAATGAAGATGCAAGGATATGACTTTCACAAGATTGGACAATTGATTCAATCTGTGACCCGCGATCGCGAGTAATATTGGAAGGCTATTTAAACAGATGAAGGCCTAAATTGTCTTGCTTGTATCTGAATTAATTTCTCATTCATCATCATTATGAAGTGATTGGTCTATTCAAGCTCTTCAGCCTGCTGGAACGGAGCGGGATTTAAATGAGATTGTAACACAATTTAAATGCTTGCCGACTTTAACGAGGCCAATTGAGCAGCTGCAATAAATACAAATATTTTTCTAAACAGCCTTGTTTTAAATAATTACTTAATGCTTTCATGTTATTTTTAAGTGGCAGTCTTTCTTTCTCTCTCTCTCTCTCTCCTGCCCCTGCTCAGAATATCACATACTTATTTGCTGAGAAGGCGATTTTCGAAAGGACTTTGTTTCCGTTTGCTTTGTAGAAGGTAGCATGTGTTTTGTGGTTGGCTATTTTTTTTTTCCACTCAGGGTCAACATTTCGGGGTCCTACAAGCTGGCACACATGGTGAACTGCACTTTGGTTTTCCCCTAATGCAGTCCAGTGTGCCTGCCCTGGCAGAGCCAGGCAGAAGCTAAGTGATGAAGAAATTTGCCTTTTAGACCAAGTCACTTATCCAGATGCGTTGAGCTGGGTCTTGCAAACGAACCCCCTCAATTGGACTTACAAATGACACCCCGAAGAGTGGCATCGTTTTTAACTTGTTCTGATGACCACCACCATCTCGAACAAATCAGAATTCCAGCATATCCCAAAGGTGTCCCATAGGAAGTTCAATCTGCCCGCAGTTTGGCTCCCCTGCAAGTCGACTGGAAAGGGTGAAGGAAGGCTGAGGATTTCTTTGTTTAGGGACTAGGCAAAGAAAGAGAACCTGACTACAAACATTAGTCAGGGGTGGAGTAATTAGAAGAAATCCCCCCCTTTTTTTTGCCCCAACTCTGTTTCCCTCCCCATAATCACTGACTCCTACTCCCTCTCTCACACTGGGGTGATGGTGCATGAAGAAGATGTTAAGAAGGAAGAGCTCTTCTCACTTGGAGAACGCCATCCTCAATAACCCACCGCCGAGACACCCACGCCCTACCGGCGACATATGGCGGCGGGTGTTTCCTCAATTGGGGAATAATGGAGGCAACCGAGCGCAAGAAACCTGGGGAACAAAAGAATCTTTTAAACTTTCGTGCAAAGGCTGGGTGGGGATGGGGAGACACGCGACTTGCTGTGGGGGACCTAAACTCCCATTTGCAGCGATCCCTCAGGGCCGTGACCCTTTGGGAAGCCTAGGGTGAGCGAGCGCATTCGGAACCACTTCACCTTCTGCCTGAGAGGGTGCAGGAGGACTCCGTGTCTGAGGTGTGAGGGTGCAGGGTTAGAGCGGCTGAGAAGACAGAGCCAATATTGTTAGTAGACAAACCATTTGTGGGGCAGACCACACTGGGGGATGTGATCATATTGCAGGCTAGAAGGGAAAGAAAAAAAAAAAAAAACGGGGACAAGGGGTGGAGGAACCAAGTGATTTGCTATGTAACTGGGCAATTTAATGCCAGAGTTAGGGAGCTGCTGGCCGGAATCATTTTGTCTTCGGAGGCTCTGCCGAGCTCATCCTCTTTATCCTGTTGTTTAAAATGAGCATTATCCCAAACATATGCAATGCAATCAGTTTGGTCACACTTACAAGAACACGCTTTAATAAGGCAATCAATCACACGCTAACAAGCGGCGACGGCCGGCGCTGAGCGTGCACTCCGGCTGCGGGGCGGCTGGTCTTGTCCAGCCGGGTGGACGGTGGCTGAGGGCAGGTCTGCTCTCCCAGGCCCCCGCCGCCGGTTGCAATGGGGTTGAGGAGCCCAGGGAAAGTGTGAGTCAGGAGTGAGGTGTCAGACTTCCCAAGGGGTGACCCTGGACTCGGGGGCCCAAAGGGGCCTAGGAGAAGGGAGGGGAAGCTGGAACCTGAAGCTCATAGCTGCACAGGACCCTAATAGCTGTACAAGACCCTAATAGCTGTGTGAGACCCAGAACCTCTGTCTTACCACCTGCAAAATGGGACCAAGATGGGGCAAATCTAAGTAGAAGCTCTTAGAACATTGAAAGAATAATAATACCATGCCAGCCCAGTTGCTTGGTTTAGCCTTCTTTTACAAGTAAGAAGACTGAGGCTGTGGAGTGGCAGTGCCTTCTTTACCATCATTTCTCCATTCACCCTCCCCCACTACCGCCAAAATGTAGGTATTAGGCCAGGTGCCGTTGCTGGGTGCAGGTGGGAAAAACCTGTTTTTAGGTGCAGGGGTGGAAAAGGGAAAGTGAGAAGTGGTGCCCAGCACCAAACCGCAAACCTTGGCAAAAGGGAAATTTCATTATGAAGTAATGAGTAATTCCTCCTGGCAAGATGTATTGTTATATCTTCCACTTCAATTTGGAGGAAGAGAGGCTCAATTACCCAGAAAATACAGTCAATTAAAGGCTGCTGATTGGACACGAGGCCGGATCATCGATCTTGTACTTTCCAATATCGCTGCAGACACCTCATTTTCCCTCCCTATTAACTGAAAATACGCCTGGCATTACGGCAACCCGCAGCCCATTTACCTGTCGCAAGCAATCTCAGCCTGCCACGACGTAACCGCGAAATTTGCCTGGTTTTGGCACTGGGAGCTTCCTGGCTGCAGAGGTAGCTATGAAAAGCTGGGGAGGGAGGGAAGATGGGAGGCAGGAGTGGAGGGGAAGATGCTGGAAACCTCAGCTCCAGGCATTTCTTAGAAGGACAGGGGCCACTGTATGCAGGAGAGTTTCTCTGGACCCCGAAGAGAGATGGAAACTAATTAAGGATTCCCCATCTGCCCACTGATATATAGTGACAGAGGACCGTTGAAGCCCATGCAATTCCGGGCTCCCAGCTGGGCATTGCACCCATCTCTCCCTTGCCTGTTCCAGACTCAGAGGCAGCCACAGTGGCTCTCCTTTGGGGACAGAAGATGAGGGTGAGATGGCTGTTTGAGCACCATTTGTCCCCTTGCCCTGATGATGCCAGAATTCCATTCTTGGAGATGACTTTCAGACGGAGAATGATTCAGACACCCCCCCCACCATCCCAACCCAGGAATCCTCCTCCCTCCCCTTTCTAAACCCTAAGGTGCAGACTCTGCTGGACCCGCAATCCCAGCTCTCTGTAGTTCTGGAGCTCCGCCCCTATTGCCTCATTCCCCTCTACCTGGGGTTGAGGTGGAAGCAGGATCACAGTCCAGGGTCCCCTTTCCTCAAAGGCTTGGGGCAACTGGAGAAGAAACCATTGCAGGGTTGAGCCCCAGGTGGGCTAGTTTGCCAAAGAAGGCCCCTGGTGTACACAGAATTAAGAGAACATGCACCTCAGGGCAGCTCAGAGCCTGCCTTCTCCACTTTTGTACAATCTCCATTTGGAGCCTGCTAATGCCCAGCATAAGTTTGGGAGACCATCTGTGGCTCCATCTTTTGGTTCTCTACCCAAGCTCAGGATGGTGGCTGAACTAGCAATTCGAAAAGTGTCAGTGCACTGCCTGCTTCCCAAGACATTAAAATGCTGAAGGGAGAATTATATCCAGCTTTTATTGCAGTATGGTTAACAAATTGTAACAGCAAATTCTTCAGACTTCAAAGGAAAACCAAACCAAATTCATTCCCTACAGGAAGAACCAGTCCCTCCCAATCAGGGTGAAGCTTGTTATGGTGGGTACACTTCTCCTATCCTTCAAAAACTGGCTGCAAGAATGAGTGTGAGAGTGAGAGTTTGAGAGTGGCTCCCAAGTAAACCCCGGTGAAGGGGAAAGACAAGGTCCCCAGAAGGGGCCAAAGGCTTCTGCTAGTATCTGAAAGCCAAGCCCCAGTGGATGCTTGGGAGAAAAATGAGATGAAGAAGGATGTAAAATGCCAACTGCAAAGGGAAAGCCAGAAAGCTCTTGGTGAAGAGAAGGTGAACAGGCAAAGGCTTGAAATAGCCTCTAATTTGCTGGCAGATACTGAGGGAGGGAGATGAGGTCCCCGCTCCCTAAGCTCTTCCCTGGGCGCCTTGTTAACAGTTCAACTCTGGACTCCGCGGCCCATCGGCCCATCGCATGGTGATCATTATTATACATTCAACATTCAAAAATCCTCCTCACACACATCACTTGCTAATCAGGGTGTGTATTGGGCCCAGGGAGAAGAGAGACTTGGTAGGAGCTGCCAAGAGGCCCTGAGGCTTCTGCAGGCTCTCTGCCCATGTTAAACAAAAAGTGGGGGTGGGATGGAAGTAGTAGAGGCGGAGTTGCAAGCAGAGAGATATCAAGAAGCTAGGAAAGAGTAGAGATCAGGTGCTGGTAGACCAGAACCAGAAAATTTGTAACTGAGGTTCCAGGAAGGCAAGAGAGCCCCAAGGTTCCACGGGAGGGCCAGGATCCTCCGGGACAGTAAATCACCTCTCTTACTCTCTCCCCTTAGATGGCTGGTGCATTGCCATCCACGAGCCCCTTGCCATGCCTTGGAAAAGCTGGCAAAGATTAATCTCTATCTGCTCTGCATACACAGCATTTTTCAGAGAGACAGCTATTTCCTTTCCAGTGCTTGGGCTTGGCCTTGGGGATGGGGGGGGGGTCCCCGGTTGAGGCAGGGGTGAGGTGGCGGGTGGGAGGAGGTACTGAGGGGCTGGATATCAGTTGCTGTTGCTACTCAATTTGTTTGGCTTTGGAGCCGCGGCCTGACTCCAGTCAGGGGTAATGGGTCCGGTGAAAAACGGCAAAGAGAGGCCGCCCCAGAGGAAGGTCTCTCAGCCCCCGCGTCCCCATCCCCACTCCTGATCCCCAAAGGCGCCGGCCAAGCCACGGCCGCTTCCCGGGCGTCCCGATCCTCGAGGCCGAGGCCCAGCCCCTCTGGTCCTTTTCGGCCCTCTTCTTTCCCCCTCGGTGCCCTGGAGGCGGGGAGGGGCGCTGGCTGAGTCCCCGCGAGGGTCCCCGCATGGGCGTCCTGTAGCCGGCAGCCCGCGGGCGGCCCCTTATCTGGTGAGGGGCACCTCCTCCCTCTGGTCCAGCGCGACGGAGGAGGCCTTGCTGAGCACCGAGGGCGCGAAGGTGAGGAAGGAGTCCGAACGGGAGGTGGAGGCACAGGTGAAGTCCGAGGTGGCGGCGGCGCGGGGCGCCAGCCCGTTGGCGGGGCCGCTGTGGCAGGCGAGGCAGGAGCAGGGGCCGCCGGCCGCCGTGCCCAGTCCGTGAGCCGGGCCGGGGTAGAGCGGCGGGTGGCGGAAGGCGCACAGAAGTTCGGGCCGCGGGTAGGGCTGTGAGAGCACGCGGAAGGTATCAAGCGGGCGCAGCGGGCCGCTGAAGGGCGAGGCGGCGGCGGACGCGGCGGACGCGGCGCCCAAGCCCACCGGCGAGTAGTAGGGCAGGGGCAGGTGCGACGGGAAGGGATAGGGCAGGCCGCCCGCGGCCGCCGCGTGGCTCATCATGTACGTGTAGAAGGCGGGGTCGGCCGGGTGCGGCCACGTCATGGCCAGCCGCTGCCGTTTGTCCTTCATGCGCCGGTTCTGGAACCACACCTGGCGGGAGAGGAGCGGGTTCGGCGGCTGCACGCGGCCCGGGGGCGCAGAGCCCAGAAGTCCTGCCCAACTGCAGGGGACGGATGCCGGGCGCGCAGGGAAGAGCCGGCTGTGGGGGTGCAGATCCCACCACCACCACCTCCTCCTGGAATCCCTTATGGGAGGTTCAGGGAGTGGCTTCAATCTGTGTCCCTCCTTCCCTCTGCCACGCGGCCAGGACCCCTGGGGTGCCAGAGCCCGGCGTGGGCGTGCTGATAGTGGGATAGACTAAGGAGCCTGCGGGTCTGAGGCGGCAGGCAGCGGTTCCCCAGAAACACCTCTTCCAGTCTCTTCCAGTCAGTCTCTATATCTCTCTCTCTCTCGGTAAAGGCACCCACTGTTTATTTGGCTAGAAAAGGGACAGAGTCAACCGCACGCCAGCAGTTCCCGCCTAGGGACTATCGGGAAGGTAAATTTGCACACACCTGGCGCCCGCACCGGCCTGGACACCCCCAGCTGAGTAACCACGTGGGCAGGGAGACCCCAGGCCCTGATTCTTGGCTCGGGACTCAGGGACGGGACAGTAGGTATTCCTGCACACCCTTTCTCCCTGTCGCCAGAGCTCATACCTTGATGGTGGTTTCCGGCAGGTTTAGGGCGGCGGCCAGCTCGCATCTCCGCGGCCTGGACACATAGTTCTCCCTGTAGAACTCCTTCTCCAGCCGGGCAATCTGCTCCCGGGTGAAGGCGGTGCGGTAGCGGCGCATCTGGTCACTGGCGCTGCAGGCCAGGGTGCCCTGTGAGCTGCCGCTGCTGTTGCTCTTGGGGGCCTCGCTGCCGCTGTTGGGACTGCCGGCCAGTGCCTCTGAGCTGGGCCCTGCATAGGGAGCCCAGAACACATGCACACACAGAACACACAACAGACACACAAAACACTGCTGATGTGGGGCTGTAGGCCCAGGGTGTGTGTGTAGGGTGGGGTAGAAAGGGCCCCCCCTCCTCTCTGTAGCCTCAGTTTCTGCCTCCATCGAGGCACAAGGGACTTTGAGAACACAGGAAGAGAGGGATAGGGGCTCATCAGTCAGATGAGCACAAAGCGTAGGCTGGGCTGCTATTTGGGAGACCTCTGTCTTAAGGCCTGCTGGGTACAGAAACCTCAGCCATCCAGAGCCACCTGCCCTGAGCCACAGACTGGATGCAGCCCCTCTGAGCTTTCTGCCCACCCTTGGCAGGAGTGGACAAGGATATGCGATCTTACAGGCAAGTTGAGATGCACCTTTGTGCTGGAGTGTAGTGAGCTCTGGGTCTCAGCGGATTGTAGGATGCTGCACACAGACTGAGTCCTTGCTTTTGTGTGTGCCAAGCTGCCAGTGCAGGTGTAGGAATGTGTACTAGGTTGCATGTGTTGTAGAGACGGCATAGGAATGTGTGCATGAATATCATATTACCTTGGTATATTTGAGTTTAGGGAATCTGGGTTGAATAGACAAGAGGGTAATGAGTGGATGTGGGTGCACAGCCAGGTGTTGACTGCCAAGGTGAGGGGGTGGTTTTTCTTCCATACCAGGGTCTTCCCATCCACCCCCACAGCTTTGGCGAGGAGTGTCTCCTGGTAGGCTCTCCCTCCTACTAGCTTTCCAGCTCTCTCTGGGAGACTTCCCTGCCTGGCCACCTCCCCCACAAACTAGCCCCCCCTCCCCCTGTCAGGAAGGGGTTCTTCAGTTAAAACAGTGTGACAGTACCCCTCCTTTTGGGTCTAACTCAAAGAAGGGTGGGGCTCCTGCCCCCTGCAGCTCCTTTTCCTTTGGGTGGAGAAGTGGGACTAGGGAGGAAAGGGGAAGGGGGGGAGGGCCAGAGCTCTGCCTTTTCAAATGCAACCGGAGACCAAAGGCAATTAGATCATTGGGACCATTTCCGACCTGGCGCCACCGAGCCCGGGAAGTGACAAGGTAATTTGGACCTCTGACCGACGTGCAAACTGGTCGGAGGGCTGCAGCACCCAGGCAGCCCGAGTCCACCGGGATTTTACGGTCCTTTATGGACTCCCGGCTTCCACGCCTGGTTGCGCCTTACACCCCTCCAGCCACAAACTGCCCCGACCTGCGTTTGATCTCGCCCACTCTGGGGAAAGTGTCTTCTCGGAGCAGTTGAAGCAGTGCCACAAAACTCTGGGGGGTTAGGGTGCACTTTGAATCCCCCTCAAGCCCAGGGCTTGCGTCTCCCTCCTCCCGCAAAGCACAGCTGTCACCCTGGTCCCGCCAATGCCAGAGCACAGAAGGAGACCCCCGCCAGGGCTCAGATATCAGGGGAGAGTTTCTCAGGTGGGTCCCCCCAGCCACCCTGCCCTGGGGAAAAGGAGGGTCTTCCTCCCCTCCAGAGCTGAAGTGCAAGGTGGGCGCGGTGGGAGGCCCGGGGAGAGAAGGGGCGCGGTGGCTACCTTTGCTGTGCTGGTACTCGGCGTTCCCCGTGGCGCAGTCCGGGGTGCAGCTCACCTCGATTTCTTCATAGAAATCCGACTCGGTGTCCGAGCTGCTAGGTTGCCCCTGACCCGAGAGGCTGTCGGCGGAAGGGGCCGGAGGTCCGGGGCCGAGCACCGCAGCCCCGGCTGCCCGCGGCTCGGCGCCCGGCCCCGCGGCGCTGCTTGCTAGTCCGTCGACCGGCTCCTCCTCTAGGCCTCCCCCGCCGCGCTCCCGGACGGCCGGAGGGCCGGCCCGCGGGCTCAGGCAACCACGGGTCACCGTCTTCTCCGGCGGCTCAGGCAGCGGGCTGCCCACGGCTTCGGACAAATTGGAGACCCTCTTGCCAACCAGAGTACCAAGCTGACCCGCGTCCAGAAACATAACCATGTCCTTTCGGCTCTCCATCCCGGGGCTCGCCGGAGGGGGGAGGGAGGAAGCCCCAAATGACTCCTAGCCCCCGTCTCCCCGGGTCCCCAGCGGTCCGACAGATCTTGGCTGCGGGAGGGAGAAAGAGAGACCAGGCGACTGGGCGGGCGCGGAGCGGCCGGAGCGCGATGTCGACGGTGACGGCGGTGGTGGCGGTGGGGAGCTGGGGTCACCTTGTGATGCGAGCGCTCCTCTGTGCCGTACCGCCTCTGGGAGGAAGCCCCATTGCCCTCTTCTTTCTAAGCTGTCATCCTCCTGCTGCAATCGTCATTACAGTACCGCTGGTGACGCCACTGGGCGAGCGCAAGTGGATAAATAGAAACGTCTGCCACAGCGAAGATGAAAGGAGACCCGCAGCTAATGGCTCGGCAGTGATGCGCCAGGTGTGGGCCTCGCTCGAATGGGGAGGAGAGTGTGAAAACAGACAGAGAGGCACACACACTGAGACAGGGAGACACCCAGGCAGAGGGCATGCAAATGGAATTCCGCAAAAAGAAAAAGAGAGCTTAAGGCGCGCGGCGAGTTCCGCAGGAGCTGCGGGACTCGGTAATTGAATAAGCTTCTGACTGTGGGATTTTTTTTTTTTTTTCGGATTGTTGTTTTGGCTTTTGTTTTCTTAACTTGGTGCCTTGATCTAACACTGATGAGAAAATCCATAACTGCATTTTAAAAGTGTGAAGGTCGACTCACAAGCCTCGCTTCTCTCGTCATTATTACAACTGTCTGTCCTGGAGAGCTAACATCCTAGGGGCTCCAAAGTCTTTTTACAAGCTACTGAAAAACATATTCCCTCTTCCCACCCCCCAGTGGTCTGGAGAGCTTGAGCCTGGGGGATCTTCTTCCTACCCTCTACCCCCAGATGCCTCCTTCCTCCTGGAAACCAAGAGAACTTGGTGATTTTTCTTTCCCAAGGGGCAGGAGATAAATGTCTTAATATCTTCTCTTTAAGGACCTGTCTTGGCGGCTGACTCCAAATGTTGATTTTTTTTTTTTTTTTCTTATTCTCATTCCCCATCTAGGTGGCCTTAAGCTCTCCACAGCTCGGCTTGACCTCCAGGTGGCTATTCGTAGAAGAAATCGTTTTCCCATTTGCCTGGGCCTCGCCTGCACTTCAGGTATGTAGGGTGGGGAGAGGTTCTAAGAGTGGCCTTTTTTTTTTCTTTTTCTTGCCCGTATTTTAAGGTATTCGTTCAGAGGCAACGAATTCCTCTGGAAACAGGTTTTGCGAGTGAAGAGAGACTGAGAAATGCAGCCCCTACGAGGCAGGACCAGAGGCTCCTAGCTGGGAAAAGGTGCTGTTCCCACCCAGAGACTGGGCACAGCAGTTGAGAGTGCTCCAGCACAGGGCACTGGGGCTCGCAGAGCTTTGGCTCACACGGCTCTCCCCCAGATCCTGCCCACATGCTTCAGGGGTCCTGGCGGTGAAGAGAGAGAAGTCAGCGAAAATGCCCTGAAATAGCTCGTGACTAGGGACGTTCAAAAATCTCTGAGGACAGAAGGGGAGTCTTCAAGACAAGGCTGGGGGAGTCCGTAGTGCCAGATATCTTTGGGAGCAGCCCCACGCTCCTTCTCAGGTCTTCTTCCAGGAAAGGTACATAGAACCTATTAGAAAACAGACGCCTTCCCAACTCTGCCAAGTGGGGCAGCAAGGTCTCTCTCCACTTTGCTAAAGGCAGAAGAGAGGTTCCTTCTCTGCTGTGCTACCCCTAAAACGGGCCTTACTCTGCCCCTCCTCGGAGCTCCTAGTTCCCAGGGGCCAGGGCTGCCCTGGTACTCCACCCCTCCAAAGCCCCAATTTCTGAGATTCTAAAGGAAAGTGTATCACCATCTTTTTTTTTTTTTTAATCTTCTTCTATCTCTTTCTCTGTTCTCCTCCTTTCTCTTTCTCTACTCTTTTCTCTCCTCCTGCCTCAGTTTTCCCATCTGTGGGCTTTGGGGGTGGTGGACCAAGCAAGGGATTCAAGCAAGACAAAAGTTCTCACTCCAGCTGTCCACTTCCCCTATTCAATCAGAAGGCGCTCGTTAACCTCGCCTGGGGTGGGGGACAGAAGGATCCGGAAGGTCAACGTGGGCAGAAACATCTCCACTCCCTGGGACTCCCAAAGACACCATCTGCTGAGCACAGCTAGTTCAAAACTGCTAGGGACTATTGTAAAGGAGAAAGGAGCGACTGGAAGTGGAGGGGATCAAATCCTAGAGGCTTTTGCTGCGTTGCAGAGTTGTCCTAGGATGCTGTCACACGCCTCGCCCTTCCTAACCAGCAGCCAGAGCCTGAGGGAGCACCTTGCTTGCTCTCTCCTTCCTGTCAAAGTCGAGGCCGCCGCGCCTGTGTTCTAGCGACCTCAGTTGGGCCCTTCCGGGCACCAAGCCTGGGTCTCCCCCGCCCTCTGCTCCCCCAGCGAGCCTGCCGCCTTCTCACAGCCGCCCCCGCTGCGCTCACCTTCTTGGGGCCAGGTCCGCAGAGGGACTCCCGGCTCCCCGCCCCGCCCCCAGCTTTGCATTCAATGGGAGTGCTCGGCGTTTGATCCTCTTTTCCTCTGGGTTTTCCCTGCCAGATGAAAGCCGAGTAGGATTGAGAGATCAAGAGGTACCACTTGCGTCTCCTTCCTGGGTCCGGCCCACCCAAGCGGGGCCTCCTTGGAAGGAGACTCCAGCGGGGGCTCAGCCTCTCCGGGAGGGGGGCTGCCTCGTCTAGGCTTCGGATCTAAAGCTGCAGGGACGCCCCCTCCGCCCCAACCCTCTCCCCGCTTCTGCCTCCGCGCTTTCAAAGCCGCCTCAATCCCCCAGTCTCTGGGGGCTTATTGCGCCCTCTGGCACAGGGGGGGAAACAAAAATGTTTAGCGAAATATCACTTCTTCCAAAAGCATCGTTTCGTCAACGTCAGAGGAAGAGAGGTCGGATTTTTTATAAGAAGAAAACGGGCGGCGGCGGGGGTGGGGTACTGAATTAGAACACTATTTCTGTTTAGCCTTTTTTTTAGTGGGGGGGAGGGGGAAGGCTATTTTAGCAGCGTGGTTATCACTGTATCAAGACGGTTATTCCGGATGACAATGTTCCAGAAGGAAGGTAAATTTGCAGAGAGAATGAAGTCCGCCGCCGGCAGAGGCCTGGGAAACCCCATAAAAGCGGAGAGGGGGTGTTGGCAGCCTAAACGGGGTGAGGCCTGGGATCCCACTGCTTCTCACCTCCCACAGCAGGGAAGGACCCCCTTCCCCCACCACCTCGGGCCTGCTGTCCCCTCCCCCGCTGGGAAGACAGGTTAAGGTCCAGCAGGCTCCTCGCCCATTGAAATTCTCTAGACTTCAAAAGCTCAAGGCTCGGCTTCCGCCCGGGCTCGGCCGGGGGCGGGAGGGGGAGACCCCCGGGGAGGAAACGCGGAGATAAGATGCGCGGCTCGTGTTAAATGGAATCGGAAGCCCAGCTTGGGTCACCAGACGCGTTGATCTGCTGGAGCCGCTAGGCTTCCCAAGAAAACCCCGCTCGGGAGAGCGACGGCAGGGGGTGGGGAATGCCTCGGTGGCCTTCGGACCCGCTTAGGTGCGGCGGTCTGCGGCCCTGGGTATCTGTATCAGACAGATGCCGGGCCTCCCAGCGGCGAGCACTCTTCCTGGCCGTAAGGAAGGGGCAGAGGTTTCCGGAAGCTGGTTTGTCTGCTTCGGTGCCAGCAAAATTTTGATCAGGAAAAATTGTTTTTGCTTCTCACTTTGGTAAGCACAAAAACAAAGGGAGCTTCCTTTGAAACAATAAGCGTTGCCCAACTGTCGTGGATATTGATCTTGGGCCCTTCTTTATCTTCCAAGCCATGTCTCCGGCGTGGACATCGAAGATCCCGCGCGGCTGGGTCTCTGAGGCGGGGATCGCCGCGGTGAGGTGACTTGTGCGGTTGGTTCCTGTCTTGTCCCGGGCACCTGCCAACGCCCATCTGGGAACCCAAAGCGCAGAAGCACCGCGGAATGTGCCCCTCCAGAACCAAGGTCCACTCGATCTCAGACGCCCAGAGGTCGGACTTCCCCGGTGCCAGGAGATTATGCCTCATTCACTTGCCCCAATCCCTCACCCACCCCATAAAGGGAGTCCCTGGAACGCTCACCTGCAGCGGGGACCACAGAACAGTTTGTCCTACAGGGAGAACCTGCAGCTTCTGGAACTCTGATTTGGACAAAAGCCCCTTCTTTCTCTGTCTCCCAGAACCAAGGGCCAGGAGCCTGGGACAAGAAACTGGATGCTTTCTGACTTCTGCTCCTTCGGTGCTTGGAGCCAGCCAATCTTGCAGTGGCTCTCACATCTACACCTGTCAGCCCCAGGTTTCTATAGGCCCAAGCCCAGTGGCTTTCCCACCCTAAGCTTCGGACTACTGCCCGAGCAGCCCATATTCCTACACACACTTGTCCATCCCAGAGCTGGAGGACCCAGGACAGTCAGTACTGAAGGCCCAAGGACCTCTTCAAGCTCGAGGCCTGCTTCTGCCTCAAGTCACCAACTAAAGGGGTCCATTTTCCCGTGGAGGGGCAATTCCCCAACACCCAAGCAAGCAAAGCCCAGGCATACCTCTCCCTCCCCTAGCAGAGATGGTATGGGTTTTTCCTTCACCACTACTATCCTGAAATTTGCTTTCAAATTTATAAGCTCATTTCTCATTTAGTGCACACAACATTCCTTTAAAAATCCTCAACAGGCCACAGTGCCTTCTCTCCCACAGTGATAGGGCAACCAGTGGTCTTGGCAGACAATAGCCCAGTGTCCCTTCTGAGTCCCCCCAGCCTGCAGGGGTGCCTCAACACCCAACAGTGCCCTAACTTTCCATAAGGTAATCCTGCACAAACCTTCTGCCCCTTCTGGGATCTAGGTGGGCCCAAGGGCCTCTCAGAGAGGTTGCTTACCTGCCCTCAGAAGTAAAAGGCTCAGGGCCCATGTCGCTGGACTGTTCTCACTCTGCTTCATCCATGATTTCCCAGGAGGGCAAAGAGAAACCCTATCTAGAAATCTGGGGACCCCACTTGATAAGCGTAATCACTGTTCTAAGCATCTCAGCTATATTAGCTCTTTCCATCCTCACAACAGGCCTGAAGAATGAATAAATCATCCTTATTTTGTAGCTGAGTATTCTGAAGCATTGAGAAAAGGCTCACATGTAAATGACAGAGTAAGGCCTAAAACCTTATCCTTCTAGCTTCAAGTCCACACTCCCAACTGGATTTACTAGGAAATGCCAAGCATTGCATTCTGAGTCTTTCTTTTCAAAAAACTCCACTTGTGGTTTTTGCCAAGGCCGTTTCTCCTCCTCCTCCCTCCCAATGAATTCACTGGGATTGGGAGAAGAGTGAGTAGAGGGGTATGATTAACCTCTCATCACTCACTCTGAGCATGAAGAGTAAAGAAAACAATGGTCCAAACCATTTGGAAATGTATCCTGGAGAAGGCCTCCAGGTCTTGCCTTTTAAGACAGGGATCAGAGGCTAGGGATTGTGCAGAGGGACCTGTGCGGAGGCTGGAGCCATCCTTAGGGAGTTGGGGTAGGAGAGCCTAACTCTCCTTCCTGAGCAGGAGGAGGAGAGTTCTCAGGTGTGAGTTCCAAAATATCAGGAAGTTAACTGCAGCAAGTGATTCTGGAGGCCCTAAGAGACAAAGTCCAGTCCCTTTATAATCATAACAATCCACTGAGGCCCTGAGCATCTGTCCCGAAAGGGACAAAACTCACTAGAGTCCTCCTTGCCCGCTTTAACCTCTCGGGAGTCATGGCCCCTTCACGTGTCTGGCAAACCTCTCCCTCAGAAAAGCGCACAGAGGCACTGAAGAGACTCCTTTACCTGCTATAGCCCTATCCCAACCACCAAATCCCAGACACAATTGCCAGATCACTTGGATAGGGGGTGTGGCTTTACCAGGATGTTTTCCCCGTTGAAGCAGCTGCCTTCTGCAAACTGTCCAGGGTTTATTGGCCCAAGAGACAAAACCTGAGGGCATGGCCAGGCTGCCCTGCCCTGCACCTTGGCGGGAGCTTATTCTTCAGGTTCTACACCTGCCTCCATTCAAAACCTTGGCCCTGGAGGTGCATGCTGGGAGAGAAAACCGCCAGGCTGGGGCTTCTCTAAGAGGCGCAGCTTAGTTTGGCCTAAGGATAACAGGGAAAAGCAGTGCAGGGAACTGGGCAGTTATGATCAGGAATCCTGTACACCGTGGGAAGGGACAGGGCATCAGCAGGTTTTTGGTTTTTGTGGTTCCTAATAGATTTTGTCCAGGCACAAACCCTTTCCAAGCCCTGGACTGCCCAAAGGCGGAATGAGACAAAGCCATGCCTCCTTCCCAATAGGGTGCTCCCCACTCTCAGCCCTGCTCAGGAAGAGGGAACCGGCCTACTGTGGCGGGGTCAGGGTTGTCCAAACTCAACCGGGGGTCCAGAACCCCTATCTGGGTGGAGTCATTACTCAAAGGGAGCTCTCTTCTACGACTCAACTAGCCCTAAGTGGCCCTAAATGTTCCCTCCCAGGTGCGAGTTTCTTTCTGTGAGTGTTTGTGTGCCCACTGAACGTCTGTCTGTGTCTCCTGGTTCCCGGGCCAAGGAGTAGGCAGCACCCCCTTCCTCTCTCTCCCCACTCGGGCCAGGAGACGCGGTGGCGCCGGCCTGCAAATGGAGGAGTCTGTCTCCCCGCGTGAGGGTAGGAGAACCGCCCCTAGGCGAGGAAGTCCAACCGGTTGGGCGGGCTAAGCCTCGCTCTCCAGCGAAATGGAAAAACCCTTGTGTGAGTTCTAGGGACTGATTTTTACAGAGCCCTCTCCTGACCCGGACTAGTCCCATTCCTCCCACTGAGCTTCTCAGAGCCCCGATGGGGTCGAGTTCCTCGCGCTGTGCAGCGGCGAAACTGACTCCTACGTTGAGCAACTAGCCCGGGGTCACACAACTGGGGAGTGGCCGAGCCAGGATTTTAACACGAGTCGTCCGGCCTGCAAAAGCCAGATTCTCTCTGCTGTTAGCGCTGCGCGCCCAGGGCCGAGGATTCCGTTCCCTAACAGCGCAGACAGAGAACCGAGGTGCCTGGGCTGTGACTGAAAGACGCAGGCAGGGGCCACCCTTCTCAGGTGGATGGTGCCTGCGCCTGCGGCCCCTGCGGCAGCTGAGCGTCGGCCGGAGCCGCTGGGGCTGTTACCGTAAGTCTCAGAGGAGCGGGGCGCAAAGGGTGGGGAAAGGTGGCTAAAAAAACGGGAAGAGCCGGAGGGCGCCGCGGCGTGGAGGGACTGCGTTCCCGTCTCAGAAGCTGGGTCTTGAGTGAGGGACGTGCGCACGCGCCCGCGGCAGTGAGTTTCGGAGGGTGGGGTACCGGCTATGAAGAGCTCGTAGTGAAGGGAGAGCAGGACGGATGTCGGCCCAGAAAACAGGGTATCACCCGCCCAGTTGGGCTCCGGACGAATCCCAATCCCTTCCGCTCCCCTACAAGGCCATGCCAGGCGCGGTCTGGAGCCCTCTGAGAGCCCCTTTCTGGCCTCAAAGTGGGTCGACGGCCCAGTCCAGTCTCAGCGGCCCCTTTCTGCGCCCTCCTCCCCTCCTTCCCTTTACTGCAACGGTGACAAAGCGCAGCTCCCGAATTGCTGTCTTGGTGCGCCCCCCACTGCCGACCGCCAGAGGCGGAAGTTGCGGTGAGTCCCAGCATCCTCGCTGACTGGGATCCCTCGACTCTGCCCGGGGGCAACAGCCCAAACCCTCCATCCTCCTCCCCCAGGGCAGCCTAACGTCACCCTAAGCGCCGGCCTTCTGAGCTGGACCCCGGGAAGGATGGGTGGCAGTTCGGCCTAGGCCCCTAGGGACAGGTCATCTACACTACCCAGGTGAAAAGTTGGAGGTAGCAAGCTCTCTTAATACGCGACCCTGCTTCCTCCCTTGAGGTGGGGAGTGGAATCCCGCCCTCAACCTGTTGAGGCCTGTAGAAGGCAGGTCCTGTGAGTGGAGATGCCTTACACATTCCCGTGGTCAGCCATTATGATTAATGACGCCCCAATACATCGACTCTGTTTGTCGTGGGCACGAAACCCAGGCTCTGAGGAGCCCCTTGAACAATTCTATCAAAGAGCTGCCCTTAAACGCTTCTGTTTTGAGCCTCACTTAGTTCTGAGGCCCATTGATAAACTACACAGTAAATTTTCCCGTTCCCTTTGGTCGTGTTTCTTGAAGTGTGGTCCCTGTATCACCTGGGAATTTGTTAGAAATGTAAATTCTCAAGTCCCACTTTAGTCTTATTGAATTAGGAACTCTGGAGGGGGAACCAGCAATGTGTTTCCACAGGCCCTCATTGTGATTTTGGTGTACACTCCAGTTAAAGAACTGCTGTCCTGTGGATTGCGTCTTCCTAGTTTCCAAGTTCCCATATTCTCCACTACGCCTAGAATGTTCGTTTGCCTCTGCACCAAACTTTATGCCTCTGTTTATTCATTTTTTTTAAAGATTTTCTTTATTTATTTGACAGACAGAGGTCACAAGTAGGCAGAGAGGCAGGCAGAGAGAGAGGAAGGGAAGCAGACTCCCTGCTGATCAGAGAGCCAGATGTGGGGCTCGATCCCAGGACCCTGGGATCATGACCTGGGCCGAAGGCAGAGGCTTTAACCCACTGAGCCACCCAGGTGCCCCTGTTTATTCATTCTTATTCTTTCTATTTTATCCCCTCCATGTATTTCTTTGTGCACTAGCTTATTACCTAATGATGTCACTATCACTTAATGATGTCATCATCTAATTTAGCACCTCCCTCATCTTCTCATTCATCCACTGCCTAAGCACATGCCTCACTTGGTGGCAGATTCAGAAACTGCTCTGTGATGGCAGCAGCTGGAGTAGAATGGCAAACCTGCCCTACTCAGAGATTCTCTCACAAAAGGGAGTCAGAGGCCCTGACATGTCATTGGTTCGATGGCCACAGAGTGGAGAAGAGGAGCCCTCCATGTCTGGGTGTGCATCCTTCTAGAGGACAGATCAAATGGAAAAATGGGCCTTGGGAGCAACTGGGAATGAGGAAATTGAGGCACAGAAATAGATTTTCTCTGGGCTCCCTCAAGGACAATGGGCAAGGACCCAAGGGACCCAGTACCAGCTTGAAATACACAAGTATTTTCTTTGTGGATTTCTCAAGATGGTGATTTAGACATTTGTTGGTAGCTGGTTAGAAGCAAGCAGCCAAAAGGCCTGAGACTCATAGGTATAGATACAGATGTTTTCGCATTCAGTCACACATTCCTAGTATCAGACATATTTTGGGATCCTATTTACGAAGATAAATTTATAGCTAATGTTACAAGTTAGGCAGCATGAGGCCAAGGTGCTACCAAAAATACCCAGTAAAGGTAGCTATAAATATCTTCTGGGAATGGAGTGCTATTCTAAATGCTTTACCTGCTTTATGTCACTTAATTCTTATAGCTCCATGAGATAAATGGAGAAACCAAGTCAAAGATGGGTTAAATACTTACTCAAGATCACATGGCCTGTTAGTGGCAGAAGTGATATTTGAATCCCAGTAGTGTGAGGCCAGAGGCCAGGCTCCTGCTCCCAGGATTCAGCACCCTCCTGTGGAAGCTAGCAGGTCATGACCTGTAATCTCAAAGGATTGATTTAATTTCCCAATGTGGGAACTAGTCACAACCCTAGAATAATACTGTTCTATTTAACAGGTACTTCATTAGGCATTACTATCAGTAGTATTAATAATAATTAACAGTTGGTCTTTTCCTATTCAGGTAACATTTTCACACCCACTATCCCATTTGATAAAATAGTCACATGTAATAGGAAGAACAGCTATTCATATAATCCCCATTTTACAGATGAAGAAACCGTGACCCAGAGAGGTTAAGTGCCTCCCCCCAGATCACTCAGCTAACAAATGGCAAAGCAAGGAACACTGTTACTCCTTTTGACATCTTCGTCTTTGTTTCTCATTTTTTCTTTCATTTCACTTCAGACCCACGTTCTTGTATCATCATCTGAAAACTTGACATTGTCTCCATTAGTTTCTGCTGCTCCAAAGGACGTCCCTGCCCAGCATTTGGTTTGCTCCTCTTACAGTCCCTGATGAGGTCGAAATGGCCAAAGTTGTTCTTTCCAGTTTCCAGTTGAAGAAGCCAAGATTTGGAGAGTTCAGAGGACTTGACCAAGGTCACAGAGCCACGATAAGGATCAAAGTCTCAGACCCTTCATGGGCAAGAGTGAATTTTGTAGAGAATCCTGCAGAATGAATGAATCATGCTTACTCCCTGTCCCATCCTTAAAGCCTGGCAGTGCTGACAAAGGAAAGACTGACAGTTGTGGGAAAAGTACCAACAATTTCTAAGTATTCAAAACATAATGTGCTATTAATGCAACTTTTTATTATAATGGACTTACAGTCATTTCATAACTTCCACTATTGGCAATATGTCAATTTTGGAATGTTTTCCTAATTATTCCAGAGTCAGCCTTACTGTTCTTGGAAAGAACAGAAGAACAGAAGAGGAAAGAAAGGTCACTGCTTTAAAAATAGGCCTGGAAAGGGCCAAAGGAACCCTGATCCAGAATGTAACTCTGCCTTGGTCTTTGGCCCTAAGGAAGGGGTTTGTACTTTTATAAGTGACAACAGTGAAGCCATGATTTTAATTTAATTTAAGTTTTTAAGACTTTATTTATTTATTTGACAGAGAGAGAGATCACAAGTAGGCGGAGAGGGAGGCAGAGACAGAGGAAGCAGGCTCCCTGCTGAGCAGAGAGCCCAATGTGGGGCTTAATCCCAGGACCCTTCGATCATGACCTGAGCTGAAGGCAGAGGTTTAACCCACTGAGCCACCCAGGTGCCCCATGATTTTAATTTTTTTTTTAAGATTTTATTTATTTATTTTTCAGAGAGAGAGAGAGAGAGAGCGAGCACAGGCAGACAGCGTGGCAGGCAGAGTCAGAGGAAGAGGCAGGCTCCCTGTGGAGCAAGGAGCCCGATGTGGGACTCGATCCCAGGATGCTGGGATCATGGCCTGAGCCGAAGGCAGCTGCTTAACCAACTGAGCCACCCAGGCATCCCTGATTTTATTTTATTTTATTTTATTTTATTTTATTTATTTATTTTTAAAGATTTTATTTATTTATTTGACAGAGAGAGAGATCACAAATAGGCAGAGAGACAGACAGAGAGAGAGTTGAGGAGAAGCAGGCTCCCTGCTGAGCAGAGAGCCCAATGCGGGACTCGATCCCAGGCCCCTGGGATCATGACCTGAGCCGAAGGCAGAGGCTTAACCCACTGAGCCACCCAGGCGCCCCTATTTTATTTTATTTTATTTTAAAGATTTTGTTTATTTATTTTGACAGAAATCACAAGTTGGCAGAGAGGCAGGCAGAAAGAGAGGAGGAAGCAGGCTCCCCACTGAGCAGAGAGCCCTATGCGGGGCTCGATCCCAGGACCCTGGGATAATGACCTGAGCCAAAGGCAGAGGCTTTTTACCCACTGAGCCACCCAGGTGCCCCCGTCCCTGATTTTAATTTTAAATATGGCCCATCAGCACATGAAGGCCAGATCACCTGCAAAAATGGATCAGATTTCTTTCTATTCCTTCCTTCCATCATAGTCCTCATTTTTTCCCAGTATAGGCAGTGGAAAAAGGAAAAGCTCCTGTGCTCGGGCTCTAAGGGAAGAACATGATAGGCACACTTTTGCTCGTATCTCAGAACAATCCTCAGAAGGGAGCACGGAGTTCCTCACTTTATAGGTAAGAAAACTGAGGCATAAGGAGGTTAAGCAACTGAGGTCACACAGAGAGTGAATGAGAGCCAAAGGAAAACCTGGGCTTGTAAATATGCAGTTTAACTTCCGGTAGCTATAAACCCGCTTTCCCATGGATGTAGATTCTGAGATCTTCTGACTCAACAGGAAGGAGCATCCAGGAACTGGTCTGCAGTGCTGTGAGGCCTGGAGTTTGAGTCCAGGAGGGAGAGAAACAGATCCCAGGGAACTCTGGGAAGATACAGGATAATCTGCAGCTGCCATGAAAACAGAATTGATGGTGGAGGAGTGCTCTCAGATGCGCCCAGCCAAGATTTCTTATACTTCAGGGAGTTGGTGACAAGTTAAGAGCATGCACTTGGAAGCCAGACAGACCTGAGCTTGGACCCCAATTCTGGCACTTACTAGCAGAACTTGAGCAGACCAAAGGTGCAAGATGTCAGATCTGAGATACAGCTGCCTGCCTCTTGGAGCTGTTCTGAAGATTTAATGAGATATGAAATGAAAAAGGCCTAGCACATGAGCCACCTGAGTGGCTCAGTCAGTTAAGCGTCTGCTTTTGGCTCAGGTCATGATCTCTGGGTCCTAGGATAGAGCCCCACATCAGGCTCCCTGCTCAGCAAGGAGTCTGCTTCTCCCTCTGCCTGCTGCTCCCTTACTTGCCCTCTCTCTCTGTCTCTCTCTCTCTCTGTCAAATAAATAAATAAAATCTTATTTTATTTATTTATTTATTTAGTTAGTTAGTTAGTTAATTTTTTTTTTTTTAAGAAAAAGGCCTAGCCCAGTGCCTGGCCTATGGTGAGTACTCAGTGAATGCAAATTCCCTCTTGTCCCACTGTGGCAATGCCCCTACTTCACCTAATGTGTCTGTGATTCGCCTTCTTCAATATCGTACCCTTGGTCAGTGAGAATCAGCAGTGAATATAAAGTGAGGGGGAGTGGTGTCCAGGGAACCCATAATGTGTTTAAGCTCCCTCCCTATGTGGTGACTAACATTTCCCAGAAATAAATAACTACATAGCACTAGTGCATTTGCTGGAGTTCAACAAATACAGAGATGGTAGGTGCACAATGAAATAAAGAATTATCTGGCTGGCATCTTAGCAGTGCTATCATAAATGGCATTCAGGATCCTTGGTCCTTCCTATCACTCCATTCACTAGGATCTAGGCTAGTGAGAAGAAAACCAAGACCTGCCTAGTGTGCTAATGGAACTTTTCCCTTTATGGTAGTTTAAAGGCATAGCCAGATGACCCGTAAATAGTAAAAAGTGTAGTGGCAATTTAGTGTAATAGTTAAGTGCACAGACTCATATTAGATTGCTTGGGTTCTCGTTCCAGCTCTGCCATTCACTAGCTGGGTGATGTTGGCTAAGTTGCTAAACTCCTGTAAGCCTGTTTCCTCATCTGGAAAATGGGGCCATGGGATAACAAAACAAGATAGTACATAGTACAAGATAGTACATATAAAGCACTTTAAAGAGTATCTAGGGGCACCTGGGTGGCTCAGTGGATTAAGCCTCTGCCTTCAGCTCAGATCATGATTTCAGGGTCCTGGGATTGAGCCCCACACTGGGCTCTCTGCTCAGCAGGAAGCCTGTTTCCTCCTCTCTCTCTCTGTCAAATAAGTAAGTAAAATCTTTAAAAATAAAAAAATAAAAATAAAGAGTATCCAGCATATACAAACCCTCAGAAAGTGTTAGCTATTATGACTGTGGTATGTTACTTCCCTGAATGCGAGCCTGAGGGAGATCGGTGAGTTCATGGAATGAAAGGAAGATGAGTGAAGCTAGAACCTCATGCTTCGAGCAAATATACCAGTGGTTGCAACCTATATTCGGGGTTTCCGTATTGGCTCCACCACTAGTGGGCTTGGATAGTTTACGCCCATGTACGATGGGTGTGAATACCAGCTGCCTTACTTTCTTCATGTAGTTATTGCCTCAAATAGAGACCTACTGCCTGTCATTTTAGCCTTTAATCTTTGAACTCATAAAGGTTTTCTTCTGCTCATTAAGGAGTACGCCCTCTGGGAGGAGCCACATGGTAAGCCATTACCTGCTCGGTCCCTAGCGACACATCAACACTTTACCAGTATCATAGGAATGGGGGAGAGGAAGGTGGGAGACCGGATTGAGGAGATGAGAAGAGCAGGAGATGAGAAGCCTTCCAAGACTTCTTGCTTCCTTCACACACTTCACTGAGGAGTCTCCTGCCCAGGGCCTCACAGTAATGTCACTGGCTTAATGCCGCGACTATTGGAAACTGCCAAATGAGAATGATTCCTGACAGTCTCTTTTCTATTTTGAGGGAAGAGAGGAAGTGTTGGGGATGTGAGACTTTCTTTGGCATCTATGGGACATGGATAATAGAAGCAGTGAGAGGAGGACGCCATGTTGGGCAGTTTTTCATGGAACTTTGGGAGATGGAAGGAATATATTACAAAGATTTCTCCTTTCTCCAGCGAGCTGACTTAACGGTACAGCACACTGGGAAAGCAAAATTCCGTCAATCCTTCCCACCAGCTTCTACTCCCGGTTTCTTGTCCCTAGGCCCAGCAGAAGATTCTGCTGTTCCTAATCTTCCTGGTGAAAGTCCCAGAAACCCCCAAAGGACACTTTGGTTTGGCTGAATCAAAATAATATGTACTGCCATCCTACTGTGTGCCCTGCACTGTGCTAGTCACCGGCTAACGGAGTTTTCAGAAACAGCTATCTCCCCTCCCTTCGCAATGAAAGAGCATCCAAACTTCAGCTGTCCCAGTGGCTTTCAAGTCTAAAGACCACAGTCCTCTGCCTCTCTTTCAGCTTGGTGTAGCCTTAGGGCTAAATTCAGCAGACCGAATATCAGCAGGAATGTCATAGGGCAGCTCCCAAGCATCTTCCTTAAAAAACAGAAATCTAAACTGTGCAGTTTTTATTGTTCCTCTGTCCTGCTGCCTGGGGCCTGTGTCCTGACATGCTGGACCTACGTATGGCAGAGCAACAGGGTGGACATCTTGGAGCACGCAAAAAGGACTGCGGGCCTACAAGAGAATGGGAATTGTAGGATTCGAGTTTTCCAGATTAAAAAGATCAAAGAGAGGCATTTACCTTCAGCACAGGTCATGATCAGGGGGTAGGATCAAGCCCTAGTGGGAAGCCTGCTTCTCCCTCTGCCCCCACAACCACTGCCCCTCCCCCCGGGATTTATCTCAAATAAATAAATAAATAATCTTTAAAAAGATCAACAAAGAGGAGGGAAAGAAAAAGAGGCCTATAGGAAAATGTAAATTTCTATATTTTTTTTGGTGGTGTTAAAGTGGTGTGGGGGCAGGGTGGTATTTTCCACTGACAAACTATATAGCAACTCTGTAGAACTTCGGTCTGTACTAAACTTTTTTCCAGGCAGGCCAAAGAGAAAGTTACTAAAGCACAACTGATGAAATAATTATTCTTATGTATACATTATACCACTTTAAAACATTATTTTGGTGCACTGGGTGGCTCAGTCCATTAAGCATCTGCCTTCAGCTCAGGTCATGATCTCAGGGTCCTGGGATCAAGCCCCGCTTTGGGCTCCCTGCTCAAGGGGGAATCTGCTTCTCCCTTTCTCTCTGCCCCTCCCCCCTGCTTGTGCTTTCCCTCTCTCTCCCTCCATCTCAAAGAAATTAAAAAAAAAAAATCTTTAAAAAAAATTATTTTCCCTGCACAGTGATAACATCTAAGTGAAGAAGGCAGCTGAGAAGTTTCTCTGCAAACAGAATGAAAATGAACAAGCCTTTCTCAGAAGACCAATTCAGAAAAACAGTCAACTCTTCTGTTTCTATTCTGTTCTCAATTTGCTGTGAGACTTTAAGTGAGCTATTAAACATCTTGGACCTTATTAAAATGGGGTGGTAATTTCATATAGAGTGGGTATTGTTAAGCCTCCTTGTTTTTAAATCCAATCTGAGCGCCACCGCCCCCCCCACACACACACACAAATGTAGCTTTTGTAAGCAGTCCACTGACTGCTAGGGAGGTAAGAGGATCTGTCTGAAGAGCTAATGCAGTTATAGATAGATATTCCATATGCTAACTTAACATAAATGCTTCAAACTTTTATTCCCTTGATGGAGAAACATCAGGGTCTCTGGCCTGTTTTACATGCTTTAGCCTTGGGTGGGAAATGCCCGTAAGTAAAATAAGAAGCCATTTCAGAAGTATTTCCCCTTTCCCACACCACTTATTATCTCTAACAACTCATTTTCCATCCACTGTGTTTCCCTGTACAGATTTTACGATAGGGAGTCTCCACCACTGGGGTCTCTGAGAGTCTAGCCAATTCTTTCTGGCTCCCCAGTGAAAAAATGGAGGACAAAACTCAGAATTACGACAGGGCTGGTCATGGGATATAGCCATTATTTTTCTGGCTTCCATCTACCCTGCAGGTGGCAAGTTTGAAGGTTTGGGAAATTCCCTGATGGCGAGATGCACCAATTTCCGATGGGATCACACTAGCACGTTCAAGTATAATGGCTCCAGTACTGGCCAGGTCTATTTTCAGGCTGTGTGTAAGGATGGCAAACAGCTGCCCACAGGTCTATAAAGCTTCTTACACAAGAACCCAGCCCCTGAAAGCTGAAAGTAAAGACACATGCCAGCCCTATGGATTCTCTCCATTCTATAGCTGTAGATGGAGGCAAGGGAAGTTTGGCTGGGCTGACCAATGACTACGAGATCGAAAACCCTAGAGTCCAAGTCAGAATCCTGTGCAACATCTTTGGCCAATGGCTGTACTGAGGCCCCAGGCAGCCTAGAAATTTGGCCAGTGGTCAAAAAAGTGGGCTCTAGACTGTAGCTTGCCATTGCCTGCTCTGGGTGACCTTGGACAAGTCACTTCACTCTTTGGTGAATACAGTACCAATCCCAACTCTGCTACACACTCAGAGAACTTACTTAAGCCAATTCGCAGCATGGAGTACCCCAGGAAGCCAAAAGGATTTGTTTTCTAGCATGCCCCCATTGTGTCATCCTATGACTCCAGCCTGGACTCATGCTAATGCTGTGGGGGCAGTCTGGTAGTAGCAATGAGACAGACCACCTTGTTCATGTTAGGAAATGAAGAAGACAGGATGGCAGATTCTCAGCTCCCAGACCTGATTGTGTTGCCAGATATATTTCACTGTCAACTGTTTTTACAGTTTGGCGACTGTTTTGAATTGTTACAAAATTCTGTATTGGCCAATGACTCTAGGCCAGAAATGGCCTTCAAGGCCCATTGTAGAGTTTTCTCCAGTCCACTGACCCAAGAAGAGTTGGACTGGGTGGGGACCTGGCAGGAAGAGTGACAGATGCAGTAATCCCTACAGGGAGAACACAGATAATTCAGGCCAAGGGTGGGCAGGCTGGTCCGAGCTCCAAAGCGCTACAGCTTCAACCCCAACCTCAATTTCCCCCGCGCACCCGGAACGGTCCAGTTCAGCCTGGGTCTATTTTCCTCTACCCACCCACAGGTGGGACCTCTTCTCCACGCAAGGGTTGCCCTACCGGTCGCAGACAGAAAAGGAATGTTGCAGGCAGGAACCGAATCGTCCGGGGCGCTCACGCCTCGGCCGTGGGTCCCCAGCCTCCTGGGTGCGGCCAAACCCGAGACGCGCGGGGATGCTCATTGCAAACACCGCTGCGGGTAGGTGAGGCGGGGCGCGGCGCGGCGCCAGAGAACCCGGCGGCCCCGGCGGCCCCGGCAGTTCCGGCCTTGCTCGCTGCCAAGCCCGGGGAGAAACCCCAGGGCGCGCGGCCGCGGGGCGGCGGGGAGGGCAACTCGCGTCGCGGGCGTGGCGGCGACAGGGCCTGGAGCCGGCGCTGCAGCCGGAGAATGCCCTGAAACGACCAGTACGTATTTGCTGGGAGGAAATTCGATCCTCGAGCCCTTTCCTGCCTGAGCTTAAAAATGGATTCTCCATCTGCTTCGAAAGCCTCGGGCTCTGGACAGCCGTATCCTGGCCCCGGTGAGTTGTGCGGAGTCCTGCAGACAGACCCCCACCCCCGGAGGCCCTTGCTCCACCCACCCCTCTGCTCTGACACCCACTGGCGCTCCCCGATGTTGGTGTTCTTTCAAAGCCCGGTCACAAGAGCCCGGTCACCTATTTCACCCAAGCCTAAAGGAGATGATGCGCTGTCAAGTTCAAAGAAAAAAGCCCATTTTCTATGTATTTCAATCCGTCTAAAAGAACTCTTTAGACGGATAACATACAAGGACACTATTACCCTCACGCTATCTGTGAAATGTAAAAAAAAAACAAAAACAAAAACAAAAAAAAAAAACAACCAAAAAACAAAAACAAAAAAACACCTCACACAAACACAAAAAACGAAAAACAACAACAGATAAAACCTCTTGGAAACAATTTTGACATTTTTGAACTTACAGTTGTTATTTCGTTTATCCTCAGAATCTCACTTTCTTTGGGAAATTTTCCTACACAATGTATTCAAAAATATTTTCTATGTCATTTTAGTGATAATGAAAAAGTGGAGATAACCCAACTGCTCATCAATGTATGAATAATATAGCTGAAAAATAATGAGTACACATATCAAGAAATACTGTATATAAAAGATTTGTGTTCACAGGCAGACAAATCTAAGCTTATGTTAAATGGAAAAAAGTGAGTTATAAAAGACAGTAGATATGGTAAGATCCCCTATTCGTTAAAATACAGAAAGAAATTGTAAGTAAATGTCCACAATGCACTCGGATATGATTAGTGACTTTTTATTTCATGGGTGATTATATAGAAAATATATGTATATTTTGTATGTGCATACATCTGGAGAAATATATACCTAACTGTTGCATTGTTTATCTTTGGTGTGACCTGAGAGGAGGGAATGTGGAGCATTAACTTCCCACACTCTATATTTCTTTTTTTTTTTTTAAGATTTATTTATTTATTTGACAGACAGAGATCACAAGTACATAGAGAGGCAGGCAGAGAAAGAGGAGGAAGCCGACTCCCTGCGGAGCAGAGATTCCCAATGTGGGGCTCCATCCCAGGACCCTGTGTTCACCACCCGAGTGGAAGGCAGAGGCTTTAACCCACTGAGCCACCCAGGCACCCCCACACTCTATATTTCTTCAAAGTTTGATTTCTTTAAAATAAGCATGCATTAATTTTGTATTTCCCACATACCAAAAACAACAAAGATTTTTAAAAATCACACCCCTTCCATTCCCAAGACTATCAGATTGTTATCACTTGTCCAGTTCTTTCTGATCTTTCCATTATTATGTTAACTTTGCCTCCAACCTCCTCTTGTCCCTGTGCAGTATCCAAGAAACTCAAATTCCTTTCATTTCAACTTACTTATTGCCTGTTTCATTTGTGCAAATAGTTTTTTAGATCCTTTAAATTAAAAAAATGAAAAAAGTGAGAATATTACTTCCCCTTTACCGATTCATACTACTCAAACAGAAAGATTAGGTGCAGTATTGTTTTGTCTTATTTTATTTTATTTTTTGGCTCTTGAAAGCATTGCAGTTTTTAGTCCATTACTTCTCAAGTTCTGTGTGGTTATGGGCACATATTCTCTCCCAGGGCAGCCAACCATGAGAGATCTTTAAGACACAGTGTTTGTTTCTATTTAATCCAGAAAAGCAGAAAGGTGTTATACTCTGTGGAGGAAATACCATTGAAAAGTTGAACAGGGTTTCCAGGAACTGAAGTTGGAGTGGAAAAGGCACTCTTGGCTAAAGGAAGGACATTGTGAAAGAGACTAGAGGGGAATGTGACTTGGACCATGGGCTGTGATTCTGGGATTGTTTAAATTTGTCTGAATATTGTCTCAGAAACATGAGCTCAATTCATACTATAGGAAATAAGCATGGCCACACTTCAAACATGCAGAAATGAAGGGCTTGTCTGGCATTTTTAAATATTCATATAGAAAAATGGCACCCAGCAACAATAAACTGAGTGGGTCCACTCCTGCCAACATGTCTAATACAGTTCTTACTTACACATAAAACAACATCATATTTCCTTATGCAAAGCCTTGGAATATTCCAGGATCACACACATAACTCAGTTTTTGCTCAGACCCCTGGGGTCCCTCTCTTCCTTTTTGTTTGTTTGTTTATTTATTTGACAGAGACCAAGAGAGCCTAGAGAGGGAACACAAGCAGTGGAGGGGGGAGAGGGAGAAGCAGGCTTCCCACTGAGCAGAAAGCTCATTGCTGGGCTCAATCCCAGGACCCTGGGATCATGACATAAACTGAAGGCAGACACTTAACCAACTGAGCCACCCAGGCACCCCAAGATGTTATGCAATTTAAGCAAGATGATGAATACAAGGCTTTTATTTTTTTTTAAGATTTTATTTATTTATTTGACAGACAGAGATCAGAAGTAGGCAGAGAGAGAGAGAGGAGGAAGCAGGCCCTCCGCGGAGCGGACAGCCGGATGCGGGGCTCGATCCCAGGATCCCGGGATCATGACCCGAGCCGAAGGCAGAGGCTTTAACCCACTGAGCCACCCAGGTGCCCCAAGGCTTTTAGAACATTAAGCCTCTTAGTATATTAGACCTAAAGTTTATAATATAAAGCTTTTTATTTATTTATTTTAAAGATTTATTTATTTGAGAGAGAAAGAGCGCGCATGAGCAGGGGGAGGGGCAGAGGGAGAGAGAGAATCTCAAGCAGACTCCCCACTGAGCAAGGAGCCAAGCTTTGCTTGATCTCAGGATTCTGAGATCAGGACTTGAGCCAAAACCAAGAGTCCAATACTCAACCAACTCAGCCACCCAGGTGCCCCTATTTATTTATTTTTATTTTAAGTAGGCTTCACGCTGGACATGGGGCTTGAACTCAGGATCCAGAGATCAAGACTCACATGTTCTACTGACTAAGCCAGCCAGGGGCCCCAAGAATATAAAGTGTTTTAGAATACTAAAAGTTGAATCACAGCCACAATTACTGCTTATTCTTGAACTGTTCTTGAGGGTTCTTGAACCCTCCTTAAGACTGCTATCTCTACATTCTCTAAATTGTCTTAGTTCCATCCCTTATTTAATGGAGATTCTAACAGTGGGCCCTCCCCTGCACTCTGCCTTCTCTCTCTTATCCAATGGGAGGCAAACCACCATACCATAGTCTAAAGAAAACCTCATTGAAAACGTGGAGTCTGGGGGGCCCGGGTGGCTCAGTCCTTAAACGTCTGCCTTGGGCTCAGGTCATGATCCCAAGATCCTGGCATCCAGCCTTGCATCAGGCTCTCTGCTCCATGGGAAGCCTAGTTCTCCCTCTCCCACTTTCCCTGTTTGTTTTCCCCCTCTCTCTGAGTCTCTGTCAAATAAATAAATAAAATCTTAAAAAAAAAATAGAAGAGCTCTTTAAAATTTTTTAAAAATAAAATAAAAAAAGAAAGAAAACCCGGAGTCTGTTCTTCCTCTTCTTCTGTGATAGCTTCTGAGTTTTTAAAACAACTTTATCCACATATATTTTATTTATCATAAAATTCATTTATTTCAGATGTACGATTCAATGATTTTTAGTTACTTGAGCAAGTAGTGCAAACATCAAAATAAATCAGTTTTAAAAAAATATATATGGAAGGGGTGCTTGGGTGGCTCAGTGGATTAAAGCCTCTGCTTTCGGCTCAGGTCATGATCCCAGCGTCCTGGGATCAAGCCTGGCATCGGACTCTTTGCTCAGCAGGGAGCCTGCTTTCCTTCCTCTCTCTGCCTGACTCTCTGCCTACTTGTGATCTCTGTCTGTGAAATAAATTAAAAATATATATATATGGAATACTTTATGAATTTGCATAACATCCTTCAGCAGGAGCCATGCTAACCTTGCTAACCTTGTATCATTCCAATTTTAAAAGATTTGTGAGCACAGAATAAATTAGTTTTAGATCCTTTTCAGCCCCCCTTCTTACCGTAGGATCCTTTATGCCCTCTTGCAGTTAATCTCCCCTTCCCACCTCTGGCAAACACTAATCTACTTTCTGTTGTGATGTATTTGCCTTCTCCGGACATTTTAGATACATGGAATCATACAGGAGGTGTTCTCCTCTGTCTAACGTCTTTCACTTAACTGAATTTTTTAGATTTATCCATGATACAACACATGTTAGTAGTTCAGCACTTTGTGTTTTATCACCTGTCAGATCACAGTGATTTCTGCCATGTCTGTAAGAATCAATATTGATAATACACAGTGGAAGTTAACTATTATTTCACCTACCATTCTCTAAGCACTGGCTGAGTGCTTTATTTGCATCATAGAACTTAAACTTCCCAACAGCCTATCTGTTAACCCTATGAGCCATTTAGGTAGATTATATTATATACATTTTTGAGTTGAGGACACTTAAGTTTAGAAATGTGAACAGACTTGCCCAAGGTCACAAAGCAAGTAAGTGGCAGAGGGGGGCTCAAGTCTAAGTCTGTGTGACTCTAGTGCCAGAGTCATCTTGGAAATTACAAGGGGTCTTTGTATTCCATATGCTTCCATCATCACCAAAACAAAACCCAGGAGCGTATTCATAGTAGTAAGTCCACCAAACAGATGGAGAAATGGTCAGTGCTTTGTCAGCTACAAATCCCCACTTGTGTGTAAGGAATTTTTACTTCATCATTTTCTCCATATTTGATGCTATTCTTGTTCTGGGGACTTCTTTTTTTTTTTTTAAGATTTTATATATTGATTTGACATTACACAAGTGGGCAGAGAGGCAGGCAGAGGGGGAGGGGGAAACAGACTCCCTGCTGAGCAGAGAGCCTGACTTGGGGGGTCAATCCCAGGACCCTGGAATCATGACCTGAGCCAAAGGCAGCCGCTTAACCAACTGAGCCACCCCTGCGCCCCTGTTCTGGGGACTTCTAACTCCTCTGGGAAAGAGCTGGTGTCATGAAAGACTCGGTTATACTGGATAAAGATTTCTGATGTTTGAGGAAATTTTCCTGGGCACTGTCCTGATGCCATCCCCAGGCCAGGCATCTTAGGAAAATAGGCTGGACCTTTACCCATCACCCCGTCTAACGGGAAATGAATATGCTGGGGAAAAATTCCTTAGGATCCATGCTTTCCACTGTTAACAATGTTTAGGGTAGCACTCATGGCAGTGCACGGTAACAGTGAAGGTGGGCCATTCCATTCTCCCACCCTGTGGTATCTGAGGGGCTGTTCAGTAGGAAGATTCTGCTGCCACAGGCAGAAACACTCCTCTCTGAAGATTTCTAAAGAAAGCTCCAGTTGTTATTTAAAAAGTCATAGAACCTCTTTGAGGTTTTATGATGAGCCTCAGGCCTCACATTTATGAGAAGCCTCAGACTGGAGGCACTCGCCTTCAAACATGTGTGGTTATTATTATAAACGGATTAATAATATTGGTTTTAGTAATAATAAATACTGCTACAGACCATGCTTCCAATCTGTCCTAGTATGACTAATACTTAACCACTCTCGTTAGTCACAGAAGGAAGGGTCCTCAGAGTGAAAGGTCTCCATTCCATTGAGCACCTCAGGGATCCCAGGAGATGCCTAATGTTCTGTGAAGGGTTGGCGGGGTGAGAACCCAAGCCTTCAGTCCCTTGAAAAGGTCCAGGAAAGGCAAGTACTCAGACAAATTCCATTCTGGCTCGGTAGCAGCTAACTTAGATCATGGAGCCTCTTACTACTGGCCCTTCATGGCTGCTGTGCAATCCCCACCCAGTACGATCTATTTGTTGCATGAAAAGAACTATTTGTCGGTGTTAAATGTCCGTCGCTGCTTACACGCCTGTGTTCACTTTGTGATATTTTGTTCCCTTTATGCACTTTTTGGTGCATACTATTTCAATAAAATTTACTCCGCCCCCCCCAAAAAAAACGAATAAAGAGAAATATTTCAGGATGAAAGAACCTAGTGGGGTTCCCGTCGCCCAGGAGGTGGCTATCATATACGTGTTTATTGAATAAATGATCTCATTGGATCCTATCCTGTGCGGTAAGCAAACGCGCATAGTATTGTTACTGTTGTCACTATGACCTTATCTTAACAGAAGTTCGCGACTAGGCTCCGGTGCGCAGATGGTTACGTCTTGGAGCCCGGAGCCCCTCCCCGGATCCTCTCCCAGAACCGAGCGGGAGGACGGTGGATCGCTGCCCCTTTTCCGGCTGGCGGTCCGCCCTGCCGCAGCCCCGGGCGAGGGGACGGAGGAGGCCCGGCCGGCCCGAGGGGACTCTAACGGCCCGCAGCCCCGGGCGAGTGCGCAAGGACGGAGGAGGCCTCGTCACGCCTCGGCCGGGCTCGCGGGGTCCCCACGGGGTCCCCGCCGGCTCCGGAGCCCATGTTTCTGGGGCTTCGGGCTCTCCCCGTCGCGCGCCCCGCCCCGGCTGTCTTCCGGGAAGCGTCCGTCCGTCTGTCCAACACTGTCTTCTCTGTCTCCAACCGAGCTTCACACCCTCGTCCCCTACCCTGAACGACGGTGCTCTCCGGGCCGCCCGGGGGAAAAGCCGCCCAGTGAGCATCTCTCCTGGGTATCTTTCCCTGCATGGGATGGTGGCGGGCAGGAAGCACGGAAATGTGAGAACGGTACAGTTTTTCCTTTCGCGAGCCACCAAGAAAGCGTCCGACCTGGGCACCCCTAATGTGGACTCAGAGCCCAAGTTCACCTATGGACTTGGCACAGCGTAGCTAAGTGAGTCCCAAAGATCCTAGCCTCTGCGCCCCAGCTGTGGTGCCCCGCTCACGTTCCTGAACCTGTGCCTCAGTTCCCCTATCAATAAAACTGAAATAACAACAATGCTCCGCAGGAGAAAATGTCTCTCGCTGCCTGCCTGGGTCCAGGATGCCCTGTAGGACGAGGACAACACCTCAGCCTCCTTGCTGTTTGTCCCAACCAGACCCCCAGGCCAGCACACGGTTCATCCTGCAGCATCCCTGGGTTCTCATCTCAGCCCCCCCATCTGTGTAGTTGTGTCAGCCCATCTTTCTCTTGCGCACAGACCTCCTTGCGCATGCTTATGGACTGTTAATGCTGTGAGGCTAAGTACCCCTTTGCTCATGTGAAATGCCGAGCTCTGTCTAGCGCAGAGCCTTCCTGAATCACTCAGTGTCTGTTCCCAGCAGTAGGTAGAAAAGGTCTGCTCCACCTCTGGCCTCCCCCTCCCAACCTCCCCCACAGCCCCGCCCCACCTTCCTGCAGCTGGTGGTGCTAAAGACTAAGCCTCCCCCCTCCCCCCAACTCAGAAGCCATATTCACCCTAGCCGTGGTGACAGGTTGATGACTCCTATAACAGGCCCCTTTCCTCCTCTGGGGGGTTCCTGCCTGCATGGAGTCTGGTGGAGGGGCCACCAGCAGGGCCGGAAACCTGGGGAGAACGTCTCTGGCTGCCACTGATTTCTGTTTCTAGAACTCATGTTTTTCTACAATTACAACCTTCCCTCCTTCATTACATCTCCTGTGTTCCTGAAGTAGTAAATACTGGAGATGTGTATTACATCTAACTTACTTTCAATGATCAGGAAAAGCTTCTATTAATAGACCCACTGTCCACAGGGAATCTGGCTCTGAAGCTCAGAGTGAGGTAAGGCTTCTAGAATAGTGTCTGTCTGCTGAGCACAGAGATGCCCACCTCCCGAGCTTTTGTCCTCTAGGTCACTGTCTCTACCTAGTGCATTAACAAGAGGTAGCAAAGATTAGTATTTGAAAATATGTCCCTGGGACCGAATGCCTGGGGTCAATCCTAGTCCAATCCTGGCTCCTTACTAGCTGGGTGATCTGGGGCAAGTTACCAAACCTGACTGTGCCTCTGTTTCCCTATCTGTGAGATGGAAGTGATGGTAATAATAGTTCCTAGAGTTGTTACACAGATTAAATGAGTTATTGTTTATAAAGTGATTAGCACTCAATGATTTTTGTCAGATACCTAAACTTAATACATTCAAGATTCAGACTGTCAAAGATGCTGAGCTATTCCTAAGTGATTATAGCCTATTCTAAAGGAGGGACTAAGGATCCCCCAATTTAACCCTATGTGTATTATTGATTTTCTTTTTTTTTTAATATTTTATTTATTTGACAGAGAGAGATCACAAATAGGCAGAGAGGCAGGTAGAGAGAGAGGAGGAAGCAAGCTCCCTGCTGAGCAGAGAGCCAGATGCAGGGGTTTGATCCCAGGACCCTGGGATCATGACCTGAGCCAAAGGCAGAGGCTTTAACCCACTGAGCCAGCCAGGTGCCCCTATTATTGATTTTCAAGCCTTATAGAACTGTCCTTAGAATTGACCAATTTTTCTCAATCTTTACTTTTCTTCATTTGTGTTGTGTGTATGTGGACACATTCTGGAAGAAAAATTCGTAGGAATGAGAAAGGAAGGGAGGGAGAGAGGGAGGGATGGAGAGGAGGAGGGAGGGGAGAAAGAAAGGAAAGGAAGGGAGGAAAAAATGGAGGGAAAGAGGATTTGGTTGAGATGGGTGAATTGTGATAAAATTCTGTTTTATTGTTTTCCATTAACATTATAATAATAATAATCAGCTCAATAAATAATGCCAAACTCCTAGAGCTTACACTTTCCAAAAAATTTAGGTGAGAAGAGGGTGCTCAGAGTCGGACTGACTGAATTTAGGAGATGAAGGAAAGAGATGGCTGCAGAGCTCTAGGGCCACTTACTGGATCAGAATTTGCCCAACAATATCCTAGGAGCCACCTCTCAACTCAACACTTGCAATAGGTTCTCTCTTCCCTGATAATCTCAACAGCACAGGTTGTACAGAAGCCCAGCCATCCCCACTTCAAGATCATGGATGCTAAGAAAGGAACATTTTTTTTACTCAAGGCTGCAGGAAAAAGTGAGTTCTGGATCCCCCTCCCCCAGCATCTATCCTAAATACACACACACACACACACACACACACACACACACACACAGGAATCCTAGATTCAGTGAGTCTAAAGGTTTGAATTTTGCACCTTGGAAACTACATGCTTGTCCAAATGCTTCATGTGGTTATTGCAACTAAGGTTTAACACAGCCCTTGAGCAAGTGTTCATGATCCAACTGGACAGAGAGGCCAAAGGAAAAGGAGTCCCTCATCCTACTCCTCTGGCTTTCTCAATCCCCACCAAGATCATTTCACGGAAAGCACTTTTTCCTCAGAAATGTCTGCTTCAGGGGCGCCTGGGTGGCTCAGTGGATTAAAGCCTCTTCCTTCGGCTTGGGGGCTTGGGTGTGATCCCCGGACCCTGGGATAAAGCCCCTTGGGCTCTCTGCTCAGCAGGGAGCCTGCTTCCCCTACCCCCCTCTCTGCCTGCCTCTCTGCCTACTAGTGATCTCTGTCTGTCAAATAAATAAATAAAATCTTAAAAAAAGAAAGAAAGAAAGAAAGAAATGCCTGCCTCAGGGGGTCTGGGTGGCTCAGTCATCTGTCTTTGGCTCCCAGGGTCCCAGGGTTGGGTCCCACTTCAGTCTCCCTGCTCAGCGGGGAGTCTGATTCTCCCTCTGCCTCTGCCTGCCACTCCCCCTGCTTGTGCCCTCTCTCTGTCAAATAAATAAATAAAATCTTTTTTTTTTTTTTAATGCCTGCCTCATAGAGACCTAAATGGTGATTTACCACTGGGGACAATCATAGCCCCTAGGGGACATTTGCCAATATCTGGAGACATTTTGGTGGTCTCATTGCTGTTAACCTGGGAACCAGCTACATCTTGTTTATCAGACTTGCTTTAACAGGGGTAGGTGCTACTGGCATCTAGTAGATAGAGGCCAGAGATGCCGATAAACATCCTACAATGCCCAGGACAGCCTCCGCAGTAAAGAATGTTCCAGCCCAAAATGCCAGTAGTGTCTAGGTTGAGAGTTCCTGACATGAACCAAACTCCCACTGCCTCTGAGGAAATAATGTCTCAGAATTCCTCTAGAGTCTTAAGCAGAAAGCAAACCAGAGTATCAGGAGAGCCCCAGAGAACCCTTTCTCAGGCCCCACACCAAGAATGGGGAGGTCTCTGCAGACTCCTTCCTCCTTCTGCTTTGCTTCCAGAACACAAAACCCTGGCATCTGAAAAGATTAAATAAAACCCATGATTCCCAGCCCCTCAGGCTTCATAACCCTGCCCCTCATCTCCTATTTCCCTCCTGCACCCCCTCACTCTTGGAGCACAGTTGGAAATTCAAATTGCAATCTTTACTGTCCAGCCCTCAAAGGCTCGGCCTGCTTCCTCTCCCAGGGACAAAAATCTCCTCAACATCCTGCCTCCCTTTGAGAGGAACCCCCCCAACCCTGCCTCTTTCACCAACTGTAAGTCATTCTTCCCCACCTCCCTCTACCCCGCCTTCTCTTTCTAATTAAATCACATCCAGGGTGTTGGGAGGGAAGGGGAAAGGATCCCAAGACTTCCGTGCTGAAGGTTCTGGGGGCCTACAGCCTCATGTTTTTTGTGAGGTGCCAACCACACTGTGATCATTAAACCCCGCAGTGGTGGGGGGGGGGGGATTTTCTCATTGCTGTTAACCTGGGAACCAGCAACATCTTGTTTATCAGACTTGCTTTAATTCGGCTTGGTCAGGTTCCAAGTGTTGAGGTGGAGATTAAAGGCAACTGAAGAATCCAATTAGCCGCCCAGTCTTCTTTAAGCCAAAAAATCAGGTCACAAACTAGATCAAAGTGAAATTATTTCTCGACAGCTCTGTTCATTAAGGGGAGGGTAGGAGCTCACACTGCTAAGCTGAGCTCATTACTGGGATTGGCATTTTAAAGACAGTATCTCCCCCAAATTACAAGTTTCAGAGGTCGGAGGGAGAAACTGAGATTATCTTATGTGAAGTCTCTATTTGGCTAATAGGAAACAGAAAGTCGAAGAATAAGCATGTAACTTCTAGGAAAAGGATTAAACAAGACCCTAATTTTCCTGGGCTGGAAAACCAAATCTGGAAACTGGAATTGGCAACAATCACTCCCAACCAGAGAATTCCTCCTCCAGGGAATCTAGAGAGCTGAGAAATCTGAATTTCCCAGGTGGCCCTATTCACCCATTTTCTTGAGAGCCCACTCCTTTCCCTGGCTTACTGCAGCTGCAGGGCCCCCCCACACACAACTCAGCCCAGGTTCCCCCACACACACACACCCAGCCACAGGATCCAGGCAGCGGTTGAAGAGAAACCACTCACCATTTCTGGATTCTGGGTCCCAGGGAGAGTTGATTCCAGCAGCAAAAGACTCCCCTTGGGCCTTTCTGTGTTTCTGTGGGCTCTTTTAAGGGGCCTGGAGAACAGAAGAGGAGGAGAATTAGGAAAGCCCTGATCAGGTTCACTTCCCACAGGGAGGATCAAATATGGGATTGCGGCGAGGACATTTAGAACTCTACATGAGAGAAAGACAAAAAAATTACATTCAAGAAAACAGTAACAGGACACATGCCCTCCTTCTGTGAGCACTGATTTTGAACAGAGCCAGGATATCTGCAGAAACAGTGGCCTTTCCCCCCCATCCCGTTCAGCTTGCAAAATACTGTAAGCTGCTCAGGCAACCAGGAACCTCTGGGTTAGAAAACACCATTTTTCAGCTCTTCTAGGCCAGAAGCCCGTGGGACACTGAAAGTGGCTCAAATTTCTTTTGGGGGCTTTGGATGATGGTCACTTCCAGGATCTCTGAAATCTGAACCCCTAAGAAGACCCTTTCTCAAACTTCCTAGTCTGTCTTATCCGAGCAGGGCCTGGGACCTAAGCCAGTTGTAGCTGGAGAATGGACACCCTCAGGTGAGGAGAAGATGGGAGAGGGTTAGGAAGACACAAGGGGAGGGAGGAAGAACAGTAGGAGGGAGTCTAAAAGCTTTATTTTTTTTTTTAAAGATGTTATTTATTTAGGGGTGCCTGGGTGGCTCAGTCCTTAGGCCTCTGCCTTTGGTCCTGGGATACAGTCCCGCATTGGGCTCCCTGCTCTGCAGGAAGCCTGCTTCTCCCTCTCCCACTCCCCCTGCTTGTATTCCCTCTCTTGCTGTCTTTCTCTGTCAAACAAATAAAAATCCTTTTTAAAAAGGATTTTTGAGAGAAGAACACAAGCAGGGGACAGAGGGAGAGGGAGTAGACCCCACACACACACTCACTGAGCGGGGAGCCAAACACGAGGCTCCAACCCAGGACCCTTGTATCAGGACCTGAGCGTAGGCATCCTGGGAATCTGAAAGCTTTAGCTGGACCTCCTGCCCCGGTCTTGCTGTCCCTAATTTCTAGCGGCCTCTGAACTACCCAACTCCTTCCTCCAGGTCTGAAAGCCTTGGCAACCTCATAAATTTGGAGGCACCCAAGGCATGGAGTTTACTTTGGAGCTTCAGCCACCCCAGACTCCCACTAGGTTTTCCCTTTCATCTTCTCTGCAGCCAGAGCATGCACCCTCAAGGGGGGCGTTGGTAGCAAACATTTCAAGGACTCTCTCCCACCATTGGTAGGTAACTGTAGCCCATAGGGATTCTCCTTGAATGATGCATTTGGAGCAGGAACACACCATGTCTGGTGGGTTTTGCTTTTCTTCTCTGAGTATTTCCCTCCCTGGAATTATGTCATACTCCCACCTAGATCCTTCCACACCCGCCTGTTCTGGGGCAGGCAACAGCCCCGCGAGACGTCCAGAAAACGCACCCTGGATCCCATACAGATATCCTTAACCTGTGCCTCCTCACGAAACGACAGCCAAATTTTTGTTTTGTTTTGTTTTGTTTTGTTTTGTTTTGTTTTGTTTTGTTTTGTCGGTGGCCTAAAACGAGTTTCGAAATCTGGCCGTTTCCGAAGGAGAAATGAGAAGACATGGGCCCCCCCGGGGAATATTGCGCTAAGGGAGCCCAGGCCCACTGATTTTCGTGCGGAGTCGGCCTCCAGTAAAGAAGCCCTGGTCCGGGAGGGCACCCGCAGCAGCCGCTGACCCACCTCGCAGGTGCGAAGTGGGGTGGTTCGCGGCAGGGGATCGCTGAGCAGAGGCACACCCAGCCTGGTACTCGGGCTGAGCGCTGCCCCTGCCCCTCCTTTTTGTTGTCCTAAAAGCCTGAGCTGAAATGGAAATTTGGGGAGATAAGAGATGCTGTTGAGCAAACGCATGCCTGTGTCCCCCTAGGGGCCGGCCACCGTCCCGGACTGCTGTCCCTGCAGTGGTCACTCTCACTCGGCGGGCGGAGCCGCTGCCGGAATACGGGAACCGAGGTGTCTGTGTCGCGGGGTGGGAGGTGCCAGTCCAAGACCTTACAAGGTTTCCAGAGAGCCACTGTCGCAAGGCCCTAGCCGGCTGGGGGTGCGAGGGGCGGACGTGCCGGCCCGGGGGTGGAGGCGGGGGTCCCCCGTCCCAGCTGTCCTCTTGGCCACGCAACACAAGGTACTCAAAATAGCAAGTTCACCCCGGGTCAGCCTTGTAAGAGCCGACCCTGCACCCCACCCCAGTAAAGGCTCGGCCTGCGCCTTTTGAGACCGGCTTCCCGGCCCAGGGCCTCGGCCTAGCGGTCGCATTTCAACCCGGAGTGTAGTCAGTGTGGGGATTGCGGGAGCGCGGATCCGCGCCCAGATGGGGAGGTGGGAAGGGTGCCGAGGAGACCTGAGCGGCTGCAAAGAGTGGGGGCCGCCCGCAGCCGCGAGGGCTCCAGGCCACCAGCTCCGGCCGCCTCCCGGTGCCAGGCCAGGCTTCCGAGGGCCACTGGCTCTGCAGACCTCCGCCGGCAGCTCCGTGCGCTCCTCGGCCGGCGCCTTCTCTGCGGCGCGCCCCTGAACCTGGCACCGAAGCCGCCTGATAGACACTTCGAACAATACGGGAGGGGAAAAGAGAGAGAGAGAGAGAAGCCGGTTTGTCCGCCTAAGCTCGTACTCTCCAAGTTTCCTGGCTTCTCGTAAAGGTGGCCCGTAAAGGTGGCCGGGGCCGTTTACAGTAAGAGCAGAATAATGTTTGTGACTGTGCGACATAATTATCTCCAGATTTGCCTCTCCCCCGCTCCCAGCCACGGTTTTCACCAGCGAAAGCGGCTAATGCATTTGCACACATTAAACATCTTGAACGCATAATTACAGGCTGCAGACAGGCGGGACAATAAAATATCTCCGTTCGATATTTTTGGAAGCCTTTTGCGACCGTGCCTGGAATAAATAATCGCTTTCTATGTCTTCGGCCATCTAACTACAGCCACCGTTATTCCGGAACCTGCTCCACTTCTGCGGGTACTTTTGAGGGTGTTGTTTTTCGTGGGGGGGGGGGGGTGCCGGGGGACGGATAGGAGGACGGGGCCATCTGGAGAGGTCTCCCTAGCCTCGGGGTCCACCGCATGCGGGGTGCGCCTGGAATACGGGGAAGAAAATATGTCGCGGAGGCCGCCTTCCTCATTAGAGGGCTGCAAGCTGGGCCATCTAGGCCCCACAGCCTCTGGGGACCATGCCCTCCCTATCTTCTCCCTACTCAAAGGCTTAAAGAATTTGAAGAAGTCACAGAGTGTCAAATTCCCTCCTCAAAACCCTGAGAAAAGTACCTCTAGTTTGCTACCTGAGAAATGTGCTAGAAAAGAAAAGGCTTCCTACTGACCCAGCAAAACAGGGTGGAGAAAGCTGGGAGTGGTTATGTCCTCCCATGGAGGCCTGGGACACTCTAGCTTCCCTTGAGTCTTAGTTGCCTTGTCTGTAAAATGGAGATGATTATAATAACCTCGGGACCTACTTCACAGGTCGTTATGAGGAAGCACTTTAAAAAAATTTTTTATTGCCATATAACTTACATATAGCAAAGCATAAAAATCTTAAGCACCCAGCTCAGTGAATTTTTATATGTGTATACACTTGTGTAACTACTACCCAGATCAAGATATAGAGCATTACTAGCCCCCAAAAGGCTCCATGAAGAAGTACTTTTAAAACTACCTTCAGTTAGTGATAATGTTACTGTCCCTAACAAGAAGTCAACACCTCAGTCAAATATGTGGAGCTTTAGGCACCTGGGTGGCTCAGTGGGTTAAGCCTCTGCCTTCGGCTCAGGTCATGATCTCAGGGTCCTGAGATTGAGCCCCACATCTGGCTTTCTGCTCAGTGGGGAGCCTGCTCCCCTCCCCCCCACCCTCACCCCCTCATCCCCCCTCTGTCTTCTTGTGATCTTTCTCTGTCAAATAAATAAATAAAATCTTTATTTAAAAAAATATGTGGAGCTTCCTGATACTTGGGGAAGGGAAATGACAAACCAAATATACACAGAGATGATATTTACTATTCACATCATTACTAGGAGCTGTTGGGATGACTCTCCAGCCTGAAGCAGCATGGAAGGCCCTTGTACTCCGGCACTCAAAGGTTGAGCAAAAATTTATGATCAGGCTTTAATTCATTTTGAGACAATGGGGTACTCTTGCTATGAATGACTGGGCTCTACTTACTGGGATTAGCATACTTATTTCCAGGTTAGGGTGAACCCAGCAGAAAAAGGCCTAAGACCCCCTCCCAGAGGATGGAAATCCAAGTGGATGATTACATGGCTAAGGCCTAAGCTCTAGGGTGACTTATTTCAGTGTCTCCAGGAATCCAAACCTGGTTTGATGTGTGGAGGAAATTCCCCCAGAGGAATTTGGGGGAGTTAGTTCATGAGATAAACAGGGCACCTTATTTTCTGAAGTGGAATGAAATAGAGGCTCAGTCATTAAGCCTCTGCCTTCTGCTCAGGTCATGGTCCTAGGATCCTGGGATCAAGCACCACATCAGGACCCAGTTCAGTGGAGAGTCTGCTTCTCCCTCTCCCACTCTCCCTGCTTGTGTTCCCTCTCTCTCTCTCTGTCAAATAAATAAATAAATAAAATCTTTAAAAAAAAAAATAAATAAAGCACACTGGTATTTCCAAAAAAAAAAAGGGGGGGGGTGCCTGGCTGCTCATTTGGTAGATCATGGGACTGGTCCTGAGTTCTAGCCCCTCTTTGGAGCTAGAGATTACTAATTTTTTTTTTTTTTTTAAATAAAGCACACTGGTAGCCCTCACTATACCTGCTGGCCTAGCCTTGAATTTTCTTCCTAAATAACTTCTCAAGACAATTCTCCACAATGAGTGTTTTGGTTCAGAAAATTATATTCAGACCTGGTGGCCCAGCTAAGCAGAAAGTCAGGCTAACTTTGTGTGGCCTGGCAGGGGGAAGGGCCACCATAGCCTCCTGGGTTCTAGATCCTGACCTACCCCTACCTGGCTTGGCCACCTTCTAAATGATCAGCTAACTCAGCTGGACCACCATTAGCAGCCACCCCCACCCTTTCCTGAATAACCAGAACCATACTGGGGATGATATCAAGGCACTGGCTGTGACCTTGCACCCACAATTCTCTGCAGTCTGGGGAAATTGGAAGTGCCTCTTGGAATTTTTAACTCTTCTGTCTAGTAGCTATAAAAATTGGGCTGGGGTCATTAGCCCACCCAGGGTGTCTGCCTCCGATCTTATTTATTCAGTCTTCTTTGGCGCCCCATGGGATGACCCTCATCCTGACTCCCATCTAGGCCTGGGCAGACGAGGGAGGGCACAGTGGGGGCCCTTCAGCCCCAGACCTTGGTCCCTGCAGTGGAAGCCAGGAGACATCGGAGGAAACGCGTTTACCACCTGGGCGACCTTGACTGCTGCCGATTAAAGTTTAATCCGAAGTGTGTACTCAGCGTTATTTAAACACATCAAAGGTCATAAAGATTCCAAAGGCGTGAGCAGGTCCTGATGCGAGCCCCCGGAGGGGAGCCAGCGTTTGATTCTGGTGTATTTCCAGAGCCAGGATTTGGAGCGCGGGGTGGAGAGGGCGCCTTAAGAAAGAAAGAAAAAGCTTTGCTTTTCCAACGGAAAAGCGACTTCAAAAAGCGGCGGGGGAAACCGAGTCTCCAGGACCCGGAGCAGACAGCGTTTTTCAATTCCGATTAACTGGGAAGACATCTAGTGGGAAGACGTCGCAACTGCAGCGGGCCTTCGAAGCGCCTCCTCCGCCTCCAGCTCCTTGACTGCCACTGCGTTAGGTAGGGGTGGGTGGGCAGAAAAGAGAAGCCCCCCTCTCCCTCATTGCCCCTTGGAAGCCTAGGGCTGTCTGGAGATCCTTACTCACCGTCCAAGGCGCTATGTCCAACTCTGCCAGGAAAGGTCCAGCTCTCATTGGCTTTCCTCTCTCCAGGTTGGGGTCCTGGTCAGCGGATGAAGGCCTCACAGGCCCAGGAACCCCCGATTTCCATCTAACTCTTCCTGGGGCCCCTCCTATGGGTTCTCCTCCAGAGTCCTGAGTGACTCAGAGGACCAACAGATCACCACAAAATCCAGGTGAGGTTGGAGACCATCCCACCCAAGAGTTGCCTGTGACCGCTAACCACCTGCAGGCTGCTGAGAGCCAGACACACTGCGGAGCTACAGGGGCCCAGCTTCCCTGGGGGCACAGGCCATATTTTCGCCCCATCTCTTTCAGGGGGGCAGTGGGACTTTGCCTGTCTGCTCCCCCTCACCCAGACCGTCTAGTTTCTGTGGAGAAGTGGGTGTTCCCTCACAACCCTGCAAGAATGAGCCCCACATATGGAAAGCTGTCTCTTGCCTTAGTTCTCCCCACCTCACCAACCTGAGGCAGACAGATGGATGGACTCCCTGCCATCAGCCTCACAGATGCCAAATGCAGGTCTCTGTTGGCCGACTTCACCTGTTTAAAGCAGGGCCTCTCTCCTTAGGACCTCCTAGCTGACCACTTGGGCTGGATCTAAATTCTCCCCTCTTGTTCTCTTTATTGTGGCATTACGTCAGCTTACAACTGTCGGGGGGAAGAGCATTCCCAGGCGCCTTCTGTATCATGAAGGGTTATATACACACCATATTTCAGTGTATGAATCCCAGGACTTTGTGGAGCCACAATTTGGCGCCTGCAGCAGGGGGCCTGTGGCTCCACTGAGGTTTTCCACACCCTGAGGTGGGGACTGCAGGGGACAGCAATGACTGCCAAGAGTTGCCCTCCATAGGGTACAGCTGTCCCAAATGGCCTCTCCACTCCTCCTCTTGCCCATCAAGTTGCCTTCCCCACACCTCCCCATACTTGGGGCTTAGATCCTCCCTGATTCTCAAAGGAAGGCTCAGGGAACCCCATTTCTTTGGCTTTGTTGTTATCCTCCCCCAAACCTGAAAGTAACTGGAAACAGTGAATGAGATTATTCAAGGCAAATGCATCACAGCCCTTCATCAAGATATTGGCCAACCCCATCACACATGGAAGTGCATCTCCAAAGGACCAAGAGGCTTATGGTCCCTTCTGCCCTCCCCTCTGTGTCACCTTGCAGGTGGATGGATCTTGTTCTTCACAAGGGGAAACCCCATTAGGTTTTATTGAATCTGATACAGAGCATTGGAGCGGTGGTGGGAGGAAGACAGGAGGAAGGACTGCGGCTGGACTAACCAGCTTTACTATCAGGGGATTGAAAAACTGAGACTTCTATCCTGTACCAAAGGAACCTGGGATCCAAGGGCCTGAAGCACTTGGGATCCCATATGAGTTTGATGGGCTGACGTGTATGACGTGTATGGAACAAAGCTGACCCCCCACTCCCCTGCACTGGCAGACATGACCCTGAAAGCACTGCCCTACCTACTTAGCTAAGCCAGCCCCAGAACCATGGCTGGATCCCACAGTCCCAGCCAGCCCTACTCTGCTCTGCTCCCAGCTCAGGCCCATGGGGACGTCTAGTCCTCAGGGTGACAAACGAGTGTACTTGCTCTCAATGACATCGAATTACTTTGCACGAGCCAAGGGTCCCATGACCTGACATAACCTCACATTAGGTCCTAGAAATGTAAAGAAATATAGCCTTTTTAAAAGTGGCTGAGAGCATGTAATTGCTAGCAGGCTTGAGGGCTTGTCCCAAGTTTGGCTCACGACCTATGCTAGGGCAGCTGATAGCAGCCAGGATTCCTTGCTTGGGCTCTCCCATTGGGGAGAAGTTCACGTCCACATTTAATGCTGGTCCACAATTGGTTTCATAAAGCCCAGATTTTTTTTTATTTTTTATTTTTTATTCATTTGAAAGACAGAGATCACAAGTAGGCAGAGAGGCAGGCAGAGAGAGAGAGAGGAGGAAGCAGGCTCTCTGCAAGAGAACCCGATGCGGGGCTCCATCCCAGGACCCTGAGATCATCATGATCTGAGCCGAAGGCAGAGGCTTCAACCCGCTGAGCCACTCAGGCACCCCAGCCCAGATTATTTTTGTGTGGTGAAAGAAATCAAATCCTTAGGAGGAAGCTTGCGGCCTAAGCACCCCTCCTCACCAGTGGTGGCAGGGGGTTGGGGGAGCAGCCAGGCTTCAGAGAATTGGCTTTCTGAGACAACAAATTTCCGCAGAGCTTTAAAAACACAGTCCCACTTTGGGCTCCTGTAGCTTGACTTTTTGTTGGCAATTATGGTTTCCTCACTTCTTGTTTTCTGCCCTACCACCTCTCCCTTCCTCTTTGTCTCCCAGCTTTTCTGGGGCATTTCTCTTCCTTCTCCCTCTTCCTCTGAATCTCCTTATTTCTGCAGTCCCCACCCTGACCCCTACCCAGACCCTAAGCCCCTTGGGAATTCCATCTTAGAGTCAGGAGATCAGGACCCTCCAATGAGCTGCGGTGCCCAAGGCACCAGTAGACTTCAACCTTGCTAATGCCCTATAGTCTGCAGGGAAGGGCCTCATGACCAATGTCTCCAGGGGCTTCCGGAGAGTATAGCTGGAGCTATCAGAGAGTGATAGAAATCTGTGCACATAATTTCTCCGATTGTTTTATTATGCATCCCTTATAAGTTTAGACAACTAGCCCTTTCCTAATACAATGATTGGCTATTTTAGCATATATTATTAGCACTAAAGCACGGGGAGCAAAAGTGTCCTAGATATTTAAGGACTCCTCCAAAAAAAAAAAAAAAAAAAAAGGAGAGAGAGAGAGAGAACTAAGGAACCATAAACAATCGAAATGCAAAATAGCCCAACACTCTGCCACAGAAAGGATGACTAATAGTCACTGAGAATGGGAGTTAGAATGTAAGTAGCTGCCTGGTCTAGGACTTGTCAAATTCAACAGATTATTATTTTCTACTTTTGAATCTTTGTTTTCTAAAGTCACCAAGGCTCTTAGTTGGATCAACCTTCATAATTTGCTGGGGAGGACCATGCTCATTGTCAAGTAAACCTCTGAATTAAAACAAAGCAAAACAAACTGCAATGTCTTTACTAATTTTTTAAAAATCTTTTGCTGCTGAGATTTTGGAAAATACATAGATCTTCCTGAAAACTATGGTTGCTGAGAGGAGCTATCAATCCACTACAAATATTTCCTTCCTACCTCAATCATTAGAAATCCCTTCTGATTTCTACTAGGGAAAGGAGTGTGTTGAAATGGGAAATGTTTATTTTTCCAATAGAAGGGATATAAGTTAACTTGGAAGCCAGAAAGGACTGAGACATGGTTGTCATCTCTCACCCAAATCCTACCCAAATCCTTCCATTAAAGGATAACACACTCATGGAAAAGGTAACATACACATATTTGATAAAGAAGAGACATATAATTTCCAACAAGCAAAATGCACTCACACTCCAAACTCCTTTTCTGCCCAGATTCCTCTTAGGTGGACCCTCAAGTATTTCTAGATTGTAATCAGAATAATTCAGTTTCAAACATACTGACCCCTTTCTCTCAGACATAGGAAGAATTCCTTTTGATTGAGCAATATTACTCAATCTTGAAATTTATCCTCAAAATTCTGGTGGGAGTGAAATGATTCGATGTCTGTGATTTACTTTAAAATTCTCCAGGAAAAAAAAGAAAAGAAAAGAAAAGGAAAGGAAAGGAAAGGAAAGAAAAGAAAAAAAGAGTGGAAGTGGATGATGAAACATGAAAGACAAAATGACAGTTGTGGTTGAAACTAGGAATTGGGTATATAGGGGTTCATTATACTTATGTGTGTGCGGAAAATTCTGTAAGAAAAAGATTTCTTAAAATGCTGTGTTAGGCAAAGGTGAAAAAAATTATCCCCGGCAGGGTTTCGAATAAAAACTCAGTCCGTTGGGTAGCACCTGGAATTACCCACTTAATCTTCTTTTTCCGCGAACGGAAAACGATCTTACTCCCTTTTCATTCCTCCGGCTGAAGCCGGCCATCCTCAGGCTTTCTTTCCGGCAAGCTCCCTTTTCCCAACCCATAAACTGAGCATCCAAACTCGAGGTTGGGGGCTGATTAATGGAGCTTCCGTACTCGGCTCCCCTGACTAGAGTGTAAATACCCATAAAAACTAATATCAAAAGTTTTTATTGAGCTGCTTCGTTTCCCCAAGCGTTGGGCTGAGTGGGGGCTGGAGCAGCGGGACAAAGGAGCGGCGGCTGCGCCACGAGCAGCGTCGGTGCTCCTGATGGGCTCCGAGCGGGTCCCCAGAACCAGCCAGAGTTTCTGGGGAGGACACCCGAACCAGGTAAATGCCAGTCAGGGACTCGCCTTCCACTGGGGACAGGTGTATTTATAAAGCCACGGGGGGAGGGAATGGAGAGAGGGGTCGGGAAAATCAGAAGGGGTAGGGAGAAGCCAGCCACCCCAAAGTATGTCGCCAAGCTGGTCCAGCAAGAGGAAATAGTCTTCCTCGGGACTCGGTGTGCTTGTATTTCAGGCACATGACGTTGGCTGTCCGCGTCCCCTGTGTGCGTGCGTGTATCGGATGTGCGAGTATGTGTGCGTATCAATGCTCACACGTCGTTATGCTGATTACAGGACAGAACGTGCGGTAAAAGTCTGAGCACACCTCTGCGTTCTCTGCTCTGTTCCCCAAGCTCATGGCTGGGCGGGTGAGTTTCCTTCCCTCGCTAGTTCGTGCGTCACGAATTCGCAACCCGGGTCGGGGACGTAGGAGTCTTCAGGGTTCAGAGCAGACACCGACTCCCGCAGGCCCAGGCCGCGTGGCCGCCTGACTGCCTGCGCGGGTCTCTGCGAGAAAGCCGGGGCTCCGCGGGGCCAGGCTTACGTCCCCAACCCCTGTTTCCTTCGAACGCTCGAATGTCTTCAGTGCATTTGTTGACATAATGAACCCACAGCCCGGCGCTGGTTTCCTGTTTTGTTGCGGGGCGTGAGCATCGAGCTAGGATGGGGTTGGAGGCCGGCGGGTGGACTCCTTTCGGGCAGTGGCAGGGGCAGGCAGCTGCGGGGCCAGAGACCTCTCGCCTTTTTTCCGTCAGCGCTGCCAGGAATTCCTCCGGCGGTCCTGCGCTCTCCCGGCGCCCAGCCCGGTGACGGGGAGCTCACTCCCTGGTTGGCATCGGACCCACGGTCCACCGGGCCCCGCACCTCCGCCGCCAGCTAGGGACTGCAAGAAGGCGCTTCTTCCTTCCGGCTGAGAGATTCTCGGAGTTCTTTCAGCTTCTAATGTGCTACCTCTTTTAAGCAAATGTTGAGTTTCCAGGTCCAGGTCAAGAACAGAGCGTTGGCCCCCTCGGGGCAGGCGGTCTCCCCTCACCATCACCACCACCAGCCGCAGAATCACCCAGTCCTCGCTGAGCGCGAGGGAGGCGGACCTCAGAGGCGGCAATGCTCCCTTCGCTCCAAGTTTGCGCCAACCGTGGGGAGTCTGGGCTTTGGTGGCTGGCACTGTGCAGGGGGGAATTGCTCCTCCAGGGAGGCTGGGACCTGGGACTGGTTGTTCTAAAGGGGGACGGAGACTTTCCTGTTTGGGGACTTTCTGGGGGAAACACTGCAGGGCAGCGCTATGAATGCGGTCCTCCCGGGGCTTCTGCTTTTGCCAGGTGCTGTGCCCTGGTGACCTTGAAGGCCTGGGGCTGGAAGGAACCCACCTGAGGCAGGAGGAGAGCTATTCCTCCAAAAACTTGCCCTCATCAAAGCTCACGGGGGAGAGGTCTTAAAGGAGTCTATGTGGGTTTTTCTGGACCTTGCACTTTCTCCAATTTTCTCCGTGGCAGCATCTGGTCATCACCAGTACCAGGTGACTTCCTACAGTCCAAAACTATCCCTACAGCCTTGGGTCTTTTGCTGCCTCATTAATGCTTCAAATGCACAAAAAATCTGGAGTGAGAGCTTGAGCAAGTGACTCTGGAGGCGCCATTTCTCTGCCCACTGGCCAGCTAAGTTTCTTCAGGACCTACCCTTCCTCCTTAAGCTTCTGCCCTGTTGGGCGAGCCCCAAAGCCCACCACGAACAGAGCAGCCCCACTTTTCTCTTTCCTAAGCAGTCTGGTCAACCACAGATTCTGAGATACGATTTGGTTTGGGTGTTTTTCCTTCTCTCTTGTTCTCTTTCTCTCTTAGCCAGCCTCAGCTCCTCAGCCATTTCCACCCCCCCCCCTTTGGATCTTTCTTCCTTTGCCATTATCTCCATGCCCCCCACCCCTCCTGCGGTGGGAGAGAGAGGGTTAAGATGTTCTGCAAATGCAGCTCGTAAAGCTGCTTGGATACATTAGAAACACATGAATATCCTGAAATACAAAGTGTCTTTAAAACCAGGGGAGGAATGTTTATCCTAATGCTGGATGGATGCAGAGAAACAGTGCCAGGGACTAGTGCTGACAGCCTCCTCCAAGTTAAAGTGAGAGCAGGTAAATTTCATTTGCTAGTGAAAATCAAACTCGATTAAAACCTGGTTTTCTTTTGTCCTTTTCTCGTCCAACCCTGAAAGCCTAGGGCTCTGTGACCCAAGCTGGCAGCGAATACCATCACCTCCCACCGCCCAAAAAAACACAGCCAAGGTCTCTTTCTTCAGCAGGAGGTTCCAGGGCAGCCAAAACCCTGCAGGGCACCCTGGCCTGCACTAGGAGGTTAGAAGCCATGCCTGCCAAGGATCTGGCAAGGGAAGGGGTCTGGCAGCTCCTGGAACAAAGGCCAAGCCACTAAGATGCCGCCCTCTGATCTTGCCCATGCTGCCCACTCAGGGCTCCTCCGGAAGAAATCAGGGAGCCCCAGACAAAGCTTAACTCTACTCCTGCCGCCCTGTTGCTCAATGGCCCCTGTGCCCGCAGATGCAGATCCCAGTGGGTACCCTGACATCCCCAGCCTAGCCCACAAAGAGTCTGAGGATAAAATTGCCATCTCCAAGATTCAGGTTGATGGTGCCTCCCTGCAGGGCTATCGGAATCCATGAGCCTGACAGACAAAAAAAGCAGAGAGATGGCTTCAGAGGATCAGACCCAACTAGCTCTGCAGGCAAGTGAGTCTTGATCTCGCCTTTAGAAAAAGAGGAAGAACGTTAGGAGAATCTGTGCTTGCTTCCAAGGCACACCCCTTCACCACACACTTCTTCACTGCCCTCCAACATTTCTTTTCCCACAGAAAACCAGTTTGGTGGCTGTCTGGAAGAGCTAAGAGGTAAAGAAATAGTATTAGGAACCATTAATGAATCTCATATTTCCCTGGCCAAAGGACACGAAGGGAGAGAGATTTTCTTGCTTCAAAGTGAGTAGAAATTCTAGAAACTAAGACCCAACTAAGACCCAAAATTATTCACAGAACTCATTCAAATTCTAGAAACTATCCCCACTGGTTGGTGGCTACAACCCGACATCCAACAGGACCTGCAGATTTAAAAACAGTGAAGGCACACCAGCACGCCATTGACTTGCTTGGTTTAAAAAAAAAAAAAAAATCATTGCATACATATATCGAGATCCAAGACAAAAAAGGGAACAAGCAGGCTGCCTCCCTCTAAGTAACCATGCCTTTAAAGTGTTTATAAGTTGATAGAAAGATATGGGGAACTAAGAAAATGTCCAAATTACTTGATCGCTAGAGATCTACCGCAAAGCTCAATAAATAATTCAGGAGCCGACAAGTTTCGGGAGCAAAACCTAATTCGAGATGCAAACCAAAAACTTCCCGCAGCGCCAGTCCCTCCCAGACAAACCTGCTTGTTGCTTCTCAGCAGACAAGATGAAATCTTGTCTCACCATTTTTGGTGAGGAGGGACCCAGTCGACTTTGGCAGTCCGTGGAGCTGGGGCCCTTCCTCTGCATCCAGGGCTCGGTCTCCGGTGAAGTGGGGAGAGGGAGGGAGGAATGTGAAGCTGGCCTTGGCCGCTGTGTGCACCAGCAGCTGCGCCATGGCCAGAGGTGAGCTGGCACAGGCGCCGGCTGGTGGGGGCTCCCTGTGCTGTGTTTTCGTTTTTCTGGGTCTGGCTGGAAAACAGAAGAGGCTCGAAGCCTGGGCCAAGAGAGCAGGGTGGAGGCAGAGAAGAAGAGTTTGTAAACACCGCCCCAAAATCTTCACAAAAGCAAGGGGAAAAAAACCAAAACTGGGTAACCAAACAGAGCAAGAAAGAGTAATTCCAAAGAAAAAAGAATCAAGAGTGAGAGAAGGAAGGTGAGCAGTGGGCCTTGCGGCAGCTCCCTGAATCTCCCCGCTCGCATGGCAGTTCTCACACCGGCTAGACTGCAACTTTCAACTTGACCTTGGCCTCTAGCCCTGTCTGTCCCGTATGTAAAACAGCCCTCAAGTCCTCAGGAACTGGGGCCTCGAACCCTATCCTGTCTCTTTGTCACTGTGAGTTTTACAATGCCACTTGGAGGAAGGAAGGGGGGCGAACAGGGCCGGAAAATAACACCAAAATCAAGTCCCTACAGAGGCTAGTTCCTTAGTCTGCAAATGGCCATTCAGGGAGGAGGTAAACTGGAGGCAGATCAATATTTACCCGGAGCTACTAAAAAGGCAGGATAGAAAAGGTACGCTGCGTACATGTATGATGGGAGGGGGTGTCATAGAAGGCTTTATTGGGCAGCACTTAAACATTGGTCCCGGCAAACCCAAGGATCAAGGCAGATAAAAGCTGGAGCCCAGCCTCATTGGTCTGGGCTCTGCAGGAAAACCAGGAGCCTTAGGGAGCAGATCAGGGCAGGGAATAGGGGCTGGGGACATTTGCAACACTCTGAGCTTCTGGCTGAGTCTGCAAGCTAGAACGGGATGGCAAGTCCACACTTCTGATGCCCATCCCAATGCCCTGGGATGAAAGGGAGTCCAGCACTCTCCCCAAACCTGATATTCCTGTAGAATACACTCACTTTCACTTTGAACGTATGTTTCCCTTCTGGACATTTGATCAGCTCACAGCCTCCACAATCAGTAATGGAAGTATGTAACCCCAAAGCAACAGGACCCCCAGAATCCCCCACCAAAAAATGATGGCTGCTTGGTTCTTCCACCGCCAACACCCCACCGTGTTCTCACGAAAGGGTCTGCATTTTCCAGATACAGAGGAAAGACTTCTCTGGCTGGTTCTTGGACAGAGGAGGAGTGGGCACCCTCTCTGCTGGCTGGAGACAATGCTATCCCCAGTTCTACTTGGGTGGAAGGCATGAAATAGTTCCATCAAGCCCCCTTCTCCTGTTCCAAAATGAAGTGAAATGGGGAGTGTCCAGGTGCCTGAAGAACGGGCTCCAGCCCAAGATCTATGAAGCCTCATTAGGCCCTAGAAAGGGAGTCCCAATCAGCACCCGGGGCTGTTCCTTTTAAACTTTCAGGACAGGGCAGCCTGGTTGGAGATGCAGGAGCACCAGAGAATATTGCGCACAGATTGCTCCCAAGTCTCTGGAGAAGGAAGAGTTGTTATCAGGGCAGAGTGTGGCACAGTCTCTATACCTAAGTGTGAGCGTCTGATCAGAGTACACTTGAATATGAGTGCGTATGTCAGTGTGGGTGTGAGGGCGTCGTTCTGACACCCTATGGGCCTAAGTGCAAGTGTATGAACTTGCCCGCCAGCACTGTAGACAGGAAAGCCGAGAGCGCTCCTAAACACAGTCCAAGCTTCCCAGGGGAACGTCCTGGGACCCATGAGCCAGGCGCATCCGCAAATGCCCCGCCACGATCCCCTGGAGGGAGACAAATCTTGACGCTCTCGAAGCCGAAAGCGCTAGTGTCCACGCTACGGTCCCACTGCAGAAAGACTCGCGGATACCTGGAAAGAAAACAGCTTCAAAGGCCCCAAGAAACATCCAGCCTGGACTACGCCCCATTTTCGCTTCTATCCCATCCCCAGCCGCCCGCCGATTTACCTGACCTACTCCCACTGCTTCAGATCTCCACGCAACAGCGCGCCGCCGTCCCCTCCCCGCCTAATTCTGTTCTGGGCCCCACTGGGACAGAAGAAGGGAAGAGGGAGCGGCAAGGAGGCCGCCCTTCTCTCCCTACCCCACCCGCCGTCTTCCGCCCCCACTCGCCCGCGTCCCCCGCCTCTCCCCTGGGTGAATGGTTCGCGGCCGCGCGGCGGGCGCTGGCGCTGGCGCTGGGGACGGCGCGGGCGGCGGCGGGGACCGCGGGTGCACAGCGCAGAACCGGGGTTGGAGCCGCCCGCTTTGCATACGCCGTGGGCGGAGCGGGGTGGGGGCGGGCCAATGGGCGGCCGCCTGGCGCGACCCCGCGGGGCGCGATCCGCCCCCCTCGCTCGGGCCCCGGCCCCGCACCGCGCGCTCTTCACTTCTTGGGGGCTTTTTAAAACAGCGCCACTGGGGTCTTCTCCATGCGGCTCGGGCTATGACAGCCTCCGTGCTCCTCCACCCCCGCTGGATCGAGCCCACCGTCATGTTTCTCTACGACAACGGCGGTGGCTTGGTGGCCGACGAACTCAACAAGAACATGGAAGGGGCGGCGGCGGCGGCGGCGGCGGCAGCGGCGGCGGCGGCGGCCGGGGCCGGGGGCGGGGGCTTCCCCCACCCGGCGGCTGCGGCCGCGGGGGGCAACTTCTCGGTGGCAGCGGCGGCCGCAGCGGCCGCGGCGGCCGCAGCTAACCAGTGCCGCAACCTGATGGCGCATCCGGCGCCCCTGGCGCCGGGCGCCGCGGCCGCCTACAACAGCGCGCCCGGGGAGGCGCCCCCGTCGGCCGCCGCCGCCGCCGCTGCCGCCGCCGCCGCCGCCGCCGCCGCCGCGGCTGCGTCGTCCTCGGGAGGGCCCGGCCCCGCGGGCCCAGCGGGCGCCGAGGCCGCCAAGCAGTGCAGTCCCTGCTCGGCGGCGGCGCAGAGCTCGTCGGGGCCCGCGGCGCTGCCCTACGGCTATTTCGGCAGCGGCTACTACCCGTGCGCCCGCATGGGCCCGCACCCCAACGCCATCAAGTCGTGCGCGCAGCCCGCCTCGGCCGCCGCCGCTGCGGCCGCCTTCGCTGACAAGTACATGGATACCGCCGGCCCCGCGGCGGATGAGTTCAGCTCCCGCGCTAAGGAGTTCGCCTTCTACCACCAAGGCTACGCGCCCGGGCCTTACCACCACCATCAGCCCGTGCCTGGCTACCTGGATATGCCGGTGGTGCCCGGCCTGGGGGGCCCCGGCGAGTCGCGCCACGAGCCCCTGGGTCTTCCCATGGAAAGCTACCAGCCCTGGGCGCTGCCCAACGGCTGGAACGGCCAAATGTACTGCCCCAAAGAGCAGGCGCAGCCTCCCCATCTCTGGAAGTCCACTCTGCCCGGTAAATGGCGCCCCCTTCTCAACCCCGGTTCTCCGGCTCTGCTCCAGCTTCTCTGCCCCTCGCTCCCGGGTCACCCTCCTGCCCCTCTGCTCTCCCCCTCTCCCGGCCTATCCTGGGGGGCGCTGCACCCCTGGGCGCCCGACCCTGGCTGGCTGGCGCGGCCCGCCCTGCCCTTGAGTTAGGCTGGCTCCTGGCTCTCCCTGGGTGAGGGATGGCTGGGAAGAAGCTTGTGGGACCCTAGCGGGCTCCCTTTTCTCTCTGCGCCCCGCCCTCCCCAGCCCTTGACATCGACTTAAGGATGGAAAATTGACCTGGAAACTCTTTCCCAAATTGCCCGTATTCGTTCTCTCGAAATGGCTTCACTGTAGAAGCATCAAGTGTTGGGGCTTGGGGTGTGCAGAGAGGAGTCAGGCATAGAAGTGTTGTCCCCTGGCGCTAAGGTGTGGGCCGCTGGGCCAGGAGATCAAGCGAACCCAGCGCGCTGTGCGGACAGGATGGCCCGGTTGGGGTGGTCATTGGAGTCCTAGGCGATTTCGTTTCAGTGCAGAACTAAACACCCTCCCCACCGACCCTCCAGGTTGTAGTGGAAAGCTGGATTGTGCAATGCATGGCAAAGGGCAGCTGGGCGCGGCAAGGGGGGGTGGCTCAGATTGAGCTGTCGCCTGTGTCCTGGCCTGGGTATGATCCCTGTGTAACTTGCCTTCTTCCCTATCTTCCAGACGTGGTCTCTCATCCCTCAGATGCCAGCTCCTACAGGCGGGGGAGAAAGAAGCGTGTCCCCTACACCAAGGTGCAATTAAAAGAACTGGAACGGGAATATGCTACAAACAAATTCATTACCAAGGACAAACGGAGGCGGATATCAGCCACAACAAATCTCTCTGAGCGGCAGGTTACAATCTGGTTCCAGAACCGGAGGGTCAAAGAGAAAAAAGTCATCAACAAACTGAAGACCACTAGTTAATGGATTAAAAGTGGAGCAAGAGGGCAACTTGAAGAAATGCTTCAGAACTGGTTGCTTTGCCCAGAGAATGAACGTAATTCTTAATAATAATAATGGGAAAGAGAAAGAGAAAGACACTGGCATTTTGCTTTCCTAAGGGGGAATCTCTTTCTCCTTGGTGGAATCTACAACTCTTTTAAAACTTTGCTCTAAGAAAAGGTAAAGACTTCCAGTTCTCCCGCCGGCCCCACCAGACCGTTAAATGACAAACTCTAGAGTCAAATGTCAACCCCCAAATATGCAATTTCAGATAAGTTACGCATTTACTGAAACTTGTAAGTATTTATGTGACCATAATATTTCAAGATACTGTGTTATATGGTAATAATCCAAAAGCTGGTTACAAAAGCAAGAGGCTGTTGTAAACATCTGTTTGTCCTTGGGTCGCCATTGCCATCCTCTGCATGTTAAGTGACTGCTCAGGTAAATCTTAGTGAAATTCCTACCACCATTACATATTCTGCAAAACATCTTATGTATAGATTTAGAAGGGGAGAGAGAAGAAGGTACTGCAATAATGATCTTGGGCTATTTACAATGAAAAAAGGGAGACAAGGCTTTTCTGAGGATCATTTGTCTTGGTAGTAAATACAACCAGCTGAGCCTTTGAGGCTACAAGGAAACCCCAGGTTGGGAATGCCCTTCTGACAATAATTTTAAATTGCTCAGAACAGCCATATTTTGTGGCATTTTGGATTATATTTTTTGCTTGATAGAATTTGCTTTCCAAAGAGTTTAATAACATTGAAAAAAAATACTGAAAGCCTCAAATGTTTCATAGAATTCACTTTATCCGATCTCCTGAGAGGTCCGCCCCGACATGGTGAACCTTGGTTTCAAGAGAATTTATGTTTCATTTAAATTGGTATTTCCAAATATTTACTAAACGTTTTGCTGGAGAGTAATTTTGCTTTTTTTATTTTTTAGAAAACTCAGAATGGAAATCCATTCCCCTTAAACATTTAGATGTTTACATTCTATATTTTGAACTATTAAGGGATTAATATTTTTTCCTTGTTTATTGTGTTATAAGACTACGTTAGGAAGTTTAGGGATTCATCTTTACAGCACATTTTTAATCAAGCAGTTATTTCAACCAGCACATTCATTTTGTTCACATTCACTATAAAATGCTATCTTGTAAATAAAGACATCCAGCACACTGTGAAAATGTATTTGTGCACCTGCTTTTCAAACATTTTTACTAAAAATAATAATGAAAAAGAACCTTAGACCTGTAGATAGTGATATAGAAGTATTAATTATGGTAATTAAATAGTCACTGCCATTAAAATCTGAAGGAAATACTAGTTATTTTCCAAGCTAAACGTGCACTGCCCAGAAAGAAAAGGAGCGGGGTTTGTCCTGTACAAACCAAGGACCATTCTTTTCTGTTACTATTCAGCCTTTTTTTGGTTGTTGTTACTACAAATTTTTTAAGTAAAAGGAGAAATCCCTCATAACTTAAATCCTAAAAATTTGGATAAGTGCTTCAGGAGAGTTAAAGTGTTAAGCATTCTGAAAAGGAGAAAGAAGAAAGGAGGAAGAGATAGTATAAATTTCCAGGCTCACTGTGGAAAATGAAAACCAGTTGTTGAGTATCAGTGATGCCCAGGCTGTAGTATTTTAAAATCTGTTGTTGGGTCTGCATGTGTCTGAAAGGGCAGGTTTTGATATTTGTTGAAATGACAGGACTAGGAAAGGCCTTAAACCTTGACCTTGACGAAAAAAGACAATTTGTGACCTTGACTTTTGACAGCTCATGAATTGGCCTCGGCTGGATTAGTAGATCAAGGGCGCCACCTCGCGTTGACAAGCTTCCTTGTAATTCTTCAGCTTCAAGGGACTCAAAAGGTCTTACCTCCTTGACTCCTTGTTTTAGAGATTTAGTACTCATTTCTTTGGCTCCAGATGGAACAAATTTGAATATATGTAAGTTATACATGTGCCTGTATATATGTGAATATATATTATATATGTGTATACATGTATACATTTGCATATCGGTGCTCGTGTGTGCTTGTATATATATTTGTAGAATCTGTACAGATACAGTATCACTAATTACCGATGATCCAAGATGTTGTAATTTAAGGTGATTTCTAGAGTTGAGGTACAAAATGTACTTTCCATGATGAAGTTTTGCTCCTTTTCTTTAATGGCCAAGTATGATTTGTCTTCACAATGCTTGCTCTGCATCAGATTTCTGCAGATCTGCTTTAAAGCTGTACATTTTTGTCACAGTCTAAAAGGTGTTCTTAAATAACCATTCTTTCCTGGCCCTCACCCTCCAAGGTGGTCTGCCATCCTAATTAGAGCTATAGGGGAGTCTATACTATACGGCAAATAAAAAGTTTCAGATGCCTTACTAGCTCTAGAGTTCTAGAGTTACATTTCAGAAATTCAAAGAAACTCACCTCTTAAGAAGTCAGTATGGAGAGCTTAAAGATCTCATATCTACAACATGACCATAATATGGATGCAGGAGAGTTATCCTGGATAGCTTAGTGCTGGGTGGTGTGTGCAGTCTTATACCGGAGCTTGTGAAGCTGCTGTTCGATTTGTGGAAGAAATAGATACATTTAATATTAACAATCACCATCAAAACTATAGTAAATACTGTATCTACTACTTACTGTCCCCCAACAACAACACATAGGGTGCTGCATTTAGAGTCATGAATAATACATATGTATGTTTCATAGTTAATATACACAGTGGGTGATGTGTTTTGTTAAATTCATGCTATATGTATATATAGATATATCTATATATATAGTCTATCTATATATGTAGATAGACTATATTATGTGTGTGTGTGTTGGTGGAACCAAGAACCTTAGGACGCAGACATTTTGAGATGAGGTTAATTTTATGTTTATGTCAGAGGAAAGTAATTGTGAGTCAAAAAACCGCATTTAGCATTTTATGGGAAAAAATATCGGTTGGTTAGAAACCTGGCTGATGGAAACCTCCCCAACCTGAAGACTTAGAGCTTCTTTATAGGTGGAGAATTATAGAATCTCTAAAGCTGTCTCAGAATCAGCATGGTCTTGCAAACGTACATATGGAATGGGATTGTGAAGTGCAATCCAGGTTTGCTGTCCTGAAAGTGGATTTTCACTCTACTTGTGGAAACAAATGAAAATAATTCTTCAGATCAAGCTCCCCACATCGTGTGCCCCAGCACTCACTCCCTTTCTAAATGAGCTGCCATCGAGCCAAAGTAACCGCTTTCTCCCCCAAATGTTTAAAGTGGTGGAAAATCTCCCTGAAAACTGGATCATACTGTGTGTTTGCGGAACAGCTCCAAAGGGGACTCTTTTGTTGACGGGGGATATTTTTCTTTAGATGTAAGAAATATTCTGAGCCTCAGGCCTAGGAAGGAGGCCAACAGCAGCTCTGCAGCCGGAATACCGCCCCTTCCACAATCCATCGCAGGAACTCTGGGTAAAGTAGTAGTTTTCTTTTTTCTTTTTTTTTTTTTTTCTCTCTCTTCGGTTTTTTGAACCTAATGACAGAAGATATGTCAGGGTTTGTGTTTTTGTCTTTCTCTATTCTGAAAGGGTTGTTAATGATGTCCGTCTTACCTCACTCCCCTCTTCTTTAAAATTCCCATGGATGTACCCTATAACCTGAAACAAACATGGATTATGGTGGCTCCCTAATGCCCAAATAGCAATTAGCCTAAACCTTTAGAGAAGAAGACATCCAGGAGGATTCCACATAAGAATAATGACAAGGGACACCAGGATAGTGTTGTGGAATAGCTGATTCAAAATTTATTTTTTCCTAAAAGGGAAACCTTTTCTGAATGACACATTGTAAATATGGAAATAGCATTTTCATCTATTAAAATTTGCAAAGATTTTTAATCCTGTAATGGCCTACCATTTGAAAAATTGTAAACGTGGGACTTTTAAAAAAAAAAACCACCTTTCCCATATGCTCTTAATTCTGTCAAATTTATTAAGGTATTTGAAGTGGATGATTGTAAAATGTCACTTTGCATTTAACTACTATTTATACCTGATGCAGAACTGAAGCCATCCGTTTAAATTGTTAAAAAAAAAAAAAAAAACAAACCAGAGAAGCAGAAACTTTTTAAAGAAGTAAAGAAGGGGGAAGGGAAATTATTCTTTTTAAAAAAATTCAACCTAATTGAAGTGTTTTCTTAAAAATTCACGAGGCAGTGAAATTCAGCTGGGGTGATACGTATGTGTGCGGGTAGTGAATGACACAGATTTCACCGTATAATGTGCGTGCAGATCACACCCTGCTGCGTGTGTTTGGAGGGTTCGGTGAAGATGGGGCCTCTCGCTCCCTCTCTACGAATTCCCGAGTTTTGAAGCGGACGCGAACGCTGTCCCGGACTGCTAAAGCCCAGACCTGGTGGGTTCAGAGGCGCCCTTCCGGATTTGCGGACCTCTAAGCGAGAGACGCTAGGGGCTCCCTGATTTATGCGCATTCCTTTAAAGTTGATCGAATGCGTGTCAGCAGCCCAAGACCTGGAGAATCGGAGAAATGTGCAGCGAGTAGCCCACATCCCATTTTTCATAAGCAGTGATGTAACTAGCGTTCTCCAAGCGGCCTGGGGAGATTTATGCCTAGGTTTTAGGACCCGCCGGCAATAATAAAGTTTTCAGCTGCTAGGCCGCCGGGCAAATAAGAGCCGGCCTCGTTCTTGATGAAAACACCCACTTTCTGAGGGGTTGCTGCAACCGTCGCACGTCTACCCCGCGCCGCCGAATGCCTGCGAGGTGTTCGCTCTTTTTAATCTGATTTTTGAAGGGAAGAGACAAGACGCTGGCACGGGAAAATCCCTCCACGGAAGCCGCTAAGGCCTTGTCACGGCCGATGTCCCTTCTCCCCGGCTCCGTCGCGCCACGGAAGGCCCGACCCAGCCGGCAGAACGCATTCCGGCCGCCTCTCCGGGACGCTCGAGCCTTCGCGGGCGGCGGGGCGCGGCGCGGGGCTCGCGCGCGTGCGGGGCGGTGGAGCCGCCGGAGAGGCGCCGCCGCAAGTCGCGCCCCGGGGCAGAGGCGACGCTCAAAATCCTCCCGGCTGCTAAATGAACCCTCTCCTCAAAATGGAGGCTCAAACCCGAACAGAGCCGGCCTTGCGCCGCAGGCTCGTGTGTGCGAGGAGGCGCGCAGGGGCGCGTCGGGCCGAGGTCAAGGCGCCCGACCCGCAGGCCCGCGCCAGGCGGACCCCGGAGGGCCCGGCCGGGCACCCGCGCCGGGGAGTCGTCCCGCAGCTGCAGGCTGACGTCACGGGCGCCCGAGAGCGGGCCTTCGCGGGCCTCTCGAGGCGTTATTTGATGAGAACAAGCCGATTCAAGCGAGTGTTTTGTGCGGGTGCCCGCTTCTCCGCCCCGCCCCGCCCTCCCCGAGAGAATAATCGGGTATTTAATCTCTCCCGGTCTTAATTCTTGGCAGCGTGGAAGGTGGTTTGCACGGGAAATAAAACTTGACAGGAGCATTTTCTCTAAAAGGGGTTCTGAGACGGGCTGAAAAGAAACCGTGTTTTTCTCTACCAAATACTTCCGCTTCCTAAACCCCGGGCCGAGGGGTGGGGTGACATCCGAGGGAGCCGAGAGCGAGCTGGGCGCGCAGGACCACGCGGTGGACCCGAATCCGGGCGCTCCGGGCAGCCCCGAGTCTCCGCCTGGGCCTGGGCCGGGAAGCAGCCTCGGGCCTCGCTGCGCCCAGCGCCTCTGCGGCTCGGCCCTGCCATAGGCCCGGCGCTGCCAGCAACCCGCCCCCAAGACCCCGCTCCCGGGAAGCTGGCACCCAAAGTAGTACCCTGGCATGGGTTAAGGGCGGCTGGGGTCAAAAGAGAGAAGGAGGCGCTGGGGAGGGCCTCGGACCGCTTGGCTTTAGCTCTGAGCCTTTTAGCCCAGGGGAGTTGGGAACCAGAGCTCGCAAAAGGAGGTGGTGAGCGCGCTGCTGGGGGCTTTGTTTCGGCTGCAGGTCTGCAGATACTGCACGAAATGGAGGGGGCCGTGGGGGTGAACGGCGCAGCATGCGTGGGTTGTTCGGGCTGCTATTGGGTGGGAGAAGCTGGAGACAGCAGAATACCCCCTCCCCGCAGCTCAGAGAGGGCCCTCCCCTCGCACCACAAAGGTCAAGTCCTCGGCACCATGGCCGCCTCCACGGTCAGGGCCGCGGCAGACGCAGAAAGGCGCAGGACCCACACTTGGCCGGCTGCAAGCAGGTTCTGACAGCCTGGGCTCTTGAACTGGAGGCTGGGTTCTTTTCCTGGCTTCCCACTCCGTCGCTCCCAGGCCGACTGAAAAGGAGTTCCCGAAGCCAGGGTTGGCCCAGGCTATGTCCCCGTCGAGGCCTGGAAGAGCGAGTCCAGGAGACTTCGGAGCCGGTGGAGGCGTAACCACAGCGAGAGGCAGCGCCTGCAAGCTCAGGAGAGCGGATGTGGCTGGATCCGAGTTCTGGGCTCCGGCAGAAACACCGGACCCGCAGGGCCTGTGGGCCAGCAGGGCCAGGAATAGGATAGCGGTGCAAGGACCCTGCTGGGAACCTCTCTTAAGGTCCTTGAGTCCAGGTCGCTCCTTCAAGTGCAGGCTGATGCTTTGTGCACTTTGATGCTCTTCTTCTCCTGCCTAAAATCTGGGCCAAGAAGTGAGGTGCATTCTGCTAAAGGTAAAAATCCCTGACTCCAGGGTTCCCTTAAACCCACTCGCTGTGTTCTGGCCGGGTGGGAGCCCCTGCCCTCTGCCCACAGCTTGCCTGTAGCAGGTCCCACATCAGGCCCAGTGATAAACAGATAGCTTATGCGGGATCTGCCCTGAGCTTATTGTTCCAGGTGAATCAAACCCTGCAAAGGATTTCATCTTTTTTTCACAGAAGACAGAAAAGCTGGGCTTTAACCCAGCCGCACAGATGGAGCAGGGATTGAGGGGACACTAGCTGGAGGAATTGTGCATGGATATGTACCATCACAGAACTGTCTGGAAAGGCATGTAAGGGAGACCCCTAGGGCAGGGATGCACCCGGCTTGGGCTCACTCTTCAAGTCTGGAATGTGAGCCAGGGATTGCCTCCCTCGGGGTAGAAACAGAGGAGTCTGGGGAGCTGCCCGAGGAGACAGCTGGAGCTTGGGGCATGGAGGCTTCCTGTGAGGCACAGCTGAGGGCCAGGGCTGCCTTCTGGTTGGGCCGCCCTCTTTTGTCCTCTTTATTACAGATACCCTTGGCTGCAGAAACCCGTTTGGGCCGAAATTTCAAGGAGAATGGAAAGCAGACACTGAGAGCCAGTGCTTTGTCCTTCAAAGTTTCCCCTACTTCGTTTGTTCCCATTTGATAAGGGAGGGGCGGTATATATATATATATATATATATATATATATATATATATATATATATAATGAATCTACTAGAAATAAAAATAGCTCTTCTCAAAGGAAGTAACTCTCTCCCATCAGTTTGGGACCTACTAAACTAAATATAACCAGATCGCTTGCGTGTCTGAAAGCCTCAACTGAGCCCTATGCCCCACTCTTCCGTGGTCAGGGGGAGGACATGGACTTCTTCAGATGTTTAGGGGCCTTGGAGAATTGAATCTGTGAATCAGATGAGAACCGACCATAAGGTCAAGTTCAAGGCATTACCTGTTCCTGTGCTATAGGGAAGGATAAAGGAGCTGGTGGACAGGAGGGTGATTCACCAAGCCAAGGGGACAATAAGTTAACCACTGCCTCCACCTAGTATTAAAGAGAGGGTCTTCTCATATCTCATCGTAGCCTCTGTGCCATCTCTGGACAGTGCCTGGAAATGTGATAGATCGGCCATGATCTGCCAGTAGACTGTTTCCTGAGAACAGATACTGGGAGATGCCTTGGACTTTCCCGAGCAGCCCATTACCCAGAACCACCATGGAGGAAGACACACCTCCAGACACGGCCCATCTGGACGGAGACAGCTCCCAAACAGAAGCCTGGCCTCCATCCCTACAAAAGACTCAGTGGCTGTTTTACCCTGGGCCACCAGTTGCCTTTTGCACCTGTGTGCAATATGGTCACTGGGGTTGAAACAGTCTTCTGCGGCGCTTTCTAGAAATAGGTGTGACATTTAGGGACCAAGGTAGCTAGGGGCTCCAACAAGAAAAGGCAAAAGAAAAAAAATATGGGGCCCTAAGTGATCCACAGATAAATGACTGTAGATCTTTCCAAGTGAGTTTTGGTTTGTCCAGTGAGCCTGATCCCTCCAAGGCTGGCTGCCATCCAGAAGCTAGGTCCCAAGAAGAGAAGGAGGGCGTACTGGAGAATGAGAAAAAGGACATGGTAGAGCCTTGGAATGGAATGTTCAGAAGAGTGAGGTAAGAGATCTAGTTCAGATCCCTGGAGGAGGTCTAAACTGGCCGGGGGCAGGGGTGGGATGGGGTGGGTGGGTCAGGACCCTAACAGTCCTCTTTGTCTGTGCTTGAGTACTGGGTGCCATCCAGTGGCACCTCCATTCTTGCTCAGCCTAGGAGGGGTATCAGAAAAGGCAGGATGCTGCAGAAGGGGCTGGAAAGAGGAGGATGGGGAGACAGGTGAGCAGGAGCTGCTGGGAGACAGAATCAGCTAAGGAGGGAATGCGGTGAGCTGGCAACCCGGGGTTGGCCCTCACACTATTGACTACAAGCAGACCAGTCAAGGGGCTGCAAGGGCAGGTATTGGGGACCTCGGGTTCTCAGATTTGGGGGTTAACAGGCCAGTCCCAGCACCCAAGCTGGCACCTAGGAGAAAAGAGGGCAACCGAGCAGCGGTGCCACTTGGGGTTGGGAACCCCAGAGTCTGGAGTTGCTCCCTGCTCCCTGCTCTGTTCCCTCTTGGAGTGAGCAGGTGTTAAGCTGCCTATCAAGTGACAGTCCTTTCAGCTCGGGCCCCTCGAATGACTGGGCTGGAAACACCCCCAGCATGACAACCCCCCAGTGAAAAAGGCTTACGGTGCCTTGGTGTGCACTGACCACACCACGGCAACCCAGCCTGGGCTCTGCCAGCAGGCACCCTTCGGCTACAAAAATAAGTGGAGGCAGCAGTGCTGGGCAGAGGCACCTGGACACAATTTATTCCAGTATCTTGCCTGGGAAGGTGGGTGGAGCGCAGGACACAGGAATCATCCCCACCAGGGCGCACTCAGCCCCAGCAAGGAGAATCCAGGAGGTACTGCCGAACCCCTCAACCCCCCCCTCCTCCCATTTCGGGCCAAATCAAACGGAGCCTTGCAAAGGCTTGGTCTGCTTTGCTGAGCAAATCGCCTCGTTAGCTGTTTCCGCTTGACAAGGCTGGCGCGGGCGCGAGCCTTCTCCTCTCCGGGTGGCCATCTCCAAATGCTGCTTGGGGAGCGAAAGGGCCCGGCCCTGCGAGGGCTGCCTAGACCTTGAAGTTTGGAAAAACAACAAGAAGAGATTGAAAAGGCTCCCTCCCTTCTCCGCACACACACACACACGCACCGTCAGGCCGCCGCCACTTCCTGCCTTTGTTTTTCTTCCTCCAAAACATTTTTGGCCTTTTGCATTAGCTGTCGTGGGGTTTTGGGTTGAGGATAAAAGGAAATACAAGCTGAAGACTGTTTTCTGGAGATGGCCTCGCGCTGTGGAGCTCCTGAGAAAGAACAGTTCACGGACAACCAGCCGCCAGGGCCAATGTCATAGCCTTGCCCACCCGATCTCCTCAAGAAATTCAACTCGGACTTGGCTTTCCAGGGTGGGCTTAGCACCCGTCAGGTCTTCCCCTGAGCCGGGTGGGCTCCCTCCGGCTGTTGGGTCTCCTGCAAAGTGGAAGAGTCGGTTAGGCTCAGAGCAAAGTCAAAAGTGAGGAGCTGCACCTCTATGTCCCCGGCTTCCCCAGATTTGGTCTGATTCTCGGATCTGCGACCACCCCCCCAACTACCCACCCACTACCCCATGCAAACATTCACTCTGCCAGGATGTTCCAGACAAGAGGGGCAGGAGCGGGCAAAGCTGGGAACAGTGCAAAGACTTGGGGATCCGAGCCCCCACTCCTGTCTTTGCTGGGGAAGTAAAAGCATTCGACACTCGGGGCATTTCTCTTCTCCTGGCATCAAAAAAAGCCTTTCCCTTCTTCCATCCTCACTGCAGCACCCCCACATGCCTTCTACCAGGCTGCGTGTCCCCCTGGCACCCCGCTTTGGTACAGCCTTCTGAACTGCCCGCCAGACTGCATTGAGAGAGCCTTCCTCCACCCTAGCCTTTCCTCGGAAATTTGCCTTTGTCTCCTGCAGACACCCATGGGATCCAGATCTGCTGGCACCCTCTCCACGTAGCTCTCAAGGACCTGGGAGGCATTGATCATGCAGAACAGCATATATCCCCATACTGACCTTTCTGCCAGGAACCCCTCTTCCTGGGACCAAGGGGGAAAACGATCTAATTAGGAGAGTGGCTGCGTGCCGCCGGGGTGGCGGCCTGGCGTCCCCCGCTGGCGGGCCACCGCAGCCCGTCTGCTCAGCCACAAGCTGAAGTTGACTGCCAAAACTGCTATAAAACCCCAGGTCTGTCTAGAACTGTTTTCGGTTCTCCTAGACGCCCCCGGGTTCAATTATAGTCTTAAAAGCCCTAATACAAGTGCAAGAATTTGTTTGCCTTCACCCAGGGGCGGGGCAAGCCCCGAAATGGTGGCGCCTTTGTTATGGCAAAGTCACTGAAACCCCTCAAGCATTCCTTTTGTTCGAGGGTCGGGGTGGCGGGGACTGGGTGGGCTGCTGGGAGATAGTTTGGGAAAGCCAAAATCAAGCCAGGGAACAGCTCAGATAGTACTGGACACAAACCTCTCCTTCTCCCTTGTATATTCTGTCTCCAAGAAAGAGATGCTGTGGAGAAATAAATATTTTGCCTTGTTGGTCACTGCTGGAAATCGAAGTTTTTTCGCTGCAGGGCAATCCCGTAACTGTGATTCCCAGCTTTAGGAGGTCGCAGGCTCCCCTTCCCCAGCAACCTTCCTTCCCACCAGACCTTCTCACTCACACTGCTGCTGCCCTCTGTAGAAGCCACAGTGGACAAATATGTCCAGCTGAAGATGCACAAATAATTTCAAATTCAACTCTCGGGGATTCAAGGGGATGAAAGTTCTTGCAGCAAATCCTGAATAAAGAGTTCATTAAACCAATGTGCCCGAGTAGTTTGATTTGTGATAAGCAACCCTTGTAAAGGAAGGGGGTAGAAGCCACATAAACATTAATGCTAATAAATTAGTTTACTCCACTGCAGAGTAATTACTTGATATTATTGATATTTACAGCGGGTATTCACATGCAACGGTGGGCCATCATTTGGAGAAAATACATAATGAGAATAGTTCTTTTCCAGTGCAATACATGATTAGATTTGTTATTGAGTCAGTTACAGTCAGCTCAGCAATAAATAAATAAATCAATGTTGACACTTAAATACCAAAGATCTTAGAGTTTATACTCTAAATCTCCCCAAGATATATAAATACCTTCGGCTATTTCCTGGATGGGGAAAGGGAAAAGGTTATCCTTTTTCATTTTTCGACTTTCCTTCAGTGACATCCAGCTCCTTCCAAGAAGATAGGTGTGGGAAGGCTTCTGGGCCCCTCCCAGTCCCCAGTCCTGCTTGGTTGCTCTATGCCCTCTTCTTTCACTTCTCCCAAACGACGATCATTCAATCCTGCAAGATGGCAAGCATTTTTCACCATCTTAATGTTTTTTTTCTTTCTTTTTCCCAAGAAAGCTAGACTCCTACTAGCAGTCATGACCCCTGTCTCTGTCTTTGGCTCAAACCTAGCCTTTTCAGGGTGTTCTTGTCACCCACCTTGCCGGGAGTTTGGGAAGCATGGTTCTTTTCTTTAGCATTGTGTTCCTTCTGTGGGATGAGAGGCAGAAAAGGCGCCGAGCCTTCTCAGTTTCTGCTTGCACATCTCTGGCCCTCATGCTTTGCAAGGAAGGAGAGGAGGCGTGTTACCCCTTTCTCAGCCACAGCTCCCTGGCCCTAGCCTCCTTCCTCCTCACTGCCCCCACTCTCCTTCAGCTCTGCAGCTCCGCCGGCAGCCTGGTGGGCCCCCGGAAGGTGCAGCATACCCAGGAAAAATCTCCTCGGATATCAGCGCCTCTAAGCAGCCCAAGGCTCGCCTCCACTGCACGGTTTCCTCAGCTCCAGAAGACCAGGCAGGCGGGCGGACCGTGCACAGTGGCGCAGCCCCCAGGCCTCTGGCTCCGCCGAGCGACTCCGAACCCCCGGCAGGCAGCGAGGAGGAAGAGGTTTCTTCAAGGGCAAGGGGTGAAGTGAGGAGGTCGGCAGGGAGGATGAAGTGGAGGTGGATCCCGGGTAAGACGAAGGCCCTTCCGGGACCTGCAGATGCCTGACAAACCGCGGGGGGAAGTCGCCCTGGTGGTTGGCGGTTTAGGGACGGAAGGCACTAAAGCGCTTCGGAAGTGACCATGAATGCGAGCGTGTAATCAAGTCACCGTGCAAATCGGGCAAGCCACGAGGCAGGCACATCCACGGCTGCGAACCCTGGCCCCGGAGGGGTCCGGCCGGAGTCCGAGACAGAGGTGGTTCCCAGAGCGAGCTTGTGGGAGGGGGAGAGCGAAGGAGGTGCGCACTCGAGCCTCCAGGAGAATAGATTCCAGGACCGCGCACGGGCCACGCAGCGACGAGCTCCCACCCGGCCACCCCCAGCCTGGGGCATCCCTCACCCGGGGAGTGATGGGTGGCAGGAGTTGAGCTCTCTCACCGCCCTCGGCGCACTTGAGGGCCAGCGCCGTGCAGCTGAGCACAGGCGAGCGGCATGGGGCGCACCTCAGCCTCGCCGCGCGCCGGGAGGCCCCCCAGCCAACATGAGTTACACCGGCGATTACGTGCTTTCGGTGAGAACACCGAGTGACGATCTGTTGCTTCCCCTGAGGTGGCTACAAAGAAAGGAAGCCGGGGAGGGAGGGGGGTGGAAAAAGGAAAGGGGAAAAAAAAAAAAAAAAAAAAGGCCCGGACCAGCTCGCAGCTTGTCAATTTCAACATCGGGTCACATGACCAGCACCTCCCTGCTAAGGATGGGGATAGATTTCCACGTCAGCTTACGTCTCCAAATTTCTACTTCACGGATCCGCTTCAAAGAGGCAGCTGCAGTGGAGAATCATGTTAAGCTCGGCTACTGCGGAGAGCCCAAGGTAGCCCAATGATGGATTTTGATGAGCGTGGTCCCTGCTCCTCTAACATGTATTTGCCAAGTTGTACTTACTACGTCTCGGGTCCAGATTTCTCCAGCCTCCCTTCTTTTCTGCCCCAGACCCCGTCTTCGCGCCCAATGACATACTCCTACTCTTCCAACCTGCCCCAGGTCCAACCCGTGCGCGAAGTGACCTTCAGAGAGTACGCCATTGAGCCCGCCACTAAATGGCACCCCCGCGGCAATCTGGCTCACTGCTACTCCGCGGAGGAGCTGGTGCACAGAGACTGCCTGCAGGCGCCCAGCGCGGCCGGCGTGCCTGGCGACGTGCTGGCCAAGAGCTCCGCCAACGTCTACCACCACCCCACCCCCGCCGTCTCGTCCAATTTCTATAGCACCGTGGGCAGGAACGGCGTCCTGCCGCAGGCTTTCGACCAGTTTTTCGAGACGGCCTACGGCACCCCGGAAAACCTCGCCTCCTCCGACTACCCCGGGGACAAGAGCGCCGAGAAGGGACCCCCAGCGGCCGCAGCGACCTCCGCGGCGGCGGCGGCGGCGGCAGCGGCAGCGGCCACGGGCACGGGCACGCCGGCAACTTCAAGTTCGGACGGCGGCGGCGGCGGCGGCGGCTGCCGGGAGGCGGCGGCGGCGGAGGAGAAGGAGCGGCGGCGGCGCCCCGAGAGCAGCAGCAGCCCCGAGTCGTCTTCCGGCCACACTGAGGACAAGGCCGGCGGCTCCAGTACGTATAAAGGCAGCGCCCCGCGCTTTATGAAAGGGGAGTTGGAAATCTAGCGCAGCACCGCTGTTAAATTTTTATATGCTGTTTTATAAGCATATAAGGTTTATGAAGGGCCTTTAGGTTTCCCCCAACAAAACTTTGTTATAAAAGGCGGGATCACGTGGCGAGTGCTGAAATTGGCCGTGAAATACCCACCGGCCAAGGCATGCCTGAAAAAAAAAAAAATCCAAAAAAAAAAAAAAAAACCTCACACACACACACACAACTCCCTTTTTCCCTTTTTTCCCTTCTGGGTCCCAAGCCCAGCAGCTCGACCCCGCTCGGGGCCAGCTCGGGCTGGGGAGCCGGAGGTGGGCGCCTGTAAATTCCCCCTGCAAGGGCTCCGGGAGCCTTTGATAGCGAGGTAATCCGGAGATTTTTATAAAAGCCATGTGTTGCGCCGGGACGCCAGTCCCGGCCGGGATTCAAAGGCATCGCTGTTTAACGATGGCGCTAGGAGCGTGTTTAACAGATAAAATAGCCCGCTTAGCTCGAGCAATATATTAAAAGAAACAAATTAAGCCAAAGTTGGCCTTTTTATCCAAAGGAAGCCATTTTCCTCTGGCGCGGTGGCAATTACGTGCCGCCTTCTGTCCCACTGCATGTTACTCACAGTTGTTATTCAATCTGTCAAAAGCGGGTTTTTTTTTTTTTCCTCTCCGTCCTGTGATGTTTTATTGAAAAGGGGAGCAAGTCGAGCCTGCCCGCAGCTTTAGGAAACCCCTCTTCCCTCCACGGTATCTAAAATAGCACCCCTGCCCTGCCGGGGACCAGGATGGTTGTGTGGCCTTGGTGCTCAGGGAAGGCCCATGGTAGGGGGCTTCCGTTGCCACCTCCTCACCTCGCAGAAGCCAGGAGGCTGGTCAAGGAGGCAGGAGCTGGTGGCCAGGACTCAGGCTGACAAAGACCCAGGAGCGGCCTAGGATGCTAGAGGAGGGCCGAGTCCCCATCGCAGCCAGGAAAGACTTGGGCTGGGGTCGACTTTACTGCCCCGGGACCGGCCGCCCAGGTGCTGGAAGGTGAGATGTCCGCTGGCGGCTGTTTGTTTAGTCTGGCCGGGCTGGAGGCAGCCGGCGACCCCCTCTGGGCGGCTTTGAAAGCGGCTTCTGGGGCACCAATCCGCCTGTTGCTGTAAGAAGCCCTCCTTTCTGCTCTGGGGGCAGCGTGAGCAGCTTCCCTGGGGGCCTATCTAGGGAGCTGGCTTTTATCTGGGGCTGAGTCTCCGCCTGCAGCCAGTCCCCAGCTGGCAGTAGGAACCTGAAGGCAGGGGACTGAGGAGAACTTGATGGAGCTAGGACAGGGCCTCCAGTCCCAGGGGCCAGCCCTTTTCCTCCACTCGGGGTTATAGGATGGATTGCAGCCCCCACACCTGGCTCACTCCCCACTTCTTTCTCCCTCCACAGGTGGCCAACGCACCAGGAAAAAGCGCTGCCCCTACACCAAGTACCAGATCCGGGAGCTGGAGCGGGAGTTCTTCTTCAGCGTCTACATCAACAAAGAGAAGCGCCTGCAGCTGTCCCGTATGCTCAACCTCACCGACCGTCAAGTCAAAATCTGGTTTCAGAACAGGAGAATGAAGGAAAAAAAAATTAACAGAGACCGTTTACAGTACTATTCGGCCAACCCGCTCCTCTAAGGCTCCAGCCAGCTGGAATTGGGTGGATTGGGTGGGGGGCTTCATACATGGGAGATTATATGCAGATTTTGCCCTTGACAAGGTCAAGGCACGTGGTGACTTTTGAAGAAGAGAGATGTGCAAAAGAGGGGAGGCTGCATGGAGACAGCCTCTAAGAAGCCGGCCCCGGGACTCTCTTGGGCATCTGTGGTTAAGATTCCTAAAAGAAATTGGATTTGGAGAGTTGTTCATCAACTAGAATGAATGGTTTGGGACCCCTGGCGGTTCATTTTTGGAGACTGTGGAGCTTTGGACTGGGTGTGGTCTCCATCAGGACTGGGCCTCCTGCCAAGCGCCCTGGAGATCGACCTGGGCCCAGGACCCTCCACATGGAGCCTGCCCACCCCCAGGACTCCTGCGTCAAGAAGCTATTCAATCTTGAAACCCCGTTCAGCTTGGGGACAGGAGCAGGAGGAAGGGGGGAGGATTCCTAGATGTCTGGAGTGGGGCTGCTTTCCAAAGCCAGTGTGAAAGATGGCTGGACTAAGAGGTGGCTATGAGGGGAGAGGTCTGCTGATCCTGGAGGGGGGGAAAAATCGATTCCAGGTGGTATTAGCAGCTCTCCACCCCTCGTAGCCACTCACCGCACTGTCTGAGGCCTGAGCTTCTAGAAGTTGCCTCCTGCAGCCCACCTAGTTTTTCCTACCACTGAGGGTCTTCTTCCTGGATTGCCACTCAGGCCTAAAGCCTGGCCGCAGAGCAGACCTTTCCCGAGGTGGAAGACATCAAAAAGCTAAGAGGTTGCACCCAGGCCGCTGGCCCCAAGATCTCTGCAGGAAATGCCTGTGGAGTGCGGCAGCCTGGGAAAGCCTCTGCCACACTTAACTGAAGCTTGGATTTGCTCAGCGGAACAGTGGGCATGGCCAGCGGTCCCCAGCTACGAGGGGTTTGAGTCCCTCAAACACCCAGTCTGGCACCGCACTCTGCCCTTCGCGCCCCAGAACTGAGCTTGGAAGCTTCCAGCAACCTTCCAAGAGCTCAAGAGCGTTTGGAATTATTTTAAAAAATAAATATTATATTATATTATATATATTTCCCTGCAGGAACCAAAGCGAATTTAAAAGATGCAACGTAGAGAGGGAAAAAGATGATGAAGAGAATATTTAAAGGCTCTGTTTACAGTGTTCCACGGTTAAACTCACTCACTGCTAAAAAAAAAAAATATATTTGAATGTACGCTTCATACAGGGATGGTGTTCAAAAGACTTGTAAATAAAAGAACCATAACCTATTTTGTTTGAATACTTTTTAAATTTTGCCATTAGTTGATTTCCTTGGGGTATTGGAGGGGTGGGAAGGGTGTTAGGAATGATCTTTTTAATTTCTTGCAATGTTTGGAAAGCATTAGGAGGATGCTCTGATGTAGGTTGGCCCTCCAGGGTCTGGGGACCTCAGCCGAGAAAGCCAGGCACCCTCCCATTCAATCTCCTCTGCCTCCCTGTTTTAAGAAGTGTTTGGTGGCTCTGTTTGTAACAGGACTGTTGGCCTGTCCTCCGTTCTCACCCACCACGTAAGTCGCAGCGTGTATCAGACAACAGGGCACAAGGAAAATAAAGACTGGAAACTTGAGTACTGGGTTCTGGTGTGACATTCCTCTTCCTGTTTGCCTTTTACTGCCAAATGTCTGCCCCCCTACCCTCTCCCACCCCGCAAAAGGGGCAACTTACCAGGCCTCTGAGGAGGTGGGGAGATAACTTAGGGTTTTAACTCCACTAGAAGCCAAGTTTGGGAAGACAAGTTGACTGGCCAGGTCCTTTGGGGAAGTGGGGGTCCCATGAATGGGGTATCTCAGGACCTGGAATTGGGGGTTTCATTATTCAGGCTGGACAGAGGCCTGGGAGAAAGCCCTGGGGTCAATGAGCTTGATCCCAGGCTGGGCTTACTCACCTCAGGTTTAGGAGGTCTAAAGTGGAACCACTCTAGGGTGCCCTGGGGATCCCCATAGGAAGACAGAGACCAGTCTGGGTACAAAGAGCAGACTCTCAGGAGCCTCTATGGACACTTTGTCCCAAGCTCCCAGCTGAGGCTGTCTTTTCCCTTTAGGGAAAGAAAGATGCCGGTTTACTCTTTGTTTCCTGCCTTTGAACTTCTGCCTTAAATTTGGACATCACCCATAACCTTGAGGGGCAGGGCGGAAAGGCCAGAGCCTTTTGTTGCTCACCCCCCACCTCCACTCCCACCCTCTCCCTAGCCACCCAGGCAGGGCCAGAGCTGCAGAGAAGATCGAATTTGGAGAGAGGCCCCAGACCCCAGACCTGCTTTGTTTATTTGTTTGTGTGTTTGTCTAACTGGCGCGACTGGGGAAATTGAGCTCAAAGGGGAATGGGACAGACCCCCTAGATGAATGTCTAGGTTGATGAACAGACACACCGAGGTGAACAACGACTCTCCTGGGGGGCAGGGAGGGGTGGGCAGGGAAACCCAGGATTTAAGCAAAAGACTTCCTTTGGGACGGTTAAAGATTAACCAAAGTCTTGCAAGTTGCTAGAGAGAGTCTAGCCAGGGGACTGTTCGCCGGCGGGCGGCGAGCGGGCGCGGGTTTGATTTCTGAGCCCTATAAAAGCCCATCCTCCGATGGCTGTGACAATGTGGTCGTAAACCCGTCCGGGCCGGCCAATTTGCATATTTGGAATGCGCCGCTATAAACCCGGCTGGGGTTTTGCAGCAATTTCTTAGATGTAAAAATGAGATCTCTTTAGCAGCGGGCTGGGCACATTCTTTCCCTCCGTCTATGCCTAGAGCCTGCTTCCCTCTCCCGGCTCAGGGCCGAAGTTCGGGCCGGGCCTAGTCGCTCAGCCGCCACGAGATGGCGCACGTCCGATCAATGTCAAAGCCGCCAGGGAGCCGGGAACCCCTGCGCGATTCTTGGCCTTTGTTCGTTTCTGATACTAAGAGCAGCACGTTACATTATTTCACTTGTCCCGTTTCCCTTAGTATCAAAATAAGCGGGGGGGGGGGAGGCTCACCTTCAAGAAGTAATTGGTGTTGTAATTTAAAGCAACGTGCCTTCTGTAGGCCTCGCAGGCATCGCGCCGCGGAGAAGCCCGCTGTCCCTTGGCAGTGATTTCGGAAATGTGTCAAGGTAAGAGGCCACAAGTTTAGCAATTTCAGTCTGGCTGAGTCGGGAGTGGGGAGGTGGCCGATGTCAGAGCAGGACTGGGCAAAGTGGCTGGGCTTGTGTGCTCCGGGTGACGCTACAGGCGCTCAGCCGACCCCCCTTCCTGCCGTAGCTCCCTAAGGTTGGAAAACAGGGGGAGGCCTAAGTGGAAAAGTTGAGGATTTTAGACCCATGCGCCAGCAATTCACCCAGAGCGATCTTTCAGTTTTGTAGAAATATTCAGAATGGGATGAGTCGGGCATGGGGGGCATTCAAGCGAAAGGGTTCTGGCTGTGCTGGGATGGGGGTTGTGGTGGCAACAAAAAGAGAGAGAGAGAGAGAGAGAGAAGGGGAGACAGTGAGAGCGATGGCGGGACTGGGGAAAACAAAGTTTCTACTCTAAACAATGAGGTGGTCAGCAACCGTGGTCTCGGAGGCCGGCATATTCCCTGGGGCAGACATCCGGGAGGTCTCTAGTTTTCTACTAGGTGCGGTCTCTAGGTCTGCCCAGCATCCTGGGGAAAACCTTTGTTCTGAAAAAGGCCAATTCAAGAAAGTCTCATATGATTTCTGAGGCTTCCAGGGAAAATCCACTTGCTTATTTGGAATTTATGGCTATAAACCTGGCTGGGGTTTTACAGCGATTTCTTAGATGTAAATATGAGATATTTTGCAAATATGCAAAAAACTGTATTGGTGTATACCTATACATTTTCAAAAGCTAGCACTGAGGATAAACTCTGATCACAATTTCTCCATCAGGGTTGTCACAAAATAAGTTTTAAATACTCATTTGACTTAACATTTCAGAGGCTAGATCCAAATTTCCTCTTTTCTTATATTTAACTTTTTATTCCAATGTTTTCATTAGCTTCTTGAAATTGCTGTTTTCATAAATGTATAGTGCGTGGGTGACTGGGGGGAGGGAATTGCAGAGAAAATAGGTGCTGCTTGAGTGTGTGTGTGTGTAAATCTTGCTATCAAAAGTCGCTAGTCTTTGTTGAGCATGGGCTCCCAAACTCTGCCAAAATAAGAGAACCACAGGAACCCCACCGAGTGCGCACCCGCACCGTGCTTTCTGCAGCCTGAGCCTTCCCTAAAATCCCAGAACCTCTTCTAGTTTCAAGGCCAGAGGCAGTTTATTATAGAGAAAATTAAGGATATTGTAATTTAGGGAGTGTGTGAAAAGGCCCCAACACTCCCCCATCAGGAGAAAAGGGCCAGTTTAGTGGTTGGATTTAGAGAAAAATTTAAAGCTGGTTGTTAGGGATAGATTGCACCTGATTAATTCAAAACAGACACATCAGATTTCCTTGGAAATATGGACATTCTTAAAGATGAATAAGAAAAGAATGTCATGGCTTTCAAAAAAATGTCTCGCCATACAGTAAATGTGAGAATCAGAGAAGTCCAGAATTCTTGTTAAAGGGGATATGTGAAAATAGCGTTTATTTTTCTTCTGTGGGGCCACAGCCCAACTCTATACCCGGTGGGAAAATTCTGAGCCTGGAAAGTCCTGAGAATGACTTCCAAATACAAACCATTTACTGGCTATCCCCATCTCAGTACCTAGTATTTTTAAAAAGAGGTGGGGGTTTGGGGTAGTAACAGTTTGTTATTCTGGGTCGTTTGCAAGGGCCTACTCCGAAGGAGGAATCCACTATCCGGGGAAATACAACGGTGAGCCTCCTCAAAGGGCTCATTCCACTGGCCTGGTGTTTACTTCGGCTCATAGCCACAGGGAGGGGGAACCGTTATTAACCCAGGTAGAAATCGACATACTTACTCCTAAATAAAACATGGGGGCTGCACATAATGGCTATACAGGCCTGGCTGAAGGAAGAAGGCACCGAGAGAGTTTTATGTCAAAAGCATCCTGAGGAGGACAGAGAAATTCAGCAGCTGGGAGGCAGGGCGAAAGGGAGAGAAGGAAAGAAGGCAAATGGGCTGAAGGGAAGACAGTATCCAGGAGCCCATCCATGCTGCAACTGAATCGCTTTTCTTAATCTCTGGGGATAAGGAACCTCAGGAAAGCCCTGGCGATCGATAAACCGAATATTCTATTGAGGAAGTTAACACCTCGGTGTTACAGTCTGAGGAGTACGGAGCCTTGGGGAGCGGTCGGGGATGCTGGGAGCTCCAAGACTCGTTGAAAAGGCAGCGGAATCTAACTCGAGCTTCGGCTGCGCGGATATCTTCTCCACCCAACCAGCCGGCCAGTCTGCGTCCCAGGCACGACCGCAGGCGGAGGGTTCGCCAGCCCTGGTGGGGGGGGCGGGCGGCAGCCCTGGGCCTACACACTCCTCATCATCTTCCTCTTTTTTTTTTTTTTTTTTTTAATCAAGAAACAACACAAACTCAACATCCCATTTGGTTTATTACAAGGGGAAAAAAGAGGTTGGAGAAAAACATTCAGCTTTCCCAAGACCCAAGTGCCAATGCCATGGTCTGAGAGGCAGCAGCCGACTTCCACCTCCTCTAAGTCCTCAGCCAACGGGGCCTTCTTAAAGCAGATACAGTACCAAACTGGCTTTTGTCACCTTGGTTGGTACCTGCATGCCTTGGGATCCCATCCAGCCTAGAAGCCCATTTGGTCTCCCTACAGGGCCTTGACCCAGCTGAGCCTGAGCTGCCTACAGCCCGGCACCCGGCTTGTCTTACCAGTCAAACTGACAGGGTTGCTGAATTCCTGAGAGTCCTGGAACATTCTGGAGGGCCCAAGGAGAAGGCTGTGAGGGGGTCTGTGAACTCCTTGAAAATGACGGGTCAAATTGGGGGAATGCCCAGATGTGCATTTTTCACAGGGTAAGAATCAGAGCTTGGCCTTAGCTTTTCCAAGTGGGGCCTTAACTTTCAATAAGAAAGATAGGTTTAGATCACTGACTTTCATTTTATTTTCTTAGCCTCTGCCATCTCAAGCATTCTCTCCTATGGCCACTGTCCCTTCCTCTCCCAACCTACAGCCTTGGGAAGCCCTTTCTGTTTTTAGTGTGGAGAGAAACCAAATCCTGTCTCAAAGAGTCTGCCGGGACTCATTCTTCTCAAGGACCCCCCTCCCATGTTTGGGACTTACTTCACCCTCTGCAGAGCTTTCATGATTGACATGGACAAGTGCTTTGGGGCAAAGCCCCCCTTCTCAGGCAGCCCTCGGTTCTGTGGCATTTCCCAGTAGCACTGCTGAGTGCAACAGTCCCAATGCGTTTCACCCTCCAGGAGAGCTGGACAAGGACCAAGTCTATCCAGACAGGGGTCCGAGGTTTCCCTGCTCTGAAGCTTTTGCCTATTCAAGTTTGTTGGCCTCTGGGCCTAGCCAGGTTAGAATCTGCCTTGGCTTTGTTCACTAGAAGGAGATGGGGATTGAAAAGGTCCCCACTTCTAGTGGGGATTCACTAGAAGGAGTTTCCGCATCTCTCCATCTCTCCGTACAGACTTGATTCGGCTGCCGCTGCTTCTGCAGCCTCAGGATCTTGTAGGATTGGAGAGAACTGGTTCTCAGAGTCTCTGCCCTTCTCTCCCCCCCCCCTTTTCCCCTCTCCCTCAGCCCTTCTCTCCTTCTGTCTCTCTCCATCTCCCTCCTCTCTACCTCCATGCCCCGTCCTGTCCCGTGGAGCCTGTCGCAGTGAGGCACAGACCAGCTGGGTGGAAGTGGGGGGAGTGCAGCGCAAGCCTTGCCGAGGGGCGCCGGGAGGAGCAGCCACAGCAGGCAGAAACCGCAACCGCTTGCATCTTCAGAAGCCAGCGTCAGGGCTCTTCCGCCAGCTCTCCCGAGTACTCTCTCTGGGTCTTCTCAGGCTTGGCTTCCTTCTCAGACTGGGTTCACCATGGGAGGAACAAGGCCAGGTGCCCGGCAAATCACCCGGGATGCGAGGGTGTTTCCCCGCTGTAGGCAGAGGCCTGAGCAGTCTGCTTCCTGGGATCCCGGGCATTCAGCAGCCCCAGTCAAGGCCTCTGCAGGGGCTGGAGCTGGTGCAGCGGCAGGCAGGCCTGGGGCGTCCTGGAGAGCTGTGGCGCACAGCCCTGGGGCAAGGCAGCGACCTCCTGGGCTCCACTGGATCCGGCCGGAAAAGGTCGCATTTCCTGAGATAGGTCTGAGGCCCACACGGGGGGCTAGCGCCCTGAGCCAGCAGTTTCCAGTTGACTAAGAGCATGTCCCTACGGCCAGGGTAGAAGGAGGCTCTGGTGTTTGCTGCGCAAAGGGCCTGGCCTCGGAACGCTGCTATAACTGGGCCACGAGCCCAGCCCGGCCTTGCCCAGAATGGATTTCCTCACCGCCGGCCTCGTTAAAATGCGCACACCGCGGGAGAGAGGGCTGCCCTAGACACGGGTTTGGAGGGGAGGGGGGAAGAGGGGAGGGGACCGAGAGGCAGGAGTGTGGTGACACTGGTTCTTGTCATAACCTCCTAGTGCATGCGAATGCCAAGGTTAAAGGGAGAGCTTGAGGCAGCGGTGTCCATCCATGGCCCCCTTCTCCAAGTTTCCCCCTCCAGGTCTTCAGGTCTCTGGTCAAACCAAAGACCCTGAAGAGCGATGTGTCCTTCAGACTTCCCTAAAACGGGGTATGAGCTTGGAAGCAACCTGGGGATGGGGCTGTGGGGTGCCTGGATCTGACTCTGACCTCTGAATAGGGTGGGGGGAGTCTTTAGCTAAGGTTACCGGTTGCTTCCACCACCACCCCCCCAATCCCTTTCAGCTCACCAGGGTCCACCGACAGGAGCTGCAGAAAAAGCAAGCCAGGTGAGCACACCAGAAGCCAAGATCCCAAATGGATCAATGACTGGCTGAGGAAGAGTGTAGAGGGCTGAGAAGCCAGGGCGTTACATTTTGGGGAAATTTCTATGTGGGGTGTAAGAAAGAAGTGGCAATAGCCAGTTTCCACTGCGCGCTGGATCTCAGACACTCTAAAAGGTCTTGGTGGCCTTAGGGCCTGGTCTGTCACTTTTGGGAGACAGTTCCAGGTCCCGAGCTGAAAGGGAAGAGCCTGAGGTCCCAGCAGGTCCTCTTAGTGGTTAGAGTGCCTGGGGGGCTAGTGGCTGATTCTGAAACAAGAATGGGGAGCACCCAAGGCAGACCGGGGTGCACACCATAAACACCGCACTTGTTAACTGCGCGGGGCCCTTAGGGCCCTTCAAACAGACCCGGCAGGAGAGCTCACGTCCGAACGTGGGCGGGGCTAGCCCAGGGGCCAGGCCCCCCACTAGCCACGTTGGGGCAGCCCCCACAGCTCCTGGCCTTTGGGCCGAGGTATCGGGTGTGCGTCTCCCGGCCCATCAATACAGATTACATATTTATATCAATCGTGGGCTCAGAGGGCGCCCTCGGAGAGCAGCCCCGCGACTACGAAACCAAACTGGGAGTGGTCGCGCGGAAACTCTGGCTCAGGATTGGCTGTGGGCACCCGCCGCGGTGCGGGGGGATTGCTAATCGTATTCAGCATGTTTTGCACAAGAAATGTCAGCCAGAAAGGGCTATCTGCTCCCTTCGCCAAATTATCCCACAACAATGTCATGCTCGGAGAGCCCCGCCGCGAACTCTTTTTTGGTCGACTCGCTCATCAGCTCGGGCAGAGGCGAGGCTGGCGGTGGTGGCAGCGGCGCGGGGGGCGGTGGCGGCGGCGGCTACTACGCCCACGGCGGGGTCTACCTGCCGCCAGCCACCGACTTGCCCTACGGGCTGCAGAGCTGCGGGCTCTTCCCGGCTCTGGGAGGCAAACGCAATGAGGCGGCGTCGCCGGGCGGCGGCGGCGGTAGCGGGGGCCTGGGTCCCGGGGCGCACGGCTACGCGCCCGCGCCTATAGACCTGTGGCTGGATGCGCCCCGGTCCTGCCGGATGGAGCCACCCGAGGGGCCGCCGCCGCCGCCACCACCTCCCCAGCAGCAGCCACCGCCCCCGCCGCAACCACCCCAACCCCCGCCGCAGGCCACCTCGTGCTCTTTCGCGCAGAACATCAAAGAGGAGAGCTCCTACTGCCTCTACGACTCGGCGGACAAATGCCCCAAAGGCTCCACCGCCACGGCCGAGCTGGCCCCCTTCCCGCGGGGCCCGCCGCCCGACGGCTGCGCCCTGAGCACCTCCAGCGGGGTGCCAGTGCCCGGCTACTTCCGCCTCTCCCAGGCCTATGGCACGGCCAAGGGTTACGGCAGCAGCGGCGGCGCGCAACAGCTCGGCGCCGGCCCGTTCCCCGCTCAACCCCCCGGGCGCGGCTTCGACCCGCCACCCGCGCTCGCCTCCGGCTCAGCGGATGCAGCCCGGAAAGAGCGAGCCCTCGATTCGCCGCCGCCCCCTACGCTGACTTGCGGCGGCGGCGGGGGCTCACAGGGCGACGAGGAGGCGCACGCGTCGTCCTCGGCGGCAGAGGAGCTCTCCCCAGCCCCTTCCGAGAGCAGCAAAGCCTCGCCCGAGAAGGACTCCCTGGGTAAGCAGGGCGCGCCGAAGGGCCGCAGTCAGGCGGGCAGACAGGCAGACCCAGAGAAGGGAAAGAGCAGAGAGCCAGGAGTCCGCGCAGCGCCGGCCGGCCGGCCTTGGCCCAAGCTGCAGGCAGGCTGACCTTGTGAACTTGCTTTTTAATATTTGGGCGTGGGGACGCAGTAAAAATTCATGTCCGGCTTAGCGCCCCACACCAAGACGTCCGCCACTCTGGCCTCAGCTCACCCCCATTGGGGGCGAGGGCATGGACGAGCAGCCCCTCTCTTGCGCTTGCCCTTCTCCGTGGCCCAGAGCACCCTAAGCCGTGGTCTGGGCCCAGCCTGCGAGGCGCGGCCCACGCGGGGGGAGGGGGAGGGAGGAAAGTGGCTCGCCCGCAGATAGCGCGGATGTTTGTAAGGCATCCAAAATAAGCAGCCGCCAGCACCAATAAATAAGCCCATTAACCGGCGAAGTTCGAGTTTACGATCCCCCATGCTTTTTTCAAAGTTGCTGGAGGGGCGGGAATCCTCCTTGCGGGGAGAAGAAAAGGCAAATCCGGCCTGGTCGCCGGGGCCCTGAGCTTAGAGTCAGAGAGGGGCCATTTCGCTTCCCCTGGAACTCCGAATCGCCCAGACTGCACGTCTCTGACTCCTGGAAAGACGTGACGGACGGCCCTTGACCTCGAATCAGTTTTTCTCCCTTCGCCGTGTCCCAACTCTGTCCTTGTTCCTCTCTTCATTGGGCCTTCGGCAATCAGGGTACGGGAATGGGACAGCGCCACGCTGCCCGCCTCCCTTCCAAGTAAGCACCCATGCCCCCAGGCTGGGGGCTGCAGGAAATGCTTGTCTGCTTTGGGGCGAGAAGCACAGAAAGGCGTTAAGTTCAAGATATAAAGCCTGCTCTCCCAGGCCGTTCAGTCTGCGAGCACCGGATAGCTTTGTGCTAAAACAGGTGTTTGAGAAAAAGTGGAAGAAAATGTAAACTGGGAGGGTAGGTGCAGATTGGAGGCCCTCTCCACTTTGCACACACCCTTTGGAGGCACTGCTCTTCCTGAGCAAGCTAAAAGAGGGGTGTGTGTGTGTGTGCATGTGTGTGTGCAAAACTCTCTCTGTGTGACTTAGGGCATCCCTCTTATCACAGAGAAGTCCCAGATTCACCCCTGCGCACAGCCTGGCGAGACCCCGATGTAATCTTCCCTTCGTTATTCTCTTAAACGCTAGGCAATTCCAAAGGCGAAAACGCAGCCAACTGGCTCACGGCAAAGAGCGGCAGGAAGAAGCGCTGCCCCTATACCAAGCACCAGACGCTGGAGCTGGAGAAGGAGTTTCTGTTCAACATGTACCTTACTCGAGAGCGGCGCCTAGAGATCAGCCGCAGCGTCCACCTCACGGACAGACAAGTTAAAATCTGGTTTCAGAATCGCAGGATGAAACTGAAGAAAATGAACAGAGAAAACCGGATCCGGGAGCTCACAGCCAATTTTAATTTTTCCTGATGAAGCTCCAGGCAACGCCGATTTTTCCCGCTGCCAGAGAGCCGTTTTCCTCCCTCTGTCTTCGGCCTCTGCCCAGGAACTCGCACCTGTGCCGGAGTCCCACTCCTCCCTCCCACACTCGCCATCTCGATGGCCGTCACATCTGTGCAGGGCTGGTTTGTTCTGACTTTTTGTTTCTTTGTCTGTTTGCTTGTGCTGGTTTACTTGTTTTCTGGGGGAAAAAGCCATATCGTGCTGCATTTCTATAGAGAGAAATATTATCCTCAAGTGTTGAGTGGTGACTGGGCTGGTTTGCTGTCTCGGGGTTCCTCTGCTGGAAATGGCTCCTGTCCTCCCGGTGGAGCTGGTTTCCTGCGGGGGCGGGCAAACCTAGCCGGAAGGCCGAGGTCCCATTGTAGGCGCTGAGGTGTCTGGCCTGAGGTCAATGGTGCAAGGAGCCGCCACCAGGCTCGCCTGCCTGGAGTGCTGGGCTGTGTTTAATCAGGGGACATAGGCCCCTGGGTTTCTTTTTTCTTTCTTTCTCTCTTCCTTGGCAAAAAGAAGGGCTTACAAGCATGGACATGCAGGCTGGCAAAAGGGCTTGGCTTTGGCTGATTAGAAAATTGAGAGTCATAAGGAGTAATCTTTCCTTCCTCTGTAAGATATCCCAGCTTTAAAAGGGAGGGGGAAAAAAAAAAAAAGAATAACCAAGAGAAGGAAACTTCTCTGCCAGTTTGTGCAAGGTCTTGCATTGTGGGACTAAATTATTTCACTTACCTCGGAATTTTCATATCCTTCTGGCTGTAGATAAATAATCTAATATAGTTTTGTTTATGCGTGCAGATTTAGTGGGGATTTTTTTGGTCATTAAATAATTGTTACCACTGGTAACATGACAAGCACACCACAATTCTCCCTATCTTGTGGAGAGTTTTCTTTCTCATTTTCTTTTTTCTTCTTCCTCTTTTATATTTTCCTTCCTAAAATTTACAGAATCCGAGGAGCGCTGGGCAAGCGGAATAGACTAGAGAAGGGAGACATTGTTTGGGTTTCCTTTATACTGTGAAGTTACATGCATAAAAGGGTCAAACCTGTAGGTGCAGAAAAAGAAAAATTATAAATACAAATCTGTATAAATGTCTATTATTATGAAAAATTGCCAATCTTGTTTTATGCAAATGCATTCTATCGTTATTATAAATGTTAGTTCTAGCTCTATTTACTTCTAATCTTAAATCAGAATAAATTAATATTGTAATGCTGCTGTGCGTGGAAAAAAGACGATGTTTATGTTCTTATAGAAGAATAAAAGCTGTGGAATGAAGCTTTTTAAATTTTACTTCTTTTTTTTTTTTTACTTCTTATCTTCACCTTCCACTTTATCCCGTTCACCACTTTTACAACAGGAGGACTAGCCCGCGCCCCCTGCAATTACTTTAGGCATCTATTTAAATATTACCTAGACGGTCGTAATTTGTCTGGGCCCTATAGCCCTGGTGCCGTAAGGTTTGTCGGCTTTTGTTCAGTTTTATGACTTGCTAGTATATCTGGATTGTGGCTGTCTTGGACCAGTGGTTTCAGTTGAGAGGGGAGCTGCATAGACAGAGGAAGCCAAACAGGATTTCTTTCGGGAGCCCCAGGGAGGCTCGCAGACGCCGGTTGTTTTGCGGGTCCCCTGGTCTTAGATGACCCCCAGCCTAGGAATCCGGGGAGCAGGCTGGGCCCAGAGCGCGTCACTAGCGTCCGCGGCAGCAGTTAGGTAGACTGCTGCGGGCTGCAAGCCCCCCTCCCCCAGCACGGCCTCCCCCACCTGGTCACCCTCCGCGGGGCCACGCGTTTCCTGCTCGCGGGAGGTGGGGGGGAGGGCGACGGCAGGGGGAGGGGGCGCGGGAGCGCGCGCCCCGGCTGGCTGGCTGGCTGGGAGGGAGAGAGGGGGAGAGCGAGCCGCGGGGAGTGAGCGCCGGAGGCCGAGACCAGACTGGGAGCCGGGCTCGGGGCCGTCCCTGGCGCTTTCGAGTCGCTCAGGGTCGCCGCCGGTTGGCGCCGGCTCGCCGAGAAGCGGGATTTGGGAAACCAGCACACACACTGCTTTCTCTCCTTTCTTCTCGCTTTTCCCTCTCCTTCCATTTTCCTCTCTCTCCTTTACCTTCTTTCCCCCTCTCTCCCAGGTTTACCTTCCCGGGGCCGGTGGCTTCTCCCGCCGCGATGCCTTAGCGGCAGCGGGGGACACACACTGGCAGCGCGGGCGCAGGTTGGCAAGGGGCCGGGCCGGGCGCGATCGCAGGGTTCTCCCTTGGCTGCGGCGGTGGCGGCGGCGGCGGCGGCGGCGGCGGGCGAGACAGCCCCGCGCTGGCAGCACCAGAACTGGTCGGTGATTTAGGTAGTTTCCTGTTGTTGGGATCCACCTTTCTCTCGACAGCACGACACTGCCTTCATTACTTCAGTTGAAATCGTCTCCAGGTACCTGTGCGCGCGGGGGCTGGGCCGGGCGGGGCATCCGGGCCCTGGTCGTGCCAGGCCTGCGGTGGCAACCTCGGCTTTTCCCGCGCAGGAGCCTCGTCCCTGCCTCCTTCTCAGCGCTTTGCCAAGCTGTTGGCCGCAATCCCCATCCCCACCTGGCCTCGAGCAGGTACGATCAGGTTAGCTGCTCCTCGGCGGACGCCAGGGGCGTGGTAGGAATTCTGGGCCCGGAGCCATTCAAGGTCAGGGGCACGCGTTCCCATTCTGGGCCTCCCCCGACTCCAGGCCATTCTCCTGCAAGGCTGGGACACAACCAGCCCTAATCCAGGGTAGAAGATCAGGGAAGATCCCCTTGAGAGACTCAGGCTAAACTAGGAGGGACAGGCTGGAAAGGGGCTGGGATCCTGGCCTTGTCACTTACCCTTCTCTCTGTAAGCCGCCCTCTGCTCTCAGGAGTCGCCTTTGACTCTGCTTCCTTCTTTTCTACCCTCCGTTCTTCCTCTTTCTTCTTTTTCTTTATCCTTACCTTTACTTCTTCCTTCTTTCTTTCCTTCCGTTCATTTGTCTTTCATCTTGGGTCTCTCTGTGCCCAGTTTTCTATCTCCACTTCCTGTCCTCCTATCTCTTCCTCCGGGAGGGACCCAGGGCTGGCTTGGGAGAGCCTGGGACGGGGTTCTTATTTATTTATTTTTTTTCTGCGTGCTCAAGTTGTGGTCGGAATTTGCCAAGGAAGGGCTCGCGTGGCACAGCTGTCGGGGGCTGTGGATCTGGGCCTGGTGTGCCGCTGCAGACAAGGCCTCGGTTATGATCACGACCGGATGGCGGCGGCCTTGCGTTCTTACTCCGCGGGTCGGCAACCAGAGCTTATGAGATCCGATTAGGGGGCCTTCGCGCCGTTTCTGTGTGCCCACACAGAGGGCAAAGAGGCCTTTGCTGGCCTCACTGGGCACCTGAGGCTGGGACCTGGGCTGAGGCCCAGCCAGGCTCTATATAGAGCCTGGCCACGCAGGGAATCCCGCCTAGAAGCTTCCTCCGCTTTCCTCCGGCCTGCTGGTCCCAACTCTGGCTTTAACCGCGGGGCAGGGGAGCAGTGCTAGGGCAAAGAACGGTTGCTTGTTTGCCCGTAGCCTCTATCAGGTTCAGAGTCTGTTAGAAATGGCATCCTTGTGCCAATGGGTACTGGAGAAAGGGACCCTTCCAGCTCCATTCTGTTTCAAATATAATAGGGGAAAAGAATCTTAAATTCCACAACCATTGTATTACAAACTTGAGCCCTCATTCCAAGTTGTAGTCCGCTGTTGGAAGCCAGAAGAACCATTCTTGCTACCAAACTGAAAACAACTTTCATCCCTCCCTGCCTCCCAAACACACACACACACACACACACACACACACACGCAGAGCCTTCAGACTCATGCCCACCAAGCTGGGCTTCCCTTCCCAGCTCTGTCTCCAGCCCTGGAACTGTTTCCATCGCTCTGCCTGCGGTCCTGTTATCTGAAAGGCCAGCACACGGCTCTCCCCTCAACTCCTCTGAGCCATTTTCCAGACCAGAGAACTGGATTTATTTTGGAGGCCAAGGTTTTAGAACTCTCAGGCAAAAGGGGCAGTTTGTAATTACATCTATTTTTTTTTTAATATACACACACAGTCCCTTTCATTTCCAAAATAAAATCTGATTCAAAAGCTTGACTCCTTTCTCCCCAAATCTTTGGGCAGAAAAGGGGTCCAGTTAGGTTTTTCTGATTTTTCTCTGCTCTTAGGCACCAGTAAGGCCTGCTTAACATTCAGGGCCTGCTAATTATGTGGTGTCTGTCCTATTCTGGAGGGCTAAGGTTATTTAAACAGCCTTTTCATTAAAAAAAAAAAAAATACCAATACTAATTCAAGGCTTCTCTGAGCAAAAAAGTTGAATTGCAAATAGGCCAGTCCAGCCTGTTCTCAGACAATTACAATGAAGAGCCAGGTCTCCTCCTGAGTTAGTACTTCTTAATGAAAATCTCAGAGGCACCGCGAGCTGCCCAATATTTGGGACACAGCCGGGATGCGATGGGGGTGGGGATAAGGCAGAGGAATTTACTGGGAAAGGAAAATATTATGGGGGAGGAGGCTAAGGCGACTAGGACCAGCCACGTCGGGAGTTCACTGTGTCGGCCACTTCCCTCTTCCGGCGAGAGCGGATAAAGGGGACCCCGGCTGGTCTCCGCCAGGCTTCGCAGCCTCTCTCTCGGGGAGAGCCCGGCACTTGAGGGTCCCCGTCAGGGATAGGGATGTATCAGGGTTTGGGGGAGGATTTCTGGAACTGTTGGGTAGGATGAAGCCAGAAAAAGAGATGGAAGCTTCCTCGCCGCCCGCCCTCGCCGCCAGGGAAGTGGGCTAATGAGAAACACACTCTTGCAGGCACAGTGTTCACACGTGAATTTAATTACCCCGTTTTTAGGAGTCGCTGCTTTCCGTTCGGATTTGGGGTGGGTTTTTTTCTTCCAACAGTGGCCGCGAGGCCTTTTCATTTAACCCTGGAAGACTCGAAAAGGGGTAAGAAATACCTTCCTCCATGTGGCCAAGCCAAGGAATAGGATTAAAGTCAAAGCCCCGTGCCCTGTGCCCCTCCCGGTTTTAATTTCTAGCCCTGGACTTGAGCGGCGGTCGCGAGCTTTGGGCCTTGTAACCTTGTTGAGCCATCCGGCCTGGTGAAAACCGAGGCGGGGCCCGGGGCGGTGGCCGGAAAGAAAGGAAGGAAGGAGCCCTGAAGAACTCATACTGGGCCCCGAGGCCAGAGGCTCTTGCGCGGGCCTCCCAGCCCCTGGAGCCGCGCGCGGTCTCTTCCGCGGGACTGCCTTCTCCCGAGCCGATCTCGCCTTCCACGGAGGCTGCCTCGTGGTTTTTTTTTTTTTTTTTTTTTTTTTTTTTTTTTTTTCCCCCGCAGCTCGGGTTTGGGGAGTGCGACAAAGCTCACCGAGCTCAGCGTGAGGGCCTCCGAGGTCGGGGCACGGCGCTGGGTGGCCTGCTGCATTCTCCTGGGTGTCGCGATTCCTGGCTGAGGACCGTAGGGCTGTAGGGCTAGAGCTGGGGGGGCGCGTGTGCGCGGGGTCGGAACCGAACCCGCGGCACAACCAGGCCCTCAAGCCTCTGGACTCAGAGACAGCCGGCTGCTCCTCAGTGGGGCGCTCGCTGGAGGTGCAGCGGCAACGCTGGGAGCCAGCTTCCCGGGCTCCCTGGGATCCAAAGCGGGCAGATCTCGGGGCCCCACAATAGGCGGTGCCCTCTGGGAAGCCTGTCCGTGCCCAGCGCGCTCGGACAGGGGCCGGTGGTGGCTCCCTTTGGGACGGATGCTGCGTTGAATTTGACTTTTTCGCGGCCGGCCCGGGGGTAAACTCGCATCTCCGGGGACGGCAGGAATTATTTACAGGGAGCTCGCCAACCCAACCCAACAGTCTAATTTAACCTTTCCCAGTCCTCGTAAATTTTTACAGCCGGGAACCACGGCGAAGCAAACGAATCTGTTGGTCGTTCCCGACTTCCCACCAGCCTGTGTGGCTTCTGAAACAATCACTCCTTATGAAATATCATAAATATAGATTTAAATACAGTAGAGCGAGAATGCGATTTGGCTGCTTTTTTATGGCTTCAATTATTGTCTAATTTTATGTGAGGGGCTCCACCGGCCGCACTCGCACGCGGGACCCGCGCCTCGCTGATGGCGTGATTAATTGTGATATAAAATAGTCCGCTTAAGAAGTGTGTGTCTGGTGGCGGCGGTGGGAGGGGAGGGAGTCCAGAGGCAAGGCCAGATTTGATCTTTTAATCTTCGTTGGCCACAATTAAAACAAACCCGATCGTGGAGCGCCGCGATCCCTTTGCATAAAAACATATGGCTTTTGCTATAAAAATTATGACTGCAAAACACCGGGCCATTAATAGCGTGCGGAGTGATTTACGCGTTATTGTTCTGCCGGGCGGGCACGTGACGCGCGCGGCCAATGGGGGCGCGGGCGCCGGCAACTTATTAGGTGACTGTACTTCCCCCCCTGGTGCCACCAAGTTGTTACATGAAATCTGCAGTTTCATAATTTCCGCGGGTCGGGCCGACCGGCCAGGCACCGGGCACAGCGATGGCCACCACCGGGGCCCTGGGCAACTACTACGTGGACTCGTTCCTGCTGGGCGCCGAGGCCGCGGACGAGCTGGGCGCGGGCCGCTACGCGCCGGGGGCCCTGGGTCAGCCTCCCCGGCAGGCCACCGCGCTGGCGGAACACCCCGACTTCAGCCCGTGCAGCTTCCAGTCCAAGGCGGCGGTGTTCGGCGCCTCGTGGAACCCGGTGCACGCGGCGGGCGCCAACGCGGTGCCCGCCGCGGTGTATCACCACCATCACCACCCTTACGTGCACCCCCAGGCGCCCGTGGCGGCGGCGGCCCCGGACGGCAGGTACATGCGCTCCTGGCTGGAGCCCACGCCCGGCGCGCTCTCCTTCGCGGGCTTGCCCTCCAGCCGGCCTTACGGCATTAAACCTGAACCACTGTCCGCCAGAAGGGGTGACTGTCCCACGCTTGACACTCACACTTTGTCCCTGACTGACTATGCTTGTGGTTCTCCTCCAGTTGATAGAGAAAAACAGCCCAGTGAAGGCGCCTTCTCCGAAAACAATGCTGAGAATGAGAGCGGCGGAGACAAGCCCCCCATCGATCCCAGTAAGTGTCTCCTCCCTTCAGACCGGCCGCCGCCTCCACGCCGGCCACCAGGATCTGCCAGCCCTTCAGCTTTCTCTTGAGCCTGCTTCGCCTGCGCTGCGAGCCTCTTGAGCAGGGGCCGGGAACCAGAAGTTGCTGTTTAGGATGCCTCGGATGGGGCCCCAATTCCAGAGAGCAGTGACAAGCTGGCTGCCGGGTTCAGGGGGAGGGGAGGCGGCTGCTGCCGAGAGAGAGGGGGCGGGGCAGGCGCTGCCGGCCAAGCCAAGACCAGCCACCCCTCTCCCTGGCTGTCCGGTACCAGGACAGCAGTACTTTGGGCCGTTCTTCGAAAGCAGCTCGGCAGAGAGAATCTTTTGTGCGGCTAGACTGTCCTGGAGCCTGGAGCGGCGGCAGCAACTGCAGCCTAGACATTGAAGAAGACGGCCGATCCCCTCCACTTCTTGCCTTCAGCCAGTGGCGGCGTATATCCTGCCCAAGATGAGGCTGTAGGCGACCGGGCCACGGCGGTCCCCATGCCAGATTATTCACATAAACTGGAGAAGTGATCAACATCCTTGGGGCGCCTAGGGGCGCCATGCCGGCTACCCGGCTCTGATGGCCTTCCAGGGAGTCAAAGAAGGAAAGGGGAAAGTAGAAGGAAAGGTGGGGAAGGGAGGATACAGAGAGAGAGTGTGTGTGTTAGTGTGGGGGAGAAGAGAGTATTAACGTTACAGGAACACAGGGCAGCGTGCTGTACCCCTGCCTGGCAAGAAGAGGATCTATTTCTAAATTTCCATCCTTGTACAGTGTACAGAGAGTGGAAAGAAAGAGAGGAAAAGGACAGGAGGACAGAGGAGAGAGGAGGGTCTCCTAAAGGGAGGGGAAAGCCGAGGTTTTACTGCGTGCAATTGTAAGTGACCGGTCCTCCGTCTGTCTGCCACGATTCCATTGTGTACGGGTTCTACAGCCTTTCCCTCACCGATTCAGCAGCGTCCTGCACTTTGGCCGAAGACCCTAGGAGGTTCCCCAGCCCCCAGTGGAGGGGGGACGTAGGTGCTTCTCCTCTTTCTAAATCCCCTGTCTGTCTCCTTCACAGGCAACCCGGCAGCCAACTGGCTCCACGCGCGCTCCACGAGGAAGAAGCGCTGCCCCTACACCAAGCATCAAACCCTGGAGCTGGAGAAGGAGTTTCTGTTCAACATGTACCTCACCAGGGACCGCAGGTACGAGGTGGCCCGGCTGCTCAACCTCACCGAGCGGCAGGTCAAGATCTGGTTCCAGAACCGCAGGATGAAAATGAAGAAAATCAACAAGGACCGGGCAAAAGATGAGTGATTCAACTGAGTTCATTCAGAAAAGAGAGAGCGAGCTAGGGAGAAAGAGAAAGGACTGCCTGATCCCTCTCCCGCCCCTATTCGACCCCAGCGTCCACCACCCCAACCATCCCGCACAAAGCGGCTCTAAACTCCAGGCCTCATCTCCCCCTGGCAAGCCGGGCTAAGGCTGGCTTCCCCCCACCCCCCAGCCTGCCGCTTTGATGGAGGAGGTATTGTAAGCTTTCCATTTTCTATAAGACAGAAACAAACAAAAAAATGGTATGTGGGGGGGGGACATTTTCGCTGATGCCTGTGTGTGCTAGCTTGTATATATTTTTTAGAAAAAATCTACCTGTTCCTGACTTCAAAGAAACAAACAACAACAACAACAAAAAAAATACTACCTTTTTATAATGCACAACTGTTGATGGCGGGCTGTATAGTTTTTAGTCTGTGTAGTTAATTTAATTTGCTCTTTGTGCGGCAGAGCGATCTGCCCAGATACTTGAACACTGTGTTTTATTGTGGTAATTATGTTTTGTGACTCAAACTTCTGTGCTGGGTGATGCACCCGTTGTGATTGTGAGCGCTTAGAATTCAATTTCAACTCAGGTTGTTGCTAGGGGAGAAAAATAGTTGCGTAGAGTATAGCTCTGTATGGAACATGTCTTCTGTATGCCTAGGCTGTTCACCTTGGATTGTAAATGAGCTGTAAGGATTTCCCAGTGAAATAAAATTTTAAAAGAAAGAAAGTGTTCTCCAGGATGCATAAATTCATGGTTTCCTCCTCTTTGGAAATGTGGGCATTTTCGTCTCTACCCGTTCTATAAACCTGTCTTGTTCATTGTATATATAATCCATATATTAAAGAAAAAAGTAATCAGACAAGCTTGAATATTGTTTTTGCACCGGATGAACATTGAGGAAATTCGGAGCTATACATATGTGCAGAAGGTTACTACCTATGGTTTACATTTAATTTTAATCGGGGGAAAAATGAATGCTTATTGTAATGGAGTTAATTTTATTGATAATAAATTATACACTATGAAACCGCCACTGGGCTACTGTAGATTTGTATCCTTGATGAATCTGGGGTTTCCATCCGGCTGGACATACACTGTATATTTTGCAATAGTTACCTCAAGGCCTACTGACCAAATGTTGTGTTGAGATGATATTTAACTTTTTGGCAAATAAAATATATTGATTCTTTTCTATTTATTGCGGGTCAGCTCTTTGCACCTTTTTCTCTGGGATAGGGGAGCGTGGGTAGTGTCTCTGGGTGGGGGCCGGGCCTGGGGGGAGGAGGCAGAATCTCGATTTCTCCGTTTCACCGCCGGCGGGCCCTCGGATCGCGGACCAGCGGCAGCCTGCCGCGCTCCCACTCCCGCCGGCTGCTTGGCGGCGCAAGCAACGGAGCCAGGCTGGGCAACGAGGGGCGGCGAGGCCTCGCTCCCGGCTTTGACCTGTCCCATTTGCGGGGAGGCCGAGAGGCCTCCGAGGAGCCGCGCTGGGGTCTCAGGTCCCGCTGGCCAGTAGCAGCGAAAGGCCACCCTTTCATCTTGGCGCCCAGAGATATTTCCCGAAGCCGCGTCCACTGAGATCCTCGGGGCCTTCCCCTGGCATGGGGCGGGGAGTGTGAGGGCAGGAGCGACGGGGAGTCGGAGGACCAGCTTCCCGAGGAGTCTCCAAGGAGGGAAACGAGCCCTGCTGCCCCGACGCGGCCGCCAGGAAGGACATCTGGGGACTCTCAGGGGACTGAAGTCTTGCGCCCCCGCACCTCAGCGTCCTGTCAGGACCCAGGAGATTCTGGGTTCTGTACCGCACTCCCCTCCCGAACACCCCTCCTGGCAGAGGCAGGGCCTAGGCAGCCGGCGAGCTGGAAGCGCCATAAAAGCAAATGAGGGCTGTTGCCGTTTATGGGGTGTAAAGGGCTGCGGGGGGAACGGCCACAACTTCGGAGGCCCAAGCGCCTTATAGATGTGGCCAGAGGGTTCAGCCTAATCTCCCCCTTTTTCTTTTCTCGCTCGCCACGCCCTCCCCCCACCACCCCGAGACTGCTGGAAAGTTATCCGAGTTCCGATGCCTAAAGGGGGAACCAGGACGCCCGGGGATGGGTCTTCCCCTTACCCCCACCCCCACCCCCATCCCGCCGCCAGGTTGGGACGCCCTCTGTTGTTGCAGACAGAAGGAACTTCAAAGAATGGGCAGTAAGGGTGTGCCATAAAGGCCGGGTCTGCGAACTGTCTGGAATTCGGCCCTTAATGAGTTTACAACTGTGCAGCCCCAATTAAGATTTTCCACCAAAGCCCTTTCATTTGTTTGCTCTGTCTGCACCGATAAAGCGGCTGCGGAAACAACTCTTTTATGGGCACTGCGCTCTCGGCAGCGTAGATTCCGGGCTCCACGCACACCCCCCAGGGACGCGACTCTGGCCCAGCTTTGGGAGTGGGGCGCGGGGCCAGCCCGGGCGGCTGACGAAGTTCAGGGAGCGGGGGGCTGCAGTGCAGAGATTCTGCCAGCAGATGGCAGTATGGCTCCACGCAAGTGGCGCCCAGGCCGCCATCTCCCGCCGCCGAAACCCTGGGAAGTTCTAAGATGTCGACTTGACGCTAGCCTTTCTCGAATGGGAGCCCCAGATTTGAATGAACTGCGGTCGTATATTTTCTTTGCTGCTCAGGCCGGACCGGAAACCTCGCTGGGAAACAAGCAAGCGGGGGTGCTCGCCCGACCTGCACCGCTCCCGCCCGCTTTCCTCTCCCCGGTTCCGGAGGCCTAGCGCTGCGTGGTTGCAGCCGTCCGGCGGCTGCGGGGCTGTAGCTCCAGGCGCGGGCGTGACTCTAGGTCACCGTTCCCAGGCCGCGACAAGCCTTGGGGCAGCGCGACGCTCGGAGAACTCGGCTGATCAGCGGACAAACAAGGACTAAGGCCTACAGCCCCGGGACTTGGTGACCCCCCGGAGGGGGTGCAGAGGGCGCCTACGTTGGTCAAGGGTCCTGCGGCAGACGGGGGAGGGGGTGCTCCCTAACGCTGCGCCCCGGTACGAGGCCGGTGAGCCAGCACCCGCAGGGGAGCCAGGACCCCGGGACCCGGCCGCCTCGAATAAGCGGCAATAAAACAAGGTGGTGGAAAATCGGGGGCAAAGGCATTCTTGGTGACTTTCTAGTATGGGTTTGGCGGCTGAATTGCCCGGGGTGGGGAAATCCCTGGGGGCTCACCAGGGGCTGCTTTGATTGTTCTAAAAGAAATACAACGTTTATGGACTGCTAAAAGAAATACAACGTTTAAAATAATTATGATAACATCCTAGCTCCAGGACAGGAATTCACGTCGTGAACGCTTTCCTTGCTTTCTCTCGCCACCGAATTTCCTTGGCAGTGGAGCTGCTCAGGCTGCTCTGGTTTCCCGTGTTCAGGAGGCCAGGAGGAGGAGGGAGGGGACCCCTATCTAGGCCCAGCCTATCCTGGACCCTGGGCGGGGAACACGCCCCGGAACCTTCTAGGAGGCGGCCACGAGTGCGGGTGCGAGGATCAACCCCTGGTGCAGAATGGTTTCACAGGGAAAACGCAAAACAAACAGAACCCATCGAAGCACCCCGGAGCCCTGTGAACACGCCATGCGGTGTATTTATTTGGGTTGTAATAGTCTCTGCCAAGCCCACAAAATGTTTACAACCTGCTTCTCCGCGCTGTACACGCTGTAAAACTGGGGACTGGATTTTGGTTGACAGATCTCCTGAGTGTTTTCCCTTCCCCCCCCCCCTCTCTTCCTCCCCCCTCCCTTTCCTTTCCTTTCCTCCCTCTTTCTCCGTTTATATACACGTCTTCATTATATATCCCTATATAACACAATATTTCGCAGCGTCTGATTGTAAGAAAGGTTTTAGAGCTTCCCCTAGAGCCGCCCTGGTCATGCATCCAAGCTGCAGATAGAAAGCTCAATTTATGTAATTATGAGTAAATGGCGAAGGAGCCGGTCGGTGGCGGCCGCTTCTCTCCACCGATTTCGGAGGCTTCAGGTAGGTGCCGGCTGGCTGGGACTACGGACTGCCACACCGGGCCTCCCTTGCCCTTGGCCGGTGGATGGCTGGGGAGGTGGTTCTCCTGACTCCGCTGCCTGGGAAGCGCTTCCCCGTTAGCTGCGCAGACAACCCCCGCCCCGCCTCAGCCCTAGCTCCTTTGCACTCGTAGGGCACGGATGTGTCCCTGCGTCGCGACCGGGGACCGCTCAGTGACTGAAGAACCGAGCGCAGCCCGTGCGAGGGGCGCGGCTGGAAACGTTTAGAGAAGCTAATCGCCAGCGGCCAGACTGGAAACAAGCTCCCTTCGCTTTCCCAGGGCTGGGCTTGTATTCTTATCTGGGTTTAAATATTGAACCCTATTTGGTAACAAGAAGCAAGGGAAACACATTGTGCTTGGTAGGTAGGAATCCCGCTCGGGGAGAGCGGGTGAGAAAAACGTCTTTATGTAAAGACAGCTCGGCTGGTTAGAAACCCTCCTGCACATGCTTGCTCCAGGCTGATCATCAGTGAGCATTTCTATGAATATTATCACATATAACCCAGTGCATTTGTGTCTTTTCAGTCAAACAGGTAGGAAACCAATGGCTTGAGAACACGCGATTAAGGAGGCCTTAGTGAAAGCCTGGCTCTGTCTGGCCTTTTCGTTTTAAAACCCCGACACCGAAGGCAGGAGGAAACACAGAAGCCCAGAAACGAACGAAAGGATTCGGCACCCGCAGGACTCGGCCCAGTTGTCTGTCTTGGGCCTAGAAAGGCTGAGGCCTTGACGGCAGTATCCGGACTCTCTCTGGCCCAAGCGAAGGGGCAGTGCGCCCCGCTAGAACCGTTTGGACCTGCGCCGGACAAAACCCAAGCAGCGATGAGCCTGTGGCTTGGGGTCCCAGCCTCAGTGTTCCTTCCCGTGCTCCCGGAACCCTGTCTCCCACTTGGTCTGGGTCATCTCACTTCAGGGCAGGTTTTACTTAAAACGCCATCGCCGTTGGCCGCTCCAGCCGCCGGAGTCTAGACAGACGGCGGCGGCGGCGGCGGGGCCGGGTCTTTCTCTTTGCATCTTGCTCTGTGTCACCCGGGGAACAATTTATTGGTCTAAAGCTGTCTAATTCCGCCTCTTTGATCTCCTGGCTTTCTTGCTTGCTTCCTCTTCCTTTAACTATTTTAGGTTTTTATATCCTGCCCGAAAGCGATGCTATTTGGAATATTTAGTTTTTCTTCCCTACCCGTGTTACAGCCTCCATTCCCCAACTGAGACACGCTATCATCTTGATCCTGCATAAAGAGCATCCCAGGTTATTGCCCCCCCCCCAGCCCCTGTGTCCCCAGGGGAAACCAGCAGGCGCCCACCTGCCGGGACAGCCCCCCATCTCTCCACCCACACCCATGGGCAGTCCACTAGGCAGGAACTGGGGCTCCGTTGCATCCGGGTCTGAACCCTCTTGCTGCCTTTTGTGCTCCTGGGACCCCCTGAGAGGGTGCAGTGAGCAGGGGGCGGCCTGGACTTTCTGAAAGTGATGGGAAGTGCTTTGTACACAGGGAACCAAACTCTATAATTTAGAGGAGAATTTCCGGGGCAATTCCATTGTGAGGTCGGGTTTATGGTGTGCAATCGAGCTGAGCAGTAAAAGGCATACTGACCTGGCGGATGGGCTTCCAGCGAGGCCTGAGCAGTTTATGAGGCCTTTAGGGGAAGGGTTCGCCCCACCACACTCCAACGAGCGGTGGGCAGCATGAGCTCCGGCTGGTCCAACCCTGCGTAGGGGTTGGAGGCTTGGAAAGGTAAGGTCCAGGCACTGGGGGCCTGAATGGGAAGGAGGGAAATTATTGTGTTCTGCTGTGAGCCAGCCTTGGATATGTGAAGCCGCTAGAACTGGGTGGTCTTACTAGAGGGGGTCCCCCTATTTGTTTTGGGGGTCTCCAAAAAGAAATGGAGATTCATAGTGGGCTGAAGCCGCCAGGCACCTGGGGCTTCTCTCCTCTCAAACTGGCTCTACCATATGTATTGCTTGCTCCCAAGCACTCAAGACCATGAGGAGCTGGCAGAGGCCCATGGGTGGCCCCGGTAAAGGCTTCCAGAAAAGTCCCAGCACTAGGGGTACCTGGAAGGGTGTAGGGTCTGAGGTTCCTCCAGCCTTGGAGGAAAGAGACTTGGTTCCCCTTGAGCGAGGGGAAACCAGAGGTTGCCGGGAGGAACAAAAGAGTGTCCAGCTATTTCTTAGGCTGCCAGAGGCCAGCCAGGTGCCCAGGAGCGAATGCATAGAGCCTGCCAGGACAGCGGTGTCCAGGAGGCAGGAGGGGAACCCCACGTTAATAAATCTGTTGGCAAATGAGGCTCATTAATAGATAAATATTTCACTGCTTCCTTTAAGGCGGATAAACAGTGTGCCTCCGATTAAGGAAAGGAAGCTGGGAGACGTTGACTTTATTTGAACCACATGGTTCCAGTTTGCGGTGGCGTTCTCGCTGCAGCTGGAAGTGACGCTGCGCCGGCCCCATCTGGATCATAGTCCAACTGGGCCTATCGCCCAGTGGACGTGGCGGAGGGTGGGGCGTGCGGGGGGGTACAAGCGGGCAAAAAACCGATTTGCCCGAAACTGAGACTTGCCCATGGACTGCCGTGGGTCGGGCGGGTGCGCCGAGTGTAGAGACCCTCCCGAGGCTGGGTCAGTAGACAGGACAGGGTTCGGGAGGCCTGCAGGCTTGCTCCAGAGTTCGGTAATAGGCTAAAGGAGGCTGTGCCCGGCCGCCCCGCGCAGCCTCTGCAGGCCAGGCGTCCACGCTGCGGTGAGCTGAGCGCTCGCGCGGAGCCTCGGGGTCCTTTTCCCGCGGGACGCGTCAGGCCAGCCCGGCGCGGGCAGATTCGTTGGCCACATATTTGAGCCTCTTCCCCTTCCATTCTAGGCTGCGGCGGGCCCCGCGGAGCAAGACCACCTGTGAGGGCTGCTGAGATTGGCGGAGGCGGTCATGTGGGCGGTCACGTGCTGCGGCGAGCTCCGTCCAAAAGAAAATGGGGTTTGGTGTAAATCTGGGGGTGTAATGTTATCATATATCACGCTACCTCGTAAAACCGACACTGAAAGCTGCCGGACAACAAATCACAGGTCAAAATTATGAGTTCTTCGTATTATGTGAATGCGCTTTTTAGCAAATATACGGCGGGGGCTTCTCTGTTCCAAAATGCCGAGCCGACTTCTTGCTCCTTTGCGCCCAACTCGCAGAGAAGCGGCTACGGGGCGGGCGCCGGCGCCTTCGCTTCCACCGTACCGGGCTTGTACAATGTCAACAGCCCCCTCTATCAGAGCCCCTTCGCGTCCGGGTACGGCCTGGGTGCCGACGCCTACGGCAACCTGCCCTGCGCCTCCTACGACCAAAACATCCCCGGGCTCTGCGGTGACCTCGCCAAAGGCGCTTGCGACAAGGCGGACGAAGGCGCGCTGCACGGCCCGGCGGAGGCCAATTTCCGCATCTACCCCTGGATGCGGTCTTCAGGTAGGCGAGGCAGCTAGGCTGACCGGGTGGGTAGGCGAGCGGGCGGACGGGCAGCGGGGAGCGCCCGGCTGGGGAGCGCGGAAGCGCGGAGAGAGGCGACTGCGAGCCGACGGCCCCGTGACTCCTGGCGGCGCTGCCTTTCTGGTTTTAATTAGAGTCAAGGCGCCATAGCGTGGAGAGCCCGTAGCATTGTATGTAAATGAGGCTCATAAAACTTTTTATGACCCAATTAATGGGTTCGATCCTCGTAAATTTATTTAACTCCATTTGCCTTGGAATTTTAACATTTTGTTCGCTATTCTGACTCTCTCCCTCTTTCTCTCTCCCTTTCTTCCCTCGCTCCCTCCTCCTTTTCCTTTGGGCCTGGCTTTTCTTTTTCAAAAGCAGGAAGAGCCAAACCCTTCATCAGGGCCCCTCTTACGCCCCTGTGCCAGGGGACAGTTAAAGGAGGGGTGGGGAACGAGAGCGGGGACAGGGGGTCGGAGTGCCCCTGGAAGGTCCGGCTATGGGGGCGCGGTCTGCTAGGAAGGAAAGGCGCCCCTGGAGTGCGGACCGCCCGAGGGTCACCCACTTGCCTAGCAAGGGGCGGGGGGAAGCGGCCCAGCTCGCCTTTGAATGGCAAAAGCGCAGCGTCTCCCACTTGCCCACACTCTATATTTACAATTTCCCTTTGTCAGGGGGAAGCAGGACATTGTGGAAGCCTAGCCGGCTGGAAAGGACGGTTGTAAAGTTGGGATTCTGCGCCTTTCCTCCTCACAGAGCTGCCTGCGCTCTGGCACCGCAGTTGGGGTCTTCCGCTAACACTCCCGCTCCTCCCCCAGCCCCTTTCGGGGGGCGCGGGTGGGGGGGGGGACGCGCGCCCGGGTCAGCGCTGGGAGAAAGGTGCGGGCTCTGGGACGGCGGCCTGGCTAATGCGCTGTCCTGTCTGTGTCTCTGTTGGTTTATCTGTCCATGTGTCCATGTGTCCTGTCTGCTCCCAGGGCCCGACAGGAAGCGGGGCCGCCAGACCTATACGCGCTACCAGACGCTGGAGCTGGAGAAGGAGTTCCACTTCAACCGCTACCTGACGCGGCGCCGCCGCATCGAGATCGCCCACGCGCTCTGCCTCACCGAGCGCCAGATCAAGATCTGGTTCCAGAACCGCCGCATGAAATGGAAGAAAGAGCATAAAGATGAGGGTCCGGCCACCGCAGCCCCCGAGGGCGCCGTGCCCGCCGCCGCTGCCGCCACCGCCGCCGCCGCCGCCGCCGCCACCGACAAGGCCGACGATGAGGACGAAGACGAAGAAGATGACGATGAAGAGGAGGAGGAATGAGGGGCCAAGTCCGGGCCCTGGCTGCACCAGACAGTCGGGAAAAGCGTCTTTAGAGACTCATTGATTTTATTTACAAAAGTGGAAAAAATAAAAAGAAAACGTAAAACAAAAACAAAAACAAAAACAGTCCCCAACCTGCACCCATCTGCCCCACGACCCACTCCAGCTCCCATCTTTTCTGGACCGAGCAGCCGCCTAGATTGGGTCCCCTTGGGGCTCTTTCTGCCCCCAAGGATCCCCAGCAGACACCCTCCCTAACCCCAGTCCGACCAGCTCTGCGCTGGCACGGCTAAAATACTACCTAGCACAGGCCTCGGCCAGAGGCACCCCAAACTACCTATGGGCCCATCCCCAGTAGGCCTCCTCTCCCAGGAAGCCCAGACATGTCCCAACACTGGCAGACACCCAGCACCTCCCCCATACCGCAAAGGACCTGATTCTCTCAGTACTACCTACTTTCCCAAACTACCTATTTTGTGCTCACTGGCTTGCCTGCTACCTAGTCCCGGCCCCTTCCTCCGCCAGGCCCCTCCTGCTTCTGCCTGGCAGCCTTTGGGGTCCCTGAGGCTGCGTGGAGAAGGGCTGGGGTCCGGGGACCAGGGTATTGGCTTCTATTTAAATTGAAAAATAATATATTTATTCCAAAGCATTCTAAGTGCTGCAACCTAGAATCCCTCCTTCTCTGGCCTGGGCACCCCAAGTTCAGGCCCATTACTCCTACTTCTGGAGGGGAGCATTCCCAAGCTAGCTGCAGATCTCTGGGTTAGCTTCTGCTTAGTAGGACTACAGAGATGCTCCCAGCCTTCCTGCACCTTCCCTGGTCCCTGTGTCCTACTGTCTAGCCATGTTGAATATGTACACCCTGACTTTTCCTACAATAGCAAATATTGTATATTTGAACAAGATTTTTTTTTTTTTTGTCATTTATATAGTCTTGGAGCTCATTTGTAAGGCAATGTCTTGACTTGGGAAGGATGTGTTAATGGGGTGACTTTGTAGCATGGTGTGTTGTCTTGAGCTAACTTTATAGCTGGTGGAGAGGACTGATGCCCCTCCCAATGCCCTTCATCTCTTGTGTTGTCCTGCGTCCCCCTTGTCCCTGTAGGCTCTAGCTTGGGGTTCCAGGAATGGGAAGGCACACTTCCTGTCTTGCCCAGCTAACCGTGTTTTATGTAACAGAAAAATAAAGATGCTTGGTGACAAAAAAAATGTGGACTGCTTTATACAGGGTGCGAAGGGGTGCGAGGGGGAGCTGGGAAAGAGAGGTAAGCCTGGTTGGGGGTAGCCTAGCCAGGGTTTGCTATGTCTGGAAGCCCACAGAGGTTTGGGGGAAGCAAAACTAGAAGGACAAATAGGGTCCAAGTGTCGAGTGTCGATATGTTGGTGTAAATGTGTGTCAAGTCCCTTTTTGTGTGGATTCTAAGGTGTAGATTTGTATAGGTTTGTGTGTACCTCTTTTTTTAATATGTGTATTTTATGTATGTGTGTTTTACTGCATAAGTCAGTGATTTTATGCAATTCTGTGTCCAAAATTGAGTGCATGTGTTTCTGGTGTAAATAGATGCACTCATTTGTGCCCATAACTGGGTGTGTGCATTTCTGTGTGTCCATGATTGCATATGTGCATTTCTCAGGACATTTTCATCTTGGTTTTGTGTGTGTGTGTGTGTGTGTGTGCGCAAAACATCTTCCACATCTCTTGAAAACGGAATCTTCAATGGATACATTATATTCCAAGAATCTCCCTTAAAAAACAAAAAACAAAACAAAACAAAACACCTCTACAAATTCCATGAGTGAACCCAAAATCCACCCTTCCCTCTAAGGCTGTGGGGTGGGCTTGGAAAGGGGTATTACCCTTGCCAGTGATCCCGAATATTCCATGAGTCCTGAAAACGGCCCCATGCTAGGAGGGGGGATTCAGGGCCTCTGACGCAGCCCCCCTCCCACCCGCATTCAGGCAAAGCGAGGGCCTCTGGGCGCAGCACTGCAACTGAGGGGTATGGGAAGGGCAGGGGTCCGCACACGCGGGCTGCCGAGCCTTAGCGGGGGTGTCCGGGTGCGGGGAAGGTGGAGGGTCTGGGTAAGGGAGAGGGACAATAGGGACAGCGCAGAGTAGTCTGAGCTCTGCAGGCGAAGACCTGGACTCCCGTCTCCTGCCTAGGTTGGGCCCGCTTCTTATTGCTCTTTTAATAAAACCTGGCCCAACTGGGTTTGTAAAACCTGCGGCCCCAAGTCCGGGCGGCCTCGGTGGTAAGATGGCGCCGGTGTAAGAGCTGCCTCCTCTTAGTGATGGGGAAAGGGTCATAAATCCGTTGTTGTTTATGAAAATTTACAACTTTGCAATACAACTTTATGAGTTGTTCGGCCCTTCCATTGGCCGCTGTCGGTCATGTGGATGGGAACCGTGAACATGAACTTTTTTATAATTTCCCTTGCGAGAATAGAGCCGCATTCTTTTGCTCCGCTTCGTCCTGCCTGCTTCGGAGCTCTGCCTTCCAGCCGGGCTTGGCTGCGCTTTGTCCGGCGATGGCGAGCGAGACGAGGCCCTGGCCCGGCCCGGCCCGGCCGCTCCCGCTGGAGGTGGGGCGCGTCCAGTTCCAGGCGCCGCCGCCGCCGCTTTGCAACTCGCAACCTGGCTAATTTCCGCGTCCTCTGGCATCAGGAAGGAGGAAGATTCGTCTCCCCGGCTGCCCAAGCGACAGCTGTCAGAGGGGTAGGAGCTTCTGGGAGCCGCCATCTGAAGGTGAGACATGTGGGGAGACAGGAGCAAAGGTGGTGAGATGGCAGCCGGCGCCGGCGGCGGTGGGAGAGGGCACCCAGGGAGGCTTTGAAGACCCTCGCCCACACTCACCGTTCACACTTGCCCCCTCCATCACGCGCGCATGCACACACACACGAACACGCGCGCGCGCGCGCACACACACACACACACACACACACTCCCTTTCTCTCTCCTCTCCCTGGTTCACCATGGCAGTAAATGCCAGCCTTCCTTCGTGGCACAGCGTCCTGGCATGGGGTGGGAGCACTATGGTCTCTCTCTCTTCTTCCCCAGCGACCTTGCCTGGCCCCCAAAAGAAGTGGCCCTGCACTCGGCGTTCCCTACCAGCCTCTCTGATTTGGATTTTCTTTTTTTTTTTTTTTAATTCATGACCCAGTTGGCTCGACTGAATTCCCCAACAACTGGAGACAGCTCCCGATCTGGGGAGGTGGGAAGAGGTGAGGGCAAAGTGAATTAATTAACTGACATGCGTTTTACTGGTATCAACACAACACCTTCTGTTCCAAGGGAATCGGTTTCTGGAGAGAAAGAATGAGGGAAAAAAGCAAACAAAAACTTACTAATTCAGCCAGGTTCCTCTGCTGATTGTCTGCTTGCCTTCACGCGGTTTTCCGATGACACGGGTGTCTGAAGCGCGGGGAGAGGGACTAGGTGCGTGGGTGGAACTCTGTGTTGGAGGAGAGGATGGGGTTAATTGGCTGGGTGTTGCTTGGCGGGAAGTTTTGGTTCAGAGAACGTAGTGGTGTTATTGAGTGTGGCAGGGGCCGCAGCTAAGGTTGAAGGAAGGACGCAAACCGAGTCTGGGCGATAGGGGGACCCCCCACCCACCTCGGCGCAGCCGACTGGCGACCGCAAGCCCCACTTTCCGCGAGCCTGAAGAGGGACAGTGGAGCCGCGGGGTTGGAGGCACGGAGGGTGCCGTGGGCGTTGGCTTTCTGTGGTGCGGTGGCACAGATCGCGGGTTGGCCTGGGTGCCCCTCGGCCAGATTTGCCCCAGGAGCTTCCTGGGACTGCGACCAGAAACAATCCAGAGGCTCTGGGCTCGAGTTCTTTTTGTTTGTTTTGTGGCTTCGGTTGCTGTTTTCTCACCTTAAGAGAGTACCTTGCTATGCATTAGAAAATTCGGAAGGGGCTGTGGACGTTTGGGACGGCCGCGCGCGCTGTGGGTGCGCTCGGGGCGGATAAAGCGGCGCATTTGCGTCGCAGGGCCGCGGGCTGCCTGACTGCGGCTGCCGCGGGCAGATTATTTATTGCGACCGCGCCGGGCGCTCGCTGCTGCCACGCTGTGGCCGTCGCCGGGACCGACGCCAGCCGCAGCCCCGCGTCGTGCAGCCTGGCGCGACTGCTGCGCGGGCCCCTCGGAGATTCCCAAGCAGGCCGAGGAGAGGGGGGCAAGGGAGGACTCGAGGGGCGGCCTCCCAGGGCCTATCGGGAACCTCCCCCGCCTTGGCCACCTCTGACAAGAGCTGGACGCCCGACTAGACTCGGGTCTTCCCCCACCCCCAGCGCCATGGAGACTGGTTGCACAGGCGGCCTGGCACGTCATGGCTGCTTCTGTCCAAACTGCGCGTCCCAAGGCGCCCCCCGGGGCGCACGCTGGTGCGGGGAAGGCGCCCGCTTCGGGATTTTGAAATCGGAGAGACCGCTCCTGGTCCTGAGGCCTGCAGGCCTGGCTGGCCCTGAGGAGGACTGACTATGGCAAGAAAGGCGGGCTTTGGCGTCAGGCGAGGGCCTGTGACAGGCAGAGGCCGCACCTGTGCGCTGTGGGCTCTGTCCTGGGCTACAGATCCAGAGGCCCTCAAGGTCCCCCACACACACCGGCAGGCCGCCCCCCAGGCTGGCGGAGGTCGAGTGGGCAGCCCAGGGAAAGGGCAGACTGTGGGGCCCTGCACGCCATCCAGTCCCCTTTGAAGAGCAGCTGAAAGGTAAGTGGACTTTCTCTGTGGCTTTGACCTAGAAGAGAGTCCTAGTAGCCATTCTCACTATCCCAGGAGAGGCTCCCTCCAGCGTCTGGGGCTCCTATTCTTGCCTGAGTGTGTCTATGTCTCTCGCTCGCTGTTTCTCTCTCTCTCTCTCTCTCTATATATATATAGGCACCTAATGCTGGTTGGAGAAATAAATTGGGTCATCGCCAACATAAAATGTACCAGCCTGGGCTAACACATAGAGATTTCTATTTATTTATTTTTTTTAATCTCAGAGCCTGTAGAAGCTAGAAATATAATGTTTTTTGGCTCTTAGCTGAGAAATCAAATTCTGTCATTGTCTGGGGTAATTATTAGATAAAAAATCCAAGTCAAACCATAACAAATAATAACCGTGGTATTTGGAATAAACTGCCATCAGTCCCAGTACTGTGTGAGACCTGGAGGTATAACACAGGAATTATAAATGTAAGCATTTATCAACATCTCTGAACAGTTATTTTTGTCTTGAACAACAATCATTTGTTTGAAATCACTGTCATCTAATGGTCTTGTTTAAGAAACAATAACTCAAACATGGTTTTCTTTGGACATAGCTTTCAAAAAATAGTTCCCTTTAGAATTTTTAACTGAGTTTTCATTTTCAGCTATCCTATCCATTCTCTGAGGAAATTCCAGGGAAATGTTACATTCTATCCTCTCCTGCCAGGCCCTTCTTCATATATATATGCAAAGGGGAAACTTCCCTAGCTTGGATTGGTTGGGGCACAGGCAGAAGGTTTCTGGGTCCAGCCCCCATCGGGTGGGCAGAAGCCATTTTCAGGGGTGCTTGCTAGGTTCTGTGGAAGCCACCAGTAACCCAGTCCTTTCCCAGTTTTCTCCTTTTGAGGGAAGTGAGGGCAGGGGAAAAAATAAAAAAGCAGGGAAGAGATTAAGGAAGTCGTTGGCAGATTCCTAGGAGGGCATTTCTACCCCCCCCCAAGTCCTGAACCCCATGAGCCTGCAGACCAGAGTTTTACAGATCTTACAAACATCCTCTGGAAATTCAACCAAATTGTATAAATAGTCTTTTTTCAGCCTCCACAGAATTGAGGATTTTAAACCTAATTCAAGGGTTTTACAAGCCCAACAAATACAGTTGTAAAAATGCCATTGGAAAGATATCACATTTTACAAAATGAGATTGATCAATGTGCTGTAAAAGTCAACTATCTCGAAGGCACACCTATCAAGCAAGGAAAAGCAACCCAGGACAAGCTTTTCACGTCCTGTCTGGGGAAGGCCAGGCCTGGGACCACGGTAAAAAGCAATGCAGGCGGTTCCTGGAGCCGTTGAAACAGCTATTCCTGGTATTAGAGCAACTGCAGGCGGCAGGCCCCCAACAGTCCCAGGAAAGGCATGGAAAAGGGTACACTCCAGCAAAGCGCACGCTGTGGGGAGGCCCCCCAACCAAGCACAGCAGTGATCTCACAGCCTTGGGACATCCCAGGTGCCCTCTATGCCTGGCTGGGCAGGGAGCTTGGGTCGCTGTGCCTCTGAAATGAGGACAGAGATTCCGCATCTGGATCTGTCTCAGCTCTGAGCAGTCCGGGTGTCGGGAGGGAGAGTCCCAAGTGCTGGGAGAGGGGAGCAGGTCCCATGGCTGGCTTTGGAGCTTAGTCTCAAGGTCACTCCTCTGTAGGTCCCTTTCTTGTTGAAACCAGTGGTTTCTGGCCTCTCAGTTCCTGGGTTCAAAGATGGGACCCTGACGCACAGCTTGTGGGGTGCTTTGAGGCCACGCAATCGCTGGCCATTGGAGGGGAGCCCGTGGGAACTCAAAGGAGACGTGTTGTCTGTGGGAGGATGGGGCCACTGGGGGAAGACGTTAGGCCCATCCTGGTCAGCTGGAGGTGAGCCTTCCGCACCCAGCGGCAGCGAGGCCCAGGCCCTTGGTGGGTGTGGGGAAGGAGAGCAAGAAGGGATGCACCGATTCCTAAGGTGCAGGAGTGAGGAGCAGGGCGTGAAGGCCTGGTTTCTCAGACCCCCTTATTCAACTCCGGAATGCGCACCCACCGGTAGGGGGGTGCAGAGGGAGGGGCAAACTCAGGGCCCGGCGCGAGGGCAGGCCGACGGGGAGCAAAGCCTTCGTTGTCACCGCCCCTCCGGGCGCGGGGCTGTCAGGTTTCCTGTTTGGAAAGAAAAACCGGCAAAATCGAACTAGGCAAGAAGGGGAGGAGGAAGGAGCGGGCCTGGCGGGGGCCTTTGCTGCGGCCCGGACTCTCGTGCCCCTACCCCGGCCTGATTCGCACGTCCCTATCCGGGCTGTGCCCGCCGCTGGCGTTCGGGAGGAGAGCCGGGCCGGCTGGCTGTGCGCGCCCATTAATCTGCCGGGCGGGCGGCGGGCGGGCGGGCTGGGGGCTGTTTGTAACTTTGCTGCCTCGGTCGCCGCGGTCCCCGGGGAGCGGGCTCCAGCGCTCGCTCCCATTGGCCGCCGCCGCGTCAGCTGGTGCGATTTGCTGCTGTCGCTTTTGGCGTTCGGCCATCCAGAAACAAACCAGTTCGATGACTACTAATAGTTATAGCCAGATGTACTAATACACAACAAATCACAGTCCTGCAGAGGGGCGCGCAAATGAGTTCCTATTTTGTGAATCCCACTTTCCCCGGGAGCCTGCCCAGCGGCCAGGACTCCTTCTTGGGCCAGCTGCCCCTCTACCCGGCCGGCTATGACGCGCTGAGGCCCTTCCCGGCCTCGTACGGGGCGTCGAGCCTCCCGGACAAGACGTACACCTCACCTTGTTTCTACCAACAGTCCAACTCGGTCCTGGCCTGCAACCGGGCGTCCTACGAGTACGGGGCCTCGTGCTTCTATTCTGATAAGGACCTCAGTGGCGCCTCGCCCTCGGGCAGTGGCAAGCAGAGGGGCCCCGGGGACTACCTGCACTTTTCTCCCGAGCAGCAGTACAAACCCGACAGCAGCAGCGTGCCGGGCAAAGCCCTCCATGACGAAGGCACCGACCGGAAGTACACGAGTCCTGTTTACCCCTGGATGCAGCGGATGAACTCCTGCGCGGGTAAGGCATTTCCCTGCAGCCCCCCCAAGAGCGTGGAGGGAGAGGGGGAAAAGGGCAGGGAAAGGAGGAAGGAAGGAGGAGACAGGGAAAGCAGAAAAAGGAAATAGAAAGAAAGGAGGAAAGAATGAACAAAGTTTCCTGGCTTTTTAAAAAAGAGATTAAAACAACAACAACAACAACAACAAAACCCAACCCATTCCCAGTGAGGCAATCAAGCTGTGGCAGAGTGAGGGCACCCCACTTGTAGCCATGTAAGGTGACACCTTAGGGGATGGAGAGGGGTCACTGCCACTCTAGGTAAGACTCTGTGACAGGGGCAACCTGAACAGAGAGCTAGGCTGGATGGGAGGGAGTGCCTGCCCACACTTCCCCCTGGTAACACCCTGCTCAGATCCCCAAGCAGAGATGGCCTTCTGCACCCAGCACTAATAACTCCCCTTCACCCCCCAACCCTTCTCCTTTCTGCTTTTCAGAAACCCATATAGATAGAGGCTCTCACTTGGCTTCTTCTAGTGTCTCCCTAAAGCCTTGGAGGGCCACATCTCCAGCCTCAGGATTTTTTCTTTCTCCTCCCTCCCCTCCTCCCCCTTCCACTCAACTGCTCACTCTTAGCCAACTTCTGCCTCCTTTTGAGGACCAGCCTGAGTCTCATACACCCAGCTTGGGGGAGCCCCCCCACCTATGGGCTCCTTTGGCTTCAGAACAGATAGCCCATCACAGTCCTACATTTCCAGAAACCCCAGATGGCCCATAGCTCCATCCCTTTGCCTCTGTTTTCCAAAAATTCGACAGAGAATCCTTGGAGCAGGGCAGAACCTAATGCAGAATTTTTAACTGATAGTGTTTTGCTTTAAGATCCACTTGTTTGTTGTTGTTGTTGTTGTTTTTCCAAGGGAGCTCTGCATTTTTCAGAAGGGCCATATAATTTGGGGGGAGTTTGCAAAGATTTGAGAGGGCTGACCATTTTTCATCATTGAAAAAAAAAAAAAAACCACCAAAACCCATGTCGAGTCCTGACACGTCTGGCCACAGTAACACCTTCACAGGGATCGGTGTGTGAATTCCAAGTGTCCATCCTATTCACAGGGTTCCACACCCATCACTTCAAGACACACACCCTACATTCCCACAAAAACACAACTCAGGTGCCCTGAATTAAGAATGCTCATTCTTTCTTCTGCTTGTAATGATTTTCTTACAGAGCAGATTTCCCCCAAAACAATAACTTCTCACTCCAGACTGTTTTAGGTGGAAAACATCTCCCTTGGTATGAAATAATCTTCTCCCATCCTACCGGCTTTTGGCCTTAGACATAGCGAAAAGAGGCTGGAGTGGAGGCGGGTGGTTTCCAGTTTAGAGGCCGGGGGCGCGGGGCGCGGGTCTGCCTGGTTCGGCTGCCGGGATCCTGGCTCACCGGCGCCCGGCCTTTTCTGCCCGCAGGTGCTGTGTATGGGAGTCACGGGCGCCGAGGCCGCCAGACCTATACACGCTACCAGACGCTGGAGCTGGAGAAGGAGTTCCACTTCAACCGCTACCTGACGCGGCGCCGCCGCATCGAGATCGCCAACGCGCTCTGCCTCACCGAGCGCCAGATCAAGATCTGGTTCCAGAACCGCCGCATGAAGTGGAAAAAGGAAAATAAACTCATCAATTCCACACAGCCCAGCGGGGAGGACGCTGAGGCAAAGGCGGGCGAGTAAACGCCTGGGCAGGGACCAGGCCAGCGCCGCAACCTCCCTCGGCTTTGCCCCTTTGCCTTCGCCTGCTCCCCAACTTTTCTCCCCCGCCTGCTCCCATCCGGGGGGCTTCTGCAGCTTCAGGGGAGCAGGAGCTTTTCAAACGCCTGAGCATTTATTTCTTACAAAAAAAAAAAAAAATCTACACACAGCCAATCCCAGCAGTGGAGCGGGGCGCACTGCACATACAGTCCCGCTCTCCAAGGCTGCCCTAGTCGGCTCCGGATCCCAGGGCGCTCCCCGATTTCGTCCCCGGCTCTTGTGCCAGCGCCTTTGCGTGCCCCTGAGCTCGGGACGCGGGGTTGCTGGAGAGGAAAGAACCTGGGTCGAGCCCCTTTTGGTGTCTGGGCGTTTCCGCCTCGGTCCCTCGCCACCAAGTCGCGGAGGTCACCACCGAATCGACTCAGGCCACTGGAAAGAGGGGGCCTAAAGGCTGGGGCCCCAGCACTACCGTGGCATCCCAGGCCGCTCCTAGACAGGAAGAAGCGTGAGGAACAAAGGGGACCCTGAGACAGCCTCCTCTCTCGGCCCCGCGCGCAACCGTCCGTGGAAGAGAAGCAGCCTCAGCCGAGCCGACCTAACCTGGGCGCGAGCGGAACTTTACAGCCCCCGGAGAGACTGGGCTCCCGAAGGCTCCAGCTCCGGATCCCGGATCCCCGCCTTCGATAGTGCCTGCGCTTCTACCACAGTGGCTTTCAGGACCTAAGGAGGCTGCTCAGGACCCTGGGAACGGCAAAAGTCCTGGTTTCCAAATGTGCCAGGGGTGCCCGCGACGCTCAGCCTCCAGCGGGAAGTACTCCCCAGGCCTTTCGGCTGTGTTTGTGATTTACTTTCGTCTTTCAGGACCGGGGAAAATATCTACGAAGATACTAGGCACTGCCACGAAATGTTTCCATTAGCACCCTCATCTTACTCCTGGAGGTGTAAGCCAGACCCTAATAATTCGGCCCAAGGATCCCCAGCCTCCCAGCAGCTTCTGTGGCTGCGGGGAGTCTGGGCCCACTCGGTGGGTTCAGCGAGAACCCTCCGACTTGGGGCCCGGCTGTCTCGAGGAAAGGGACCTGGTGGGGAAGATTCTCCAGATTGGATACTTAAAGCAAATCAAATAGCGAACTAATGACACGAAAACCATATTTACACAAAAGAAAAATCGACTCCGGTTATAAAAGTGTATGGAATTTGACCTCGCCTCGGAGAAACACTACACAAAAGCTATCTTTAATAGACGCCTGTCATTTAAGAGCGGCAGGGACGCTGTCCCTCATGCACTCACAGAAAAACAGAGCCGTAATTGTAGCTGCTGCTGCGGGCAGGATTTATTTCTCCAATTGGCTAAATGGCCTCCCCCCTTCCCCGAAGGTGATATCTGTATTTTCAAATTTCAGAGCTGCCGGCACGACGGGCAGAACCGACCCCAACCTCGACACAAAAATAAGAGGGGCTGCACAGCGGGGAAATAAAGTTGTTGTAAATAAAATCCAAGTCACCATCTCCCCCCCAATCCTCTGCATCCTCGCCGGACGCGCGATCGGCAGCTGACGGCCTCACAATTGGTACATCCTAATGGAACTGCGAGGGAAATGCAATAATTTTGCCATAATGGGCTGTAACCTCAATTCGACCCCGGCCCTTGCAGCCCTGGGTCGGAAGCGGAGCGATGCGCCCTGCCTCCAGCGGGTGGCGCTCGAGTCCGACTGAACGGCGGCGGCGGGTGGCGGGCACGCGCCTGGGGCGCGCGCGCCACCCCTCTCGCCTCCACCCAACTCCCCCATTAGTGCACGAGTTTACCTCTAGAGGTCATCAGGCAGGATTTACGACTGGACAACAAAAGCACGTGATTCGAAGTCGTACCCCATATTTGGGTGCCTACGTAGGAGGGAACCAAGTACATGTCCCAGTCATTTCCATAATTCATCATAAATTGTGCAAGGGTGCTATAGACGCACAAACGACCGCGAGCCACAAATCAAGCACACATATCAAAAAACAAATGAGCTCTTATTTTGTAAACTCATTTTGCGGTCGCTATCCAAATGGCCCGGACTACCAGTTGCATAATTATGGAGATCATAGTTCCGTGAGCGAGCAATTCAGGGACTCGGCGAGCATGCACTCCGGCAGGTACGGCTACGGCTACAATGGCATGGATCTCAGCGTCGGCCGCTCAGGCTCCGGCCACTTTGGCTCCGGGGAGCGCGCCCGCAGCTACGCGGCCGGCGCCAGCGCGGCGCCTGCCGAGCCCAGGTACAGCCAGCCGGCCACGTCCACGCACTCGCCTCCGCCCGACCCGCTGCCCTGCTCCGCCGTGGCCCCCTCGCCCGGCAGCGACAGCCACCACGGCGGGAAAAACTCCCTGGGCAACTCCAGCGGCGCCTCGGCCAACGCCGGCAGCACCCACATCAGCAGCAGAGAGGGGGTTGGCACGGCGTCCGGAGCCGAGGAGGACGCCCCCGCCAGCAGCGAGCAGGCGGGCGCGCAGAGCGAGCCGAGCCCGGCGCCGCCCGCCCAACCCCAGATCTACCCCTGGATGCGCAAGCTGCACATAAGTCATGGTAAAGCCAGCCTTTTTCTAAATCCACGCGGCCGCGGGGGCGCGGCTCTCGGTCCCCCTTCTCTCCTTTACCGCCTTCTCTCCCCATCTCTCCCCTGGTCTTGCCTCTCCCAGCCCTGTGGAGTCTCTCCCCGCCGTTCTCCTTCCCCTGCCTTCCTCCTTCCACCTTCTCTTCTCTGCAGTGCCCAACGCTCGCAAGTGGGGGCGGGGGGGTGGGGAGGAGAAGGGCCGTTGGCCAGGCAAATCTAGATGTTGGAACCGGGGAGGAAAGGAAAAATCCCATATCGAACCCCAGCGCCTTGGAACGCGCTCCCGGGTCAGGCCAGCCGAGCAGGGCGCAGAGAGGTAGAGGATGGCAGTAGGGGCCGTGAATCGGGCTTGTCAGGGTGGATAATTTATGAGGAGGGCTACGCTGGGGAAACAGCGTTACTAATTAGAATCCCCGAAAAGGGGCTTGGGGGGGTGAATAATTGAGGCGAGAGCCGGCGGGATTCTGAAGTTTGGGGGCAGAAGGGACAGCAGGAAAGGGGAAGAAAAAAGAAAGAGGCGCCCCAAGCGTGCAGGCTGGAACAGAAGGCGGCTCGCGGGGCTGGAACTTTAAGGGAGGGTGACCTGGAGGCCACTTGGGCGCTTAGGGAAGGGCCTTGCTTCTGTGGGTTTCTGAGAGGTGGGCTGCCTGGGAGGGCTGTGCCCCGCCTCAGGACTCCAGGGGCAGGGCCAGAGGGCAGGAGAGGGGTGAAGGAAAACCGGGCGATCCTCCGGGACGCGGCTCCAGCCTCAGATGGGCCGATTGTTCCCAGAGTCCAAATTGTATTGTTTTCTCTCTAGAAAGGAAGAGGGAAGGAAATTCGGGAGGGGTGGGCGTGCTAGGAGAGAGGACTTGTTGAGCTTTCCCCCCAGTTCCTGCTCAGGACCCTGGCTCGACTTGGGTAACCGGGGGCTGAGGAGTTCGTGGCTAAATCGCTGACTTTTCTGTTGCAGACAACATAGGCGGCCCGGAAGGCAAAAGGGCCCGGACGGCCTACACGCGCTACCAGACCCTGGAGCTGGAGAAGGAGTTCCACTTCAACCGCTACCTGACCCGCCGAAGAAGGATTGAAATAGCACATGCTCTTTGCCTCTCTGAGAGACAAATTAAAATCTGGTTCCAAAACCGGAGAATGAAGTGGAAAAAAGATAATAAGCTGAAAAGCATGAGCATGGCGGCGGCGGGAGGGGCCTTCCGCCCCTGAGTATTTGAGCGTTTAAAGTACTGAGCAGTATTAGCGGATCCCGCGTAGTGTCAGTACTAAGGTGACTTTCTGAAACTCCCTTGTGTTCCTTCTGTGAAGAAGCCCTGTTCTCGTTGCCCTAATTCATCTTTTAATCATGAGCCTGTTTATTGCCATTATAGCGCTTGTATAAGTAGATCTGCTTTCTGTTCATCTCTTTGTCCTGAATGGCTTTGTCTTGAAAAAAAAAATAGATGTTTTAACTTATTTATATGAAGCAAGCTGTGTTACTTGAAGTAACTATAACAAAAAAGAGAAAAAAAACACACAAAAAAGTCCCCCTTCAACCTCGTTTAGTGCCAATGTTGTGTGTTGCACTCCAGTTGTTTAACTGTGCATGTGAGTGGAAGTGTTCCTGTCTCAACAGCTCCAAGCTGTTAAAGATATTTTTATTCAAACTACCTATATTCCTTGTGTAATTAATGCTGTTGTAGAGGTGACTTGATGAGACACAACTTAACTTGTTTGACGTGTAGTGACTAGTGGCTCTGTGACGAAAACTGTGACTCCGAGCGGTGTGTCCCTGCGTGCCTTTGTAGGACCCTTTGCACGAACTCTGGAAGTGGCTCTCATAAGCGCAGCTTCAGTGATGTATGTTTTTGTGAACAAAGTTACAAATATTGTCCGAGTCTGGCTGTTTAAGCAAACTGTGATCAGCTTTTTTGTTTTTTTTTGTGTTTTTTTTGTATTTGTTTTTAAGGAAAAAATACTGACTGGAAACAAAAACAAAAAAATAAACTTTCTATTGTAAGTTCTCTTGGTCTGGTTTGTGCCAAAACAGTAAGCGGCTCTTTCTGCTCTTGTGTCTGTCTAGTGCTGGAAGGCAGTGAGTCTGAGGCTACCTGAGCAGCCTGCCTGTGCAAGGAGGCCTCAGACCAACACCCTGACCCGCGACCTTACTAACTCTGACCCATCAGAGTTCAGGGCAGAAGGTGGAAAAGCTGTAGGTGGTTCCAAAGCCTGAGTCCAACCTACCCATCTCTGAGGAAACCAAGCTAACTTGCTGGGTACCAGGAAAGAAAAAAAAAAAAAAAGAAAGAAAGAAAAGAAAAAAAAGAAAAAGGAAAGAAAAGAGGAAGAGAGAGAAAGGAGCACAAGCACAGGGCTTTGTTAGCTGTCCTCAGGGCCCACACAGAGGATGACTCTTTCCTAAGGTCATCCTAGGCCTCCACTTGCTGAAGAGGCTGCGACGGGCTGTGGCTCCCAGACCCTCTGCCCCTAACCCACCCAGGCACCCCTTCCCCTTCCTCACCCTGAGCTCAGTTGGCTTCTTTTGCTACAATTAATTTGCTACAAATGGAAGGTACTTACCCCATCCTAGCTCGAATGGGAAACTCCTCAGAGCAGCTAAAGTGCAACTAGAGATTTGCACATTTACCGACTGCTTACACTGATGCCGTCTTTCCTTTTAAAAGTTATAAAACAGTAAACTTTATAAGCCTCAGTTCCGGCTATATGACATTTGGGTGCCAAATGAATAGGGTTTTGTCTATGAATTAGATCGTAAAATCATCCATAGCACAGACAGATCGGCTCACTGGCTATAAAACGTCACGTGGGGCCATTAAAGTAAGTTTTATGGTTTTGGGGAGTTGACATCCAACATTATATACCACATAACATATAATCTCACTGACGCTGGACTCCATTTGACTCTTTTGCAGGCTACGTGTGCCGCCTGGTCATTCAAATTGTCAATTTTAGGTCCAGAAGTGTCCAAACCACAAGTTCTCAAAACTCTCTGAAAAATGGCTCCCTCCGAGTTAAGGTAAGCTTGCCTCCTGAGCGCTTTCAAGTTTATTTGTACTCTGGAAACTTTCTTCCTCCATCTCTCTCTCTCTCTCTCTCTCTCTCTCTCTCTCTGGTTCAATAACTCTGAGGTTGCCTCTGAATTCAAAAGGGCAGAGCCCACTTCTCCTCTGCCCACATTAGCAGCGCCGGGAGCCAGCTCTGCGGAGGCACCCCGGTGAAAAGCGCCTGTGGCCGCCGCGTCCCCAGGCCTAACTTTAATTGCTGCACAACCGCGAATGTTAATGACTTCCGCTGCTCTCGCCGGCGTGCAAAAGATGATTTTTGTGTGCGAATGGGCCTGTGTGCGGAGCCTTGGCAAGGCCAAGACCCCCATTCCGGGGGCTGGCGGGGCTGGCTCGTCGGGGGGCAGCGGGGCCCTAGGGTGGGGGCTGGGAGACAGTGGGGCGCCGGCCACGGGCGCCGAGGGCCGTGCTGCGCTGAGGAGTGCTCGGAGTTTGAAAGAAAGGCCCAGGCAGGGCCGAGGCGGACTCTGGCGGGATTCCTTACGGGGCTGTGGCAATATGTCTTCGCGGGCCGAGGTCATTTGGCAGCCCTGAATTGAGGCGGCTGCCTTCGGGGCCGAGTTTCAGGCCGGCTCTCAGAGAGCCGGAGGGTGGCAGAGGCCGGCGAGGCGCGGGCAGCACCTTCAGGCTGGGCCCCTGGGTGGCCAGGCCGAGCCCAGGACTGTGGGGACTGCGGGTCCCCACCTGGGGGGGAGGGGGAGAGCTCGACTCCCTCCCCGCCCCCACCCCCCCCCAACCCGGGACCAGGCCCTGAACCTTGTTTGCCTGCACGTTCTTTTTATTTCGGTGGGACTGTTCTCACCCGCCTGTGAGTCTGAAGCAATAAACTTTATGGCCGGATTTAACTTTAGTCTTTGAATCCCCAGGCTAAATGAAAGGAGTTAAAGGCTTTCTTTTCTTCCGCCTTCCCTTTCTTCTCCCTCTCTTCTTTCCTTTTCCTCTCCTCCTTTGTAGAATTAAGACCTGCAGGCACAGGGCGCTCAAAAGGCAACTTAGGGGTCCCCCTAGGTAACACTAAAGATTAGAGAAATTTACTTCCCCTCAACATACAGACAAATTCTGTCTTCCAAACTGCGCCCTAAAGTTTTGGGGGAAGTCTAGGTGTCTTCAATGCCCAACTTAAAAGTCCCCAGAGCCATTAGGTTGTTTTTCCTGACACCTCATAAAGGATAGTTTAGGGAAGAAATTGGTCGTTTGTCAGTGGGAGATTTCCGCCTTTCTTTTGTTAGCTGCTCTTTCTGTTTGATCCCAGGAAATTTACATAATCTATGATTTCCAAAACAGTTCCCAATATTGCACCAACAGTGAAGTAAGGTGAAATAATTTTTTTCCTGGGTCCAGTTCCAACTTGGCCTCAGCCACCATCCCCTCTGGCCCAAAGCCTCATATTCTTCAGTGGCAAAGTGACTGGGGATGCTGTGGCCTGTGCAGGGGTCTTTCTCTGGATGGGTACCCACCAGAGACTTAGCAGATTCCCCCCACTCAGCCTGAAGAATTAAGCCAAATTCTCCAGCTCAGAAGTGAAATTTAAAAATAGAAATTTCTGTCTCCAAATGCTTTTCTCCTTAGGAGCCGGATAGTTTTCTGCAAGTGCTAATTGGTAATGATATTTGCTAATGGCTTAAAGTGAAAAAAAAATTAAGGTATAGTTTGGGAATTTCAACAAACTTTATTGTGCAGAGGCCACTTAAACTCAGCATAAGTCCCACAAGTTGGTCCCCAAAGTCAGAGGTCCAAAAAACAAAACTGGGAAGTTTTTTTTTAAAAATCAAAACCCTCCCACAAGTCCCAGTTCTCTGACATAGTGGCAAGGCAAATCCCTGAAGTCACCCTGCATGACCTGTTAAAGTACTGGTATTTCAGCACTCAGGAAGATATGTCCGCATCTTAGTGGGAACCAGAATATAAACTCTCTTTGGGTTCTCTTTTGTCATTTCGGTGTCTGTGAGAATTCTGGAGTTTTTGTTTTGCTGCTCTGACTTTTGAGTTCTTTACTGGAAAATATTGGGTTAAGTTTTATTTTAGTTACTCATTTGGTGATCTTGCTTGAGTGATTTCTTGGTGACTAAAATTAGTAGCAGAAAAAAAGAGCCATAGGGCTCTGGCAGGTTCATTTGAGTAACTTGCCCAAAAGGAAGCGTCCACATCACCTCCACCTCCGTGGCCACATCCCACCCTGGGTGGGGAATGGGCAGAAAGGCTGTTAGACCGATATCCAGTATTACCTACTGTAGGGAATCTTTCCTGTGAATTGAAAAAAAAAATGCAGGCTATATATACTGTCAACTTGCTTATTTCTGTCTGTTGTAATCTTCATAAAAGTTCAGAGTTCTTAAGAGGGCAGATTAAGTCACAAGGAGTTAAATGACTTTTTAAAAATACAGCATTCAGTCAGACCTATGTGAGCGTTATTGGAGAAATTTTTTTCTTCTTATTTTCATAGGAAGCATAATAGGGAGGATGGCTGGTTATCTGCTCATTTTGTAGATAAGTTATTTCTTCTTGTGCCTTCTTTGGTGTTGTTTTGCAGAAGAACTTACTTAGGAAAAAAATATCTGTCATTAAGGGCTTTATGAAGATATCCAGCCTCAGCCGGTGGCAGAAGTGTCTGTCTGTGCTCCTCATCTTGTAAAAGGAGAAGGTGTCCTGTATGTGCAGGGCCTTGTTTGTTTCTACAAGCCGCAGAGGCAATATTTCCTGAACTATAAATATAATAGGAAGCTTCTGGTCACACTTACTTAGGGGTTTGTTAGGGTTTCCATGGTCTAATTTCACAACATTATGCCGAGATTCCTTTTCTCCAGCTCTTTCGCCTGCTTCATTGTTGGCGGCTTTGGGAGAGCGGGACAGAATTTTCTACCAGAAATAGTCATGTTTATTTGTTGAGATGTGAAGAGTATTATATCCAAACAATTAGTGAGGGGGAGAGCAAATTACATCCTGAAAGATGGGATATTAAAGAGGAAAACAATCCTTTTAGCTTAAAAGATGCCCTTCAAAGCCTCTCCCCTGCCTTAGCTCGGAGTCTGAGGTTTGCCCACCATGGAGAGTGCAGAACGTTGTGGGCTCCATCCCCTTGGCTTCTAAGGCAGAATTTCTTTCTAGTCAATGACAAAACTATAAACGGGGCTTCCAGACAAGGCTGAGGGGGTCAGCCGAGGTTCCCACCCACAGAGGAGAGGGGAACCACAGTCCTGGCCATTCTAAACCCCAGAACTCCTAGATCTGCCTAGGTCTGTTTTGTTTGGTGTTTTTCACAAAGAAAGCTGTCCTTCTTCCACCAGGTCCCCTCCCCACAAACCGGTCTTTTCAATAATAATATTTGTTATGAAGGTTATTGGGTAATTATTGCGATTTTGTGAAGCAGCCCTTGCTGGAGGTGAAGTCTGTCATCGCCTAACAAATGACGCCCGTGCAGTTCACTGCCGGGTTAAGTAAATGCAGAGAAGATAAATCTGCACACCCTAGGAATCGCCAGCAGAGCACGCTTTAGTACAAGTTCACAGTCAACTCGCCTGCCTGGGCCAGCTCTCCGAACAATTAAGGCTGCATCTTTATTTTTAAATAAAGAAAAAAATGTCTCCAACTCCTACTGCCTGCTTTCTCCCTGTTTTCTTTTTTCTTTCACTTTTTTTTGGGGGGTTTCACCCTCCTATTCCAAATTCTCCTTGTAAATGTGATGATGAGTGATTTTGAAAATAATCTCCCTCATATTTAAGTGCTGACAAAAAGAGGTAGGAGGCTGATTTGACAGGAAACCCAGTCACAAACACCCCAAAATATCCAATTCATCCCCTTACTCCCAAGAGCAGTGACAGAAGCAGGGTGTCCCTGAGATCCTGGGGGGCCCCTTCCTCCTGAAGGAAGAGGCACAGCTTTGTGTATCTTTGCGGCTAGTGCGTTGCAACTGCGGGTCAAAAAGTTGAGGGTCAAAAGTTTATGTTGTGCAGCACTCTTAGTCATCTGCCCAGACAGAGTTTGATGTCAATGTTAGAGCTGCGATCTTGACTATCAGCACAAAAGATAAAATGGCTCGGAGTGACGCGTGTATCATGGTATGGACTCCAGGTGAACCCTAGTGGTTGAATGACCTCAATTACGGAGGAAAGGATAGAAAATTCCTCTTTTCAAGAGTAATACATGCTGTATTTCATCTTGAATTATCGCTCCCATTCTGAGGGAATAGCAGCAGGTAAATAGGCATGGATTACTGAAACACCAACACCTTAGATGCTGGAGAACCAGAAGTCTGTGAGTTTGCCACAAAATTAAAAAGCTCAAAACAAAACTCATCAGTGGACCTTTAAAAACTAATATAGCAAGTTTTCAGGGTCTCATCATATCTTCAGAGGCAAGAGAACTAGGCAGGACACTTCCTTTATTTGAAAATTGTTATTTTGATTGGACAGTTTCTTTTTCTTTTTCATACATATAATGATCCCTCAAGTGCGTGAGAACAAGGGCAGGCACAGGCACTTCTCGCAAAATGTCTTCTTTGCAATTTTCAAACACAGAATGGTTTTTCTGAAACCTCCACCCACTAAATGCAAGAGTTCTCAGAGCTGGGAAGGGAAGGAAGGAAGTGGAAATGCTCCCGAAAGGGCAGGATTCTTCCCCCCTCCACCAGGGAGAAAATGCTTATTGGTATGATGAAAATGTTCCTGTTGTTGGAAATTTTTCATTATGTTTCGTGTTACCCCTATACCGTATATAAGAGAAACGCTACAATCTATAAGGGATAACTAAACTGAAAAGAATATGCCATTTGAACAGGAAAATGGAATCCACAAATGACAGGCCACTTTCTTAAGACCACCGTGAGGGACTTCTCTTCTTCTGAAAATACTCTTTAAAAATACATTTGGAATAAAAACTAAGGAGAGGGGAAGCAAGTTCAGGAGGAAGGGTGGGAGTGTAGAAAAGAAAGGGGTAGTGTGTTAAGGAAGCCAACTGGAACCATGCCTCATGTGTGAATTGCAACTGGAGAACTAAACAATATTTTATTTTTCATGCACCTATATTAGCTGTAAATGTTGGTGCCTTTAGAATCTGTTTTCCGGAGGGACATATTGTCCTTTTCTATGTATTGATCTTCAAGTAATCAGAGTAGGAAAACAGGAGAGAAAAATGAAAATTTTTTCTACGTTTTCCCTTTTAACTTTAGAGATGAGTTAATTCAACTACTCAGAATGTGGACTCTTGCAGGGATATTTAAGATCATCCCAATATATTCTGGTTGATTGGATTTGCTGGTGCCAGGTACGTTTAATGGTAATGTAAATATTTCCTAAGCACCGCCTTCAAGGAAGCCATCAGATTGCTTCCACTGTGCAATGTGTAAAGTTTTCACTCCGGCCAAGAGCTTGAAGCCAGATGGGGGTGTGCCAGATGAAAACAGAAAAAAGGAAACAACCCTGGTGGTTACTGTTATAGCAATGAACACTTCACCACATCTGTGGTGAAGTGTTCAGTTTTTCAGAAAACTGAAACCCCCTCTATTACTCACCAAGACAATTATGTGTCTCTTCAAGAAGACCTTGTTATTGTGGTATTGGTTAAAAGCGTGCCACACCTTAGAAACATGTCAACTTCAATAAGCATAGACACCCCTTCGCCAGCTTTAAAGTTGTTTTGTTTTGTTTTGTTTTAAAGTACCTGCAGAAGTTATTGCTTTTGGAGTACCCACCTTTTTTATTTGGAGGAGTTTTATCTTTAGGCCCCTCACACAATTCAGGTTAAAATTCATGTTTAATCCAGATACATATTTCAATCCTTATGTGTGGGTTGAGTGCACTATTGTAAACTACTACAAGGAAAGTGCCCCTTGGTGGAATGGCTGATAGAGTGTTGCTTCTCTAAAATCATATGCCTACTGTAGATCTCAGGAAGTCCTCAAATGCCACCATCAGGCATTTTGAAATTCAGCTATTACCGTGTGCGCTCCAGAGACTTGCTTCAGACAGAGAACAGTCTGGAGAACACTCACTCTAAAGAACAAAGGACAAATACAGTCAATACATTCCATAACGTTTACATTTCCTTTGCTTTTCCCCTTGGTTTTCCCTGAGAAGGAGTGACCTGGGCAAAGCACCCTGCTCTCTAAAAGACACTGTATAGACCTTTTAGAAGCGCAAAGTCCAAGGCCGAGGTGAACTTCAGGTCAGCGCGTCTAACAAATATGAAAATGTCGGCTAGTGAAGGGCGCGCCTTGTGATTTAACAAAGACTGTCAATGTGTAAGATTAATAAGAAACAAAATGCGCACGGTGTCACTGTTCGGTCACTTTGAAACTTGGGACAGGGTTGCATTCAAGAGGGAAGGCTGTTCCAAATATATTCAAAATGATTCAAATCAGATTCAAACGAGGCTGCAGACACTGCGTCCCTCTTGCCCTCCCTCTCCCTTAGACTCCCTTCGCTCTCCTTTTCCATCTGGGATTCGAGGACATGATGAAAAGTTATTTCACTTAATGGGATTTTAAGAAAGCTTTTGTTGGGAATATATGTTATCTCTGCACGTGGAAATGAGCAAATGCGCTCACCAGTTTCCCAAGAAAAGGATAACGCTTTCACCCTGCTAGGGACTGGAGCCAGTTGGTGTGCGAAGATTAGCACGCTCCCTCTCTGCTCGATTTCAGGGCATCCCATCTTTTCTCCGGCGAGACGCTGCTGGTAAACTTCAGTTTATTTATTAATCGAGTTAGTCTCTTCCTGGCTTTGCTTTGGTGTGTTGGATCTTATGTAAAGGCAAGAGGTTTTGGTTTTTTTAAAGCGTTTTTCAGAAGATTATTTGATTCCATGGAATGATGCTATGGCTTGCAAAGAGAGATTGTGGAAGGATCAGAAAAGGTACTGAGATTGTTTATTACAGCCATAAATCTTGCAGTAAAATGTCAAAATGTCGGTGTGTGAGATAACACTTGGTGGTCCTGGCTCCGTTTGTGTTTATGATAGGAACCACAAAGACAAGTTACAGGCCTTGGGGGATTCTGTGTAAGCCCATCTTCCAAAAGTAATAGAACCACATGAAACACAGGCACAGTTAACTCGTTTAGGTTAACCATATACAAAACAGTGCCTGTGTCTCGTTAATACTTTAAAATAGAAACTCAGTAGAAGGTTCTGAGGCTAAACAACATGAATTTTGTGTTTTAGTGTCTGTAAATAATATTAAACAGATGTAGTTAAGACCCTAGTACTCAAGGCTGATGACATGAGGATGGCAAAATTTCCTTGTCATGTTTTTTTTTTTCTTTCCCTGAAGCTTAGGAAGCCACGTTTTGTAAATTACATTATGTATGTATATATTGTTCATATATCATAATATATAAAATATGATGCACATATTTTTTTCTTGTTGTAAAGAAATAACTGATTTAGTTAGCTCTATCACAAGCTAGATTTCCCCCCAACTCTAGAGAGGATGTCTAAAGATTATGCTCAGTGTTGATTTCTGTCTGTGGCTCAGATTTCATTTTTAAAAAAATTTCAGGGTGCCCCTTGTCGATGCACAGCACTTTTCAGAGACACACATCCAATGTGGAAAACCTCTTTGTACCACTTCAGGGTGATTCCAGTTGGAAAGCTAACATGATCCCTTTTTTAACCTCTTTTCCTAAATTAGTTTAAAGATTAGTCCCATATAATAGGCTTTATGTGGCTAAGCATTAAATGGCTATCCATCAAATGGATATATTCCAGCATTTAGTAACTTATATGAGTAAGCGATATAAATGAAGATAGAATTGACATTCCTTTTGAAGTGTCTCCAGGCTTAGGCTATAACTTTCCTTGTCTGCAGTCCAGACTCAGTTGTGAGAAAGCTGTTTATACTGCTCTTTGAAAATTCAACTAAGGTGCACCAGCTGAAAAATTCTTGCTTTGCATGCCAATATGAAATTATTTTTAGCATGGTGACTATGCTAGTTTGCACTGCTTTCATCTAGGCTGACAAGTAGAGGATCCAGGTGTGTCTGTTACTCAGAAAATGAAAGGGAAAGTACACACTACGAGTAAGGTATCAGTATTTACTTCAAAGATCAACATTAGGTGGAATTAATATGTAATTTATTTGTTAATAATGGCGTAATTAGTTTACCCATCAAATTTCAATTACCAAATGGCAGGCAACAGTCCTCTCTCCTCTCTTTCCAGAGCTGCTGCTATCGTTAATATGCTAATTTTCAGCAATTCAGAAATTATAGATTATCCTGTAAATATAACTTTAGCCTCAAATACAGCCCGAGAAAGCAGCATCCTGAAGACAAAACATAGAATTCTTAGCGGGAAAAGAGACCGTCAGCGATCAGACTGGGCACAGTGCCTATTCCGTCCTTAGCTTTTTTGTTTGGGGATTGTTCTGAAATAGGAAGTTGTTGGTTTCAAAACTCGATTTTTGTGGAGGCGTTGCTGCTACCTATCCCCCCCTTGGGCTATGTTTTCTCTCACAGTCGCGCCTAGTAAATGCAAGTGTGTTTAACTCTCAAATCGACACCTCCATCAAATGAGATGCTATTAGAAAAGTTTTGATTTTTCTTAGGAAAAAAATAAAATAGATTCTGTCTCTAAAAGGAAGAAAAAATGAAAAGTGCCCATCTGGTTATATTGGAACGGCCTTGCTTTACAACCTCGGGCCCACTTCTCTCAGCTATTCACCCACCCACCCTTGCGGCTCCTGCCGGGCTTCTCGAAGCAGGGGATCTCTGGCGCACGATGTGAGGAAGAGGATCAGCTGGTGAAAAAAATGGGTCTGTTGGCCTTATTCGTTTTATTCAGGGGCCAGGATTAAAACCAGGACACCTCCAAGGTCTCGACGCCATTTCCTCCCCACACCGGCCTCGAACCCTGGAAGACGCCAGGCCAGTCTAGGATGGGCCCGAGGTCAGCGCTGGGCCGCTGTTACCCGGCTGCCCCGAGGCCTATGCTAGAAGTACCGCACGAAAAGGGCCCGGCCTGGGCGTCCAAAGGACCAGAAGCACTGGCGGGCCCCGAATTCCCAGCAGGACTCGAAGTGGGGGATTGGGGGGGACCAAAGCTCCAGCTCCCTCCCTCCGCCGGAGGCCGGACAGCCGCATCCATCACCCGCCCGCGCGCTTCCTGATCCGGGTCCGCGCGCGCGGCGCGCCTATTGGCGGGGGCTAGTCACGTGGTGGGTACAGGGCGGGGGCGCGCGCGGGACCGAGACGAGCGCGCGCGCGAGGGGGGTGGGGGGAGGAGCGGCGCGAACTTTGGTGGCGTTGGCTGCAGCGGGAGGGGAGGGGGAGGGGTGGGCGCTTGACAGCGGGGGAGGGGAAGGGAGCAGAGGAAAGGGGGGATGGGAAGCGAGGCAGGAGGGGGAGGGGCCTCGGCGAGCCCAGAAAAACGACAACGCGAGAAAAATTAGTATTTTTGCACTTCACAAATTAATGACCATGAGCTCGTTTTTGATAAACTCCAACTACATCGAGCCCAAGTTCCCTCCCTTTGAGGAGTACGCGCAGCACAGCGGCCCGGGCGGCGGAGACGGCGGCCCAGGCGGGGGCCCCAGCTACCAGCAGCCCCCAGCGCCCGCGGCCCAGCACCTGCCGGCGCAACAGCCCCAGCTCCCCCACGCGGGCAACAGCCGCGAGCCCCCCGCCTCCTACTACGCGCCACGGGCCGCCCGCGAGCCCTCCTACCCTGCGGCCGCGCTCTACCCCGCGCATGGTGCCGCCGACGCCGCCTACCCCTATGGCTACCGCGGTGGCGCCAGCCCGGGGCGGCAGCCACAGCCCGAGCAGCCCCCGGCGCGAGCCAAGGGTCCTGCGCACGGCCTGCACGCGAGCCACGTCCTGCCGCCGGGGCGGCAGCCCCCGCCGCCGCCTCCCCCGCAGCATCGCGCGGCGCCCCCTGCACCCCCGCGGCGTTGCGAGGCGGCTCCAGCCACCCCGGGCGTCCCGGCAGGGGGCAGCGCCCCCGCGTGCCCGCTGCTCCTGGCCGACAAGAACCCACCCGGCCTGAAGGGCAAAGAGCCTGTGGTGTACCCCTGGATGAAGAAGATCCATGTCAGCGCCGGTACGTGGCGCCGCTGGGGAGGCGCGGGAGGGTGGGCTGGGGCCGGGCCGGGGTTCGGGGGTCGGGACGAGGGTCAGAAGAGGAGACTGAGGGGAAGGGGGCCTCTGGAGGGGAGCCCCCATCTGGCCCGAGCTACAGTGGGATGTGGGTGTGTGCGCGCCAGCCAGCCGCCTGATCCTAACGTGAGAACCCTTTTGTACCCGGGGTCCCTTTATCGAGAGATTTACGAGACGCCAAACTGTTAGGGCAGTAATTATAGCCCCCATAAATTTAATTGCCCTGGCAGAGGCTTCAGGCCATGTGTCTTTGAAGCTTTTCTTCAGCCCCAATGCCCAGCACCATTCTTTATGGCTCTCGGGTGTTTCCCGTTGTCAATAGCCTGTGAAACATTTTCTTTGCCGTTTTATGTATCTTGCGTGAACTTGGTGTCAGGTTATTATATAATGATGATGTCCAATTGCTCTTCCCCACCCCACCTTCTCTCTCCTCCTCCTTTCCCTCTCTTCCACTCCCTCCTCCTTGGCCTTCTCCTTCGGGGTTATGGGCGTTCAGTCAACCCCAGTTATAACGGAGGGGAGCCCAAGCGCTCTCGAACCGCATACACCCGACAGCAGGTCTTGGAGCTGGAGAAGGAGTTCCACTTTAACCGCTACCTGACCCGGCGGCGCCGCATCGAGATCGCCCACACGCTCTGCTTGTCCGAGCGCCAGGTCAAGATCTGGTTTCAGAACCGGAGGATGAAGTGGAAGAAAGATCACAAATTGCCCAACACTAAGATGCGGTCCTCCAACTCGGCCTCGGCCTCAGCAGGCCCGCCAGGGAAAGCACAAACTCAGAGCCCGCACCTGCCTCCCCACTCCCACCAGGGTGCCTCCACACCCATTCCCTCCTCCATATAATCTTCTAGAGATCTAGACCAGTTTCATTCCCCCACCTGCTTTTCCCCCCCCTCTTCTGCCCTTTTCCCCATACTCCTACCTGTCTGGACCATAACAGACCCCCCAAACAAAACCCAACTTGGTGAAAAGGATAATAGAAGACATTATGTCGGTAAGAGTATGTGCTGGTTGCCACCTAAGAGAAGACAATAGCCAGGATGCTGGCTGATGTCAGCATCAACCTGCTGGCCTGAATAAGGCTGCAGGTTTGGGTACCTGAGAAGGACCACTTGGCAACAGATACTTTTGAGATGGCTAAACCCAGCTGGACAGCCCATACTGACTAGGCACACATATATGTATATTTGTTGCAAGCAGAAGAAAACAGACCCTTTTCCCACCTTCCCTACCTCCCCTTTCCACATTAAGGCAGCTCATACAAGCTTGTATTGAACTGAATAAATGAGTAGACATTGTGGACCTCACAAGATTATTTAATTCTCAAAATGTATAGACCTTGATGGTAGATGTGACACATGTTAGTTTTCCTTCCTTGCATTTATTTAAAATATTGTTGTAGAGTTGTTGTTGTCTTACTCTGAGGCACAATCTTGGGGGTTCGGGGAGTGCATTTAGACCCATGTGCAACTGTACAAATTGTGGTGTGGCTATATAGAAAAGCCATGTGCTAAGAATAAACTCTGTTTAAAAAAAACCATTAAAGTTCTAAGACACATTTGTGTGTTTCCTACTTTTAATTAAAAAAAAAAAAAGTTCTCTGGATTGAGATGTTTGACCTTGCATGTAAAAATCCTATAGATAGCTCGAGTTATGTTCACTTGAATTCTGACTGCTCACATAATTTGTGTGAGTGTGTTCAACTCGAGCTGAACTCTTGTCAAGTTTGACCCACTGTGGGAAAAGTTCCAAAGAGCAGGGAGGCTCTTCAGCTCTGAGAGGGCTCCTCTTCTTCCCAAACTTGGCCAGGCTTTCAGGCTTCAAGTCTGTGTAAGGCATAGAAACGTGTCCTTCCCTGCAATGAAAGGTGAAACCGCGCAATGCTGAGGGCCCAGGGGTTTCTGCAGCTGTTCTACACGCTGAACTCTGAGCACACTTGGAAAGAAGTGGTCCCTTTGGTATTTATTGCACCTTCACACTTAATCTGCCTGTTTCCCTGGAGATAAAAAAAAAAAAATAGTTTGCGCAGAGAGTTGAGATTGCTTTTTGTTTCTTGGATATTTTTAAGGTTCTCTTTGCTAACTACAGCTTGGGGGTTTTTGTTTTTCTTTTCTTTCTCTCTTTCTTTCAGAAGCAAGAGCTTTCAAAATAAACTGAATTTTTCAGGTAAACCCTCCAAAGTTTTTGAGGAAAGAAAAAGCATAATGACACTCCCAAAATGTACCCCAAGCAAGGTAGACCTAGGAATATTCAGTGCTGGAAAAAAGCCAAACTTTGAGCTAGGGTAACTTTCCTCAAATGCTCCTGGATCTTTCTGCCCAAACTAAAGAGCTAGATTCAAAGGTTGAAAATCAAAACCTACGTCTCAATCTCTAACTCTAGTATTTATTTACTGATTTACAAATCAGTAAGGAGGATTCAGACTTGGTTGTCACTAAAGGGAGGATTCTGCAACACGATTCAGAAAACCAACACATGGGCAGTCCCAGACTGTAACTGTCACCTGGCCAAGTGAATGGGTGCAGTATTTAATTCATGTTATAATTTTAGCAGAGATGGGAGGGGGCGCTCACCTGCCTTTGCTATACCAGAGGAATTTTAAACACGTTTTCCCATGAGTGTCAAACCCTTAGCCAGCGGTCAGTGCTATTCCTCCTCTTGCCGCTGTTGCCCTGTGTGTGTTACAGGCAAGGGTGATCAGTTCCCTACCTATGAACGAATCATATCTAGGAGGAGGGTGGTGGACACCAGTCTCTGAGGGGCCTCCAGCTCTCCCCAAGAAAATTCAGGGGCAAACGTACACGCCTTCCCAAGTCAGGCCAAAACTGGCATAAAGTGCATTTTATCCGGTGTGAACGGGTGCCAGGGATTTCTGGAGGGACTGCGACTGCTGCTGAAACTTATTAACCCTCCCCCTACAACACGCACTTGTAAAACGAAATTAAATCACGCTGAAAATAGCAATTTTCCCAGGAATCATTAATCACCTCATACAATAAATACTTCTTTGTAATTCAACAGCAATTCTGAAAGGCATTCTCTGGGAAAAGTCTGTGGAGAAGCGAGGGATCTTCTTGCAAATAATATGGTCTCGGGCAAAGACGCAGCATCTTGGCTGTCTGCTCAAAAATGCCTAGACTCTTGGTGGAAATTGAGTGTCAAGCTGCAAAACCTCAAATGGCAGATTATCATCATTTAAGGTAAATTCTTATATTTCTCCTTTGTAGGGAAGGAGGGGTATAAGGGCATTCATTAGCTTCATACTGGAGGCAGTTGTATGGGGATGAAAGGGATAACTTTCTTTCACTTGCTCTTATAGCCTATCCAAGAAAGGAAGAGAAGGATCGAAAGATTGTTTTTCTAATATACCAGGACAAAATGACATTTTTGTCCAAACTGTCTTGATTATTAAGGTATTGGTAAGTTTTGCAAAGCCAAAATTATCCAAGATGACCCAAGCAATTGTGTCCTTTCTTTACAGTGTTTTGCCTGTTTTAGATTCCCTCTTTAAGGGAGCTTGTTATAGCAGCTTAGAAAATCCCACTTTGGGCTTTAAAATCATGCATTGTCTTCCCTTTGCTAGGGCAACCATAAGAGTTCACCCAGAGGACAAATTTTCTATCTCATTAATTGTTTTTTTTTTTTTTTAAAGCGAACCCTAGTGGCCCCTCAAACCCTTGACCTTTAAAGACAGTATTTTGTGTAAGCTCTATAATTCTCCTACCAAAATGACCCTTACACATGCGCTTCTCTTCTTTTTCTCTTTCTCCCTCCTTCCCTTTAACACATACTCCTTTGCTTTAGTCACAGAGCCAAGCAAGCTGTGCATGACTCTGGAGATAAACGTTTTGTCAACATCTGAAATCAACCTAAATCGGATAGGAGACACTTTAATGGTCATAGTTTGAATTAAGTACTTAACACTCTCCCCCCTGAAGAAAAATGGCACTTTGCAGGCTCTCTTTCCTAGTTTTGCTGAAATCTACGATATACCCGGTGTTTTATTACAGCAGGAGTTCAACTGTGACAGGCATGTAGAGTACTTAATACCCAGGATGGAGCTCATGGGAAGATTACCTAGATATATGGGGAGTGGGCCCTCTGCACAGCATCTCTGACTCTATACCCAGCTAACCCAGGGTGCCCACATTCCCCCCACCTCTCAGCTTCCTCGCCATGGGTTGGGGATCACCATCTCTACTCTCCCTGTTCTCCTAAGCATCTAAACTGTGCTGCTCTTCTCACTGCTGGGTTCCCTCCAGCAGTTTCAACATAGAAACTAATCAGGTTCTCTTTAGAATGAAAGGAAAGAAAGACCCCAAAGAATCAATGTAGCAAACAGAAACCTGGGACTTCCCATCTGAATGGGTGGGGCTTCTGTGCAAGCAGTGGGACTGTTCTTTGCACTCCCTTGGTCTTCATCCCTAGCCTGGGTCCTGTATTGAAGAGCATAAGCTCACCGTCCCCAAGGGTTGCTCCAGTTGCCCCTTGTCTATATTGTACAGCATGGGGCCAAGAACAACTCTGCTTCCTCTCTCAAAAGACTATGGGCTGGGAAAAATAGGAGGAGGAAAGGATGTGGGTTCTAACTTCTTGATAGCATCAGGGAGGCTGCTCCGGCTGTTATGGAACATTCTAGTCTGATCCTTCTGTCTTGGAATTTTGGCATCTCTTCTTCTCAAGGCCCCAAACTCATGGAGTAACTCCCCTCACCCCTTCAGGGCAGCTCCCCTCTCTCTGGACTTGATTGCTGGGGCTAAAAGAGATCCCTCTTTGAAAGAATGTCTGATATGAAAGAGACTTGGAGACATCTTTGGTTCAGTCTTCTAAGTTTACCCATTCGGAAGCTAAGGCAGCTGAAAGTCCCCCTATGTGCATGTCAGTGAATGTGTAGGTTGGATAGAGACTGGGTCTCACCTTGGAGAGGGGTAAGTGCACAGCCATCTTTGCTCCGTTGGAAGCCTATTCTGCCTGGAATGGACGTGGGCATCTGGGCTTACACTTGACATGGGTGGCCACAGGTGTGCTGCAGCCGGGGAAGAAGGCTGGGTTCTTGCCTGATCCGCGGTCAAAGCACCCCAGGAGGTTATGTAACCAAAACGCCTTAGCCAAGACACTGAAACAAGTGGGCTCTTCTCTGGGCTCAGGAGGGAATAGACGCCAGAGTGCCTGGGAGAGGGGTGGGCACTGCACAGTCCACAAGGCTTATAGTTCCAGATTGACTAATTCTACTCTGCTGGCCCTGGGATTTTCATGGCAGTCGCTGGTCCCGGAGCGGAGCAAGGAGCAAGGGTGTCAGCTTCTGGAGGCCTGGAAACTAAAAGAGCCAAACAAGGACGGTGGTTGCTGCAGATAAAGGTGTAGCACCAGTTCGAGGGAGATATTGAAATTGTAATCTTTTGAGGTCACGTGACTCATTAAATAATTAATGCGGATCGTCAGGAATGGATCGGAGTCGTCAGGGCCTCACTAGGAATGAATCTCTCAGAAGTGAGACCCCCAAATTCCTATTTGATTTTTAAGAAAACACACATCCTCAGATTTATCTCCAAAGGCTTTTAACTCCTTCAGGAGGGCTGAAGAGAGCCCTTCGGCGGGGAGGACCGGAGCTGGCGGGCCCACACTGGGTCTTGGGGCTTTTTCTTCAGGGTGTCTGCAAGTCCAGGGAGTGCGCCGTGTCCTGGGAAACGTGAGTTTGGGCTGGGTTTTCTGCGGTCACAGCCTGGCTTTAGTGATGGAGTGGGACGGATGCGCAGACAGTTGGTAATGTTCTGATTCACACTGGGGAAGGCTGCAGAGATACCACAGGACCGGCGCGCGGCTTTGTTCAATTTTCCCGGTGTTCATAAATCACCCGCGCTGCGCCGGGCGAGCGAGGGAGCAAGCGAGCGCCAAAAACGCGGAGAGAGAGGCCACGCGGCAGCGGCGGCGGCGGTGGCCATTGCAGAGGGAGAGACCTGGGCAGCATCTCTTTGTGACTCATTAGTCTGAACGATTTATGGGGAACAGCAGCCATGAATATTTGACTTGGGGATAAGGAAATAGCAACAACAATAATAACCATAATAATTACAATACTCCTAAGCTTCGTTGGGTGGGGGAGGGGTGCTGGATGGTGGCAGAGCAGATCTTTCTGGAGCAAAGTTGAATGGCACCGAGAAGAGTAGCTAAGCCCCACCTTGCTCGGAGTCACTCCAGGAGCTCCAAGGCCCGGGCACTCCCTTTGGGGATACAGAGGGCTAGTTTGAACAAGAGAAAGGGGGGCCCAGCGTGGCCTCAGAGTCCTAAGTGCCTGATGGAGGGTGGGAGCTGCAGGTCGAGGTGGTGGCAGAGGGCAACTAGTTGCTCATTTGTGGCCACTTGTTCAATGTGCTGGGGGGTCCTGAAGCCTGAGGGTGGTGGGGGGTGGCTTGCCAGCTCTTTGGTAGCCTCTCAGGCTCTCAGCAAGATTGCAGGGGCTGGAGATAGGCATCGAGGGGTGGTTTGGGGCAGGCTGGAGTGTGGGGAGGCTACCCCTGCCTGGGTAAAATGGTAGTGGAGGATGTGATTGTGGAAGCAGCCCACCCAACAGAGTCCCAGCCAGCGGAGAACTTCTCCAAACCCAGGTTTAGCAAGGAGGAGGATTCTTTCCTCCCTTGCTCAGCGTCTTCTCCATCCTGGAAAAGTTGACTGACTGCTAGTGAGCAAGAGAGAGTTGCAGATAGCTTGAGGGATGAGTTGGCAGCAGATATAGGGCATCAGTTGGCTTGTTGCTGCTGTGTAAGGCCGGGCTGGATAGGGCCCCCGGACCTGGTATTGTACGAAGTCTCTGTCCTTGCCATTTACCCCTATTTCCAACAGCCATGGTTGCCCTGCTCTGAGGGAATAGGCGCTGCCGTAGTCCTGCCAGCCCACTGGGACCGAGAAGTGACGCACCCAGGGCTTGAATAAACCAGAAGACAAAACCTCTCAAAACTGCCCCCGGCCCAAGGACTGAGCTAGGGTCTAATTTCGCGCCAAACAGAAATGAACACTATTAGTGAGGTTTCAAGAGAGTCCGTGATTGAATGCTCCCAGACAGGGCTTCCCTTTGTTAGCGAAAGAAAATAAAGCGTGCATTCACATTCCCCCAAGTTGAGGTGCGTGAGGAGCTCTCCGAGCAGAGCTGGCACCAACGCAAAGCTTCTTCCACCTTCCCATCTTCCTCCGCTTGTCCATTTCCTTCCCCTACCCCCTTTCCTCACCGCCCCCCCCCCAAGAAAGAACGGGGAGAATGTGGGTGCGGAGATGGAGTATGTATTTATTTTACAAAAATAAATCACCATCTTCAGGCCATTCTTAGACTAGACCCTTACAAGCAACGAGTGCGCCTCATGGACGAGTGCCCTGGCGACTCCTCCGTGTCCGCGTCACCCGGGGGGCCACCCTGGCGCCCGCGCCGGCAGCACTTCCAACTCCGGTTCTCCAACTCCCTTCCTTCGCAGCCACGGTTTACCCTCTGCTGTTTATCTGTCCGCAGAGCGCCCGGACACCGGAAAAGGCGATTCCCCGAGTGCCCGGGGTTGGAGACAATCACTGCCTCAGTCTTAAACATCTTTCGAGGTAAGCGCTGCGCTAACTCTTCACTCCGCGGGGCTTCGCACGGGCCTTTGGAAGGGGTTTACCCTTCCAGGGAGAGCAGCAGCTTCTGAAAGAGCTTCTGGTCAATATTTAACTTCGGAGGCATTTTGGAGCTAGGTCCCCTTCAGCTGCACTCCCCGCGAATGCGGGGCTTCAGGCAGACAAAGAGTCTGCTCCGAAAGCCGGCCCGCGTTGTGCAGAAGGGGCAGTTGCCGGGACCGAAGATGTGTGTGCGTGGGGGTAGGGGGTGTCAACGGGGTTTGTTTCTTTCTTCGGGTAAGCTCCAAACCAACCGCTGCACGGAGCAGAGGGGCAAAAGCAAGTAGAGGCCACGGGCGCGACGGCCCCTGCGTGGGCGTTCTCCTCGTGCACTGTTTGCGGCGCCTGCGGAGACTGTGAGTTCGAGAATGGCCGTCAGGCACAGATCTGCGTGGAGGAAACTTGTCTCGCCGCTATGCAGTTTGTCTTACTCTTCTGCCTTTCCTTGGCGAGAGGAAACTTACTACCTTTCCAATGCAGGCAACGGGGTCTTCTCTGTTCCTTTGGCCGGGCTGATCCTCTGTTCTTCCAACGGGAAAAGCACGGGTCTTCCAGGTCTCTGCGTTTTCTTTTCCTACTGGAAACAAGAGAAAACTCTTTAAAATTCTTTTCAAGTTCTGGCTTAATTTGTTCTCTTAGTTTGGGAATGCAGGGAGGTAATTACTGTGGTTTATTACCTTGTAAAAGATCCATAAATTTCGTGCCTATTTGGGGGAGGGGCTGCCGGAATAGCTTTCAGAAGCTTGGTATGAAGGAATGGGTTTGCTTTGTTCTTTCAGGAATTATTTATTTTAAAAAGTTTTCTGAGTTCCTGTTTTCTATTCCCCTAGGCCTCTGTCTTCCCTAAAATTTGCTCCCCCAATAGACAGCAGGTTGTTCATTAATTGCAACATGCTATTCAGCAATACTGAAGGCTTATCTGGTGTTCTGGATACAATTATTATTTTATCAGATGGAAAGTAAACAGGGTAATAGTAAAGCTGGGTTACTGTCTCAGCTACTGTATGACCATTTATATCAAGTGTAGGTAGGTGGAGTGTTTCAGGAATTTGCAACTCAGGGTGTGCCTATGATTTGCATCTCTGTGCACAACAGAACCATGGCATGGATACACGGTTGCAGGAGTTTTAGACCATGTGTATAAAATGATATACAGATCCCTATGTATCCAGAGAATTTGGAGCCCATTTGTACTGCAGCTGAACCCACAGAAAATATCTCACGTTAAATAATGATCTCTAACCTCCACCAAAAAGTGGGGGTGCTAAGCAGGCCTTACCTGATGCTAAGTAACAAAACCACTACAGTTAACTAAAGGGGAAAAAATGTGAAGTGTATTTTTGACAGAGAAATCAGATTGCAGTGTTTGAATACAGATATATCTAATCTGCCAACAGCCTTGCAAATATTGACCAAAGCTCTGTATCCTTGCTCACCTACTCCTTCCAAGGCAACTTTTCACCTATTTTGGCTCTTGTGAAATGGATTCAGGGCATGTGTCCCCAGCACTGGTCAGATTGGGGCCTGGAGGAGTAAGTGGAAAGAAGGGGACTGGCAGCTAGGTTTCCCAGCCTGGGCCTACATGCTTGGCATCCCGATTCTTGTTTTCTGGAAGGGAACTTTAAAAGGCCCATAGCCTCACTCAAGGAGAGTGGATTTCAGAGTGGTGAGGGAGGACTCTCAGCTGCCTGTTCCCTGGTGGCCTGCCCAGACCCAGGTCTCTCTTAGGGAAACTATTTTCACCTCAAAAGTTACATTTCCTGTGACTCCCTCAGATTTTTCCCTTCACATCCCACCAAATCACCCCATTCCAACCCAAGTCGTTAATGTTAATTGTTAAGCAGCAGTTGGAGCATTAACTGGGCTGTTAATAGCGGCATGGAGGCTCCTGGCTAGAACTGAGATGCCGCTGCTGGGGCCTTGCTGGCGTTAAGGCATTTCTCTGAAGCAGCACCAAATACTTCTCCCATTGATTTATGGCCTCGGAGTTTCGATTTGCTCCAGACTGTTCGGAGAGTTCTGAAGGGGGCCCCTTCTCATCTTTGAGTCAAAGTCTCTGCAGAAACTTTGCTTGGGGCAGAGGGTAGTTTGGCAGCGGTTTGGCAAAACTTCCAGGTCCTTTCTAGGTTATCAGGAGGGTTCAGTGTGAAATATTTGGCACTGCTGGGATGGGAAAGGGTGCATAAGGGTGCAGAAGACAATGTATTAGCGGTCTGAATTTTGGGGGGAATGGAGAGTGCTTTTTGGGTACCAGCCTTTGGTCCTATCCCCCACCCCCATACCTAAGAGAAGCAGGTTTTTTCACTTTGGGTTCTCACTTTCCAGCTTGTGGCTTAGGTCAGAGTTGGGACAGTTGACAGAGAGGTTCTTTCCCAGCTCTACCACAAACAGAACTTTGTTGGAATACTGCCCCTAGCATAGGCCACGGCTCACTTCCAAGGGATTAGGTCTCCTCCTCTTTTATTGCCCTTCTGATTTGGACACCCCCAATGACCAGGCCCCCTAACTGAGGGCCTTACGTTCTCACCAGGTCCCTGCAGGGGAGGAGGGGAGGGGCGGGATCATGCACAGCCTTCTGTGGCTACTATAAGCGAGTCCTCACACTTAGAAGGCCCAGGCAGCTGACGATCCACTCTAGGGAAAGAAAAGAATAAGGCATGAGGATCTCACTACTTCTGAGAGCACTCCCGAAGTTTGGAAACTCAGACGGGAAAAGAGGAACTTTCTAGAGGGTGAAGTGTTAAAATCAGTGGACAATATCACCTAGCAGAAGTCAGGAGTAGAACAGGGGGGTTGTTTGTTGGAGCAGAGTTGATCCAGTTAGCTTTCTGCTGGTGGACAGAATTGTCTTAGGGGAGGGTGGACAGATCCATGTGCAAAGAAGGTCCCAGGTTATCTTGTAGGTAATTCCAAGGGATGCCAATAAAGGGTGTGTGTGTGTATGTATTTATCTTACAGAGTCAATTAGATAATCCCCCCTTACATTTTCCATTGTTAGAAGCCTACAATTTCCTGTATCACTCCTGCTATGCACTGAGGACATGTCTAAGGGTAGGTATAACCAGGGCACTGAGTCCTTCTGTATTTTGCAAAACCCTGACCCACCACTTTCCAGCTAAGCACCTCTTTCCTAGAGGGCTCCCACTGAACAAAATCAACTGGACTTGGAGGAGGTGCTTTAGCCTTTTGTCAGGTAATTTGGGGCCTTTTGGGTTTCTCCAGTGGTGTGGTGTACAGCGTGGGTGTTAGCAAACTCTATACAATGGCAGGCCATGAGGGAGTCTACCAACTAAGCCAGTCATTACTGGGTTTTCTTCTGGAAACAAGGCCTGGGCTTTGCCTTTTGATGCACTGGCTGGAGGGCCAGAGGAGACTCTGCCTGGAAGTGCAGGCTTCAGCTTGTCCATGAGTGGAAGACTACAGTTACATGGACTCTAAGAATGAGGACAACATTGCCGTTCTGTTCCCTTCTGTTTGGATCATTTGTAAAGAACTGTAAGTGGAGATAAGTGGCCTAGTGTGGCACATGTTGAGGGGGTTATGCCCCCATTGTCCCACTGCCCTAGACAAAACTCTTCCCCACTACTGGCCAAGCTTCTCCACTTCCCCTCCCCCAAAGCTGAATGTTCTGCTTGGAAACCTAGTCCCTTCAGTGATTCCCTATTTCAAATAAAAGGATTTAAGTTGACGTATGACCACGTGAGCACATAATACAGCGCATTATTGTGGCATTTGGAGCGGAGACCCGGGCGGGCTTCGCCTGTGATTACGTTTTCTAGATTCTCTACCCAGCGAGAGCTTTTTCCCCCACCCCCACGCACCCACCTCCTCCTTCTTTCCCTTCTCCGGAGAGCACTCTCCTAGCGGGTTGCAGTTTTCAGCGCTCATGGAGCGGTTCTGGGCGAGCTAGCCGATGGGACTCGAGGCCACACCAGGAGGATGGAATTTATTTTAAGGTATTTCCGCTGATTGTTCATATCTAGAGTGAGTTATGGCTGTGAGAGACAAAGGTCAGGCGAGGAGACCCTGGTTCACCAACAGGACCCTCAGCCCCTCTTCCTTTGTTTCTCTCGTAGAACCGAAACCGCTTGAAAGATCCCCAGTAGCGCCTCAGACTGAGTTTAATTCCCTGGGAAGTGTTGGGGGTATAAAGGAAAGGGCACTTGGCGGCTACTAGGTAAATCCAGTGGCTTCCAGCGCTTAGGCGGCTTTGTCCACTGCAGCGGGCTGGAGTCCCAGGAGCTGAGCCCCAGGCGGAGGGAGGGTCCCGAAGCGCCGATCACGCCGAGGTGGCCCGCGCCGCGCTAGCGGGGCTAGACTGCCAGGAGGGGGTGGGGGCTGCTTGGATGGGTAGGGGAATTGCTCCGGGTCCGAGACGTTTGTGGGGCGGCCGGGGTTGAAGAGGTAAGGCTGATTTGGGCAGCCGGAGCAGTTGGAAGAGGGAAATCAATGAGTGTGCAGATGCGCTGCCATTTTATTGATGATGCTTTGGGCCACTTTGTTCAGTGCTGGGTTGTAGGACGCGCTTTCCCACACGCGGGACCAAAGGTGCCAGACCCCAGAGGATGCACCATTGTTTCCCCAGCACCCTCTCTACCCGGGTAGGCTTGAGGAAGGACAGCTCAGATCTAGGAGACGCTTAGCTTAGGGTGGCGGGTAAGTCTGAGGAACGCCTGGAAGCTCTATTAGGCTGAATTTTGGAGAGGAGGGAGCTAGACCTGGGTTTGGGCTTCATATTGTGCATGGCCTGGACACCCCATTGTAACACACCCAGCTGGCTTGCAGAGTTTTAAGGACTGGTTATTGCAACCTGGGCTAAGGAGAATTCCAGAGGCAGAGTCCACAGAAAGCAGAGGCAGACATGTCTCGGGCTTCAGACCCCAGGAACAGTGTTACAGCCAGGACAGAGGCAGATGAGAGTTAAACTGTGCTTCCAAATTACCGGGAAAGCCTGTGGTAATTGCACTTTGGAGACCCAGTGCTCCTGGGAAGGATAAAAACTCCCTGAAAAGGTGAAGGAAACTTCACTTTCCTCTGCACTTGGAGAGCTCAGAGTAGAGGAAAGGGGTGTCTACAAGGAGTCAGGAATCAGATCTGCCCATGACTTAAAAAAAAAAAAATCTTATTTCTTTCTGTACTTGGGGGAAAAAAAAATCAAATCAAGCTTCCCCTACTTGAGTGGGATTTACATCCCCAGAACGGAAGGGCCGCTTCTACCCTCCCCCGCTGCCGGCCTCCACGCTAACCGTGTTTAACTGAGGCCGTTTCAAGTGCTCTAAAACACCCCTTGGAAATAAAATGTAAGCTTTAATTGCTGTTCAATTACTTGTCAGCATTTCGTATGATTTATGACCCAGTTCTGGCATATTTTTGACCCAGTTAAAGACTCATAAATAATATAGTTTCGCTAGAAAGAACGAGAGAGGGAATAGAGGTTTGTTAAAAGCATCTTTTTATTGTCACTTCAGTGCCAGCAAGCGGAATAAATATCTAGGGATGGACTCTCACACTGGTTCTGCATAAAAGTGTGCACAGTGAGAAGAAACCAACAGGCCAGTTTACAGAGCACCCGTTGGTTTTTCATTCATGGAAAGAGCTAAAGGCACTCCGTTATAGCTGAACTGTAGCAATAAAAAACAGGCTAGTCCCCTGTTACCCTTAAAATGCCAGCTGCACCCTCATAGGCAAGTGTATTTCCTCATTAATTTTCCTCCCCATTCCCGGATTCCGATGCCTCTTTTTGCCTCACCTTTCTCCCGGGGCTGCACAGACAGCCTTGAATCGGCCCCAGGCCCTCCCAGACATGTTCTCAAGGAGGCCCCTGTAAAGGGTAGAGAGGCACAAACACACCTTCGCTATTCCAGATATTTTTGTAGTCCTGAGAAAATGTTTTCTTCTAGTCCCCACGGGTAAGACATCAGGGAGCACAGGGACTGGAGCGGGTGGTTTGGAGGAGCCAAGGGGTCCTCTCCACAAAGAAAACCTCAGCGGTTTTGGCCGAGCAGGGTGAATGGCTGCGCGATCTGCCTAGAAAGGCACCGCAGAGGCAGCGGTGGGTAATTTCTGACAGTGGATATCGACAGGCGGTATTTTTCTCTTAAAAAACAATAACAAATAAAAAAACCTTCAGCAATCATAAATTGTTATTTTTAATCACCTCGCCTGCCATGCCCCCAAAAGTTAGTCCTGTGGATTTCAGCAGAGAGGCCCAAACCCCTGAGGTCTCCGTGCCAGGACGGCAGACCCTAGACTTGAGGTCAGAGACCCATTTCTGCCTGTGGCAGCGAGCCACCCAAAAGCCACCTAGTCTGGGACTGGTGGGGACCCTGTCCCGACCTCCCACCCCAGCTTTCCCTATAGTCCCGTGGCTCCTCCAGTCCAGTCCCAGCATTTTGCCTGGCACGGTCTTGGCGCCTTTGAAAAGGTATGCTCCCCAGCTGCCCCAGCCCTCACCTCGGCGCCCTCGGCCCTCTTGGCCCAGGAGTTCCCCTCCCCTGGCAGGTTCTCACGGAAAGCTGGCCTTCCCTGCAGCTGGCTTAGCTGAGAAGGCGGTGAGAGTCGTGTCAGCAGTTTGGAGGAGAAAGTGCGGGTTGATTATTGACCCACGCCTTCTTTCTTCAAATGCCACATCCGACCCGGCCGGTTTGAAGAGAAAATGCAGCCGAGCGGATTTTTGCGGCGGCTCTCACCTCCTACGCTGCCCGGCTCCCCCTTTCAAGTTACGCCGCAATATGCCATGAGGAGCAAGTGTTTGCTGTTTTGTGCTCTGTTTACAGCTTTGGGGCGCCGAGTCATAAATCTTGCCCAGCCATAAATGACAAAAACCATTGGTATGCATGAGGCCACCCTGGCCAGGAGTGCTTTTTGATTTCTCCCTTTTCCCTTGGCTTTGTTTTTGCTCTAAGGTGACACTTTGGCTCCCCGACAGTTTAAACATACTACTTATATTTTTAACACCTTCCTTTGAGAAGGACTGGCCGTTGACACCTTGGAATTGCACGAAAGCTCCATTTCTCTTTTTGCCACACACATCGGACTTGCAGAGTTCACTTCGGACTCTGAAGAGTTGAGGGAGGCATTAGGAGGCAGGAAGCCCATCCTCCTTAAAGTTGTGGCAATATTGCCGGGCACACTCTGGCCCTTCCTCTGCTTAGGGTCCCTGTATACCACGAATTGAGGGGGAAACATCATAGACACCGTTGGCGTTGGGGTGAGAGTTTTATGTCTTCCCCTGCCATTGAGCTGCCTGTCTGTACTGGGGAAATGGGGCACCTAAAAGCCGGAGACCCAGTTTTCTAGGTATTCTAGTGTGTACCTGAGCCCAGAGCATCCCCTTTCACTGCCTGGGCTTATGGACATCTCCCCCAAGCTACTTCCCTCCTGGCTGCCGGAATTTTAAGGGTTTTTGCCTAAAAATATAACCAAAGACAGCCCAGTTGGCTCTTGGGGAGGTCTCTTGAGAAAGGAAGCCCTACCTCTGCCCCCCCAAAGAGTGCCTTTGAGGTTCTCAGATTGGGGGTGACAGATGTGGTAAAGTGCCCAAAGTCTGGGGAACTCGCCTCCTGGTTCTCTTTCTCCTTGCACCCCAACTGGGCAGGCGTTATGTGGTTTCTCAAATGGATTCCTAAGAAATAGAGACCGGCTAGAGAGCCCCTTTGTGAGAGCCCTTTGTCCTCATTAGCATAATTTTCCTGGACTTTAGTGACGCCTAGAAGCGAGGAGAGGGAGGGCGTTGGGGGTTGGAGTGGGGGAGGCTGCCCTCCTCCCGCCGCCGCCGCAGCCGCCGAGTTCCCCCTCTCGCTCCTGTCCCTCCCCTCGCCTTAGCCCCATCCCCCACGCCGCCCCGCGCTTCCCCAGCCGCCTCGGCCTCCCCTCCCGCCCGCCCCCAGCACCCCCCACCGCACCCCCCCCCCCGACCAGACGCTGCTCCGCGTGTAATATTCATAAGAAACATACCCAAGTCGGTGCCACTAGCCCAGGCAGAGCCCTGCGCCGCGCTAGCGCTTATCTCCGGGCCGCGGCTGCTGCCCTCGGGAAGGGCAGGGGGCGGGGGTGTGGGGGAGGGGTGGGTGGGTGGGGTGGGTGGGAGGGGGGGTCCAAGCCGCCCCAGTCCGCCCTGGGCGAGCCTTGCCGGAGCAGCGAAGCCGCCACGCTCTGCGCCTCGGCGTCCGGGCCTTGGGGTCTCCCTCCCGCCTGCCGTCTCGGCTGATGCTGAGGGTCGGTGCCCATCCCGCGCCTAGGGGACCCGGCCGGGCGGCCGAGCCGGGCCGGGGGCCGGAGCCCGAGCCCGAGCCCGATCCTGCGCTCGCGGCGCTCCTCAGAAGTTAAGGTAAGCAGGGCCACAACCGGCCGCTCTCAGCGCTGAATGGCGGAGTTTACGTCTCGGTGATTTATGGCTGCAGACTTAAATCTCGGTTCAAGAAGAGTTCACAAGCCGGAGCTTCCTTCCCGGCAGTGACTGATACCCTTACACTTCGAGTTCAGGCCGCTTTCCCATCCCCGCCCCCACCTCTTCCCTCTCCCCTAGCCCTGCCCCAACTTTTCTGGGTTGGGGAGGGAGGGAGGGTGGAAAGAGGACAGGGGGGCTCTTACCCGATATTCCCGCTTAAACTCGGGGTGAGGGCAGGCTGAGGAAGGGGCAGGAGTGGAAACAGGGAGCGGTCTCTGAAGGAAGGAGGTTGAATTTGGGCAGATCTTCCAGAAAGACAATAGGGTTTGCTTTCTGCACTCAATTTAGCCTTCTCAACTCTCAGTTCTTGCACCTGGGGGTTATTGTCCAGAAACAGATCTTTTCGGAGGAATCTCCTCCCATCCCAGCCCTTGCTTGGGCGGGGGGGGGGGGGGGGGGGGGGAGTTGCGGGTGCAAAGCAAGTTTCCAGACTGGCAGATATCCAACTTCTTTACTAGGTTGCAAACTTTGGGGGCTGGGGTGAGGGTAGGAGGGGGGAAATGTGTGGGCCCCACGGTAGGTGTCTGCTGACCTCAAACAATAGGGAGGACTTTGGTGGGATCTCTGAGGTGAATTCATATTATAGGGACTGTTGTATGCTCTTTGGTTTTTCATGGTATTTTTGTTATTTACAAGACAATGCACAACCTGATGAAAAGACTTAAGTAAGCAGCAGGCCAATATAGCTTGTGATAATGGATTAGCAAGTCACTTGAAATGTTACACGTTCAAAATCACCTTCATTTTGTTTTATCTAATATCTTGCTGCTCAAGTGTCTGGAGTAATTTTCTTAACCTGACATTTTATTTTACACAGGCCTAGTATCTTAAGAATTTATAATGGCAGACATTAACACTGCCAAATATAATAAGAACTGTTTTCAGTGAAAGAACAGGAAACTGAGACATTGGATTGCTATTCAGTTTTAAATTTTATTTTATTCTTTATTATTTTCGATCATGGTATCTGTAGCTTCCTATCTATTCCAAAATAGAAACAATACTCCAGGGTTCAAGATCACACACAGTAAGTTCAGATAAGGGAAGCTGTAATTTTTAATTGAGGTTTTGGAAAATTAATTGTGCTTGTTTTCCAGATGTTGGTCAGATTGTTGGTTTAATAATAAAATCCAGAGAAGCCCATTATTAAAAACAGAATTGTAATCATCTCTTGGTGGATGGTGTTTTCTAGTTAACAGAGTGTCTGCAATTTCTAGAGAACTTGAATGACTCCAGGACTGAAATATACATAGTTAGCGTGTGAACTAAGTCATTTTCTTTATGAATTTGTCATTATGTTTTCTTAAATAGTTAGAGAAACTATCATCCTATGTGTGTGTATGTGTGTGTATATGAACTCACATGGAACTTCTCTCAGCTGAGAGCCAGAGACTGACCATGCAACGGCTGAAAACAAAAATAAAACATAGATTTCACTTCTGCAAACTGCTTTCTAAATAGTAAATTTTTAAAAAGGGTTGAGGAGGCTTTCAGTTACTTTTAAGTTTTTCAGGGTTGACCTTTGCTTGGTGTTTCTGAAGCAGGTAAATCGGCTAAGTAACAAATATCAACAACAACAGCACACAAAGATCAGGGAACTCTGGCAGGATTTTATGGCTTGCGCTTCCATCCCTCGTCCGGAGCCAAATGACCCCCATACATCAAATTACATAGCAGTTTCTAAGACAGAACCTATTATCGTTAAGTTGGAGGGAGAGTTCAAGCCGTGGTCATGGAGATGAACGCTGGTTTTTCAGGTTCCTGGTGGGTTGGTTTTTTCTCTAATCCATCATGTTTTAACAGGTAGAATTTGATAGTTGCCCTGAATAACAGCACCTCAGAAAGCCCAAGGCAGGAGGGTCTGGGGACCTTCTGTAACAGGGGGAAAGAAGTGGGAGTGGCTTGCTGGGTCCTGCCTGAGAAAATAAGGAGAGGAAAGGAGTAAAGAACTGTCCAGGATTTGAGTTTAACTTGCTGAAGCCAGTGTTGTTATTGGTCCCTCCCATATAGGATGTTCTTTCTAAAGTTTTTTTCTCCCCCCTCTTGGCCACAAGGGGCTCATTTGGAAGAGGTAGGTCATATCCCCGCACAGGGGTAGATTAACTGCCTAACAAGCTCAGCTTCTGAAATCCATCGGGGGTAGAGTAGGGCAATTGCTTCAGAGTTTTTTGTGCATACCTCTGTTGGGTGCTGGAAGATCCAAGAAGGGGCTGGATGGGAAGTCCCCCCGCGTCAGGGCTCTTTTTGACAAATATTAGTCCTAAAGCGACTGGAGAACAAATTGGCAACCTACTCTCCCCTTTGCCCCCTTGCCCCTTCCCCAAATCCTGAGAGGCAAGGAGCCCCAGGTCTCACTGGACGAGGCCAAGGAGCGGAGATGAAGGGACACCCCAAGTTTCTCCTTCCCTGGAAAGGAAGGATCTCAGCCCTGCTCCTTTCTAGCCCATCAGCCTTTCTTCTTTTGGACTCCAGCTCTGGAGACCAGGCTTCGAGCCCTCGGTTACTCTCCTCCTCTCTCCCCGGAAAACCCCCCAACTCCAGACGCAAGTTAAGCAAATATTTGTAGCTGCCAGTAAATTCCAGCGGCTTTTTATAGCGCGGCTCTCTGCGCCCGGGGCCAAGTCGTGCTGCTAAATATTGCTGACCACTTTTTCTTTTATGGCTTTCATGTCACTTAGCTATTGAGAGTAAGATGGATTTGCGCGGAGCCCTCACCGCGCTGCGATTCTCGCCCCCCCAGGTCTGCGCGGGGCGGCCATTGGCGGCGGAGCGTCACGTGACCGCGGGGGCGTGCCAATGTGCGCCCTCACGGGTGTCAAGCCCCTGTCAGAGTGTGCGATCAAGATTGTGAAACAACGCGATGCAAAAAGCGACCTACTACGACAGCTCCGCGATCTACGGTGGCTACCCCTACCAGGCAGCCAACGGGTTCGCTTATAATGCCAGTCAGCAGCCGTACCCGGCGTCCGCGGCACTGGGCGCTGATGGCGAGTACCACCGACCCGCCTGTTCCCTCCAGTCGCCCACCAGCGGCGGGGGCCACCCCAAGGCGCACGAGCTGAGCGAGGCGTGTCTGCGCACCCTGAGCGGCCCGCCCAGTCAGCCCCCAGGCCTGGGCGAGCCACCTCTGGCCCCGCCGCCGCCCCAGGCCGCGCCCCCAGCTCCACAGCAGCCGCAACCCCCGCCGCAGCCCCCAGCACCGGCTCCTGCTGCGCCTCCTCCCCCCTCTTCAGTTTCCCCACCTCAGAATGCCAGCAGCAACCCCACCCCTGCCAGCGCAGCCAAGAGCCCCCTACTCAACTCACCCACCGTGGCCAAACAAATCTTCCCCTGGATGAAAGAGTCTCGGCAAAACACAAAGCAGAAAACAAGCGGCTCCAGCTCAGGTAAACGGGTGCCTTCTGGAGGAGGGTCCTCTGGCCTGGCTCCCGCTTCCCATCCCCTCCGTCCCCCCCAGCCATCTCCAGCCACAGCCAGTACAGTCTGGGAGCACTGGAACACATTCAAGAGTAAACTGCTCCTTCTCCTTCAACTAGGGGGGGTGACAGGACTCTGACCAGGAAACCCCAGAGAAAGACCCGATGGGAGTCTCTCGATTTATGCAAGAGCAAGTGGGGCCTAAGGAGCTTGGAATCCCTTCTTATTCCACTTTTGGAGTTAGGACCTTTAGGCACAACAAACCTGAGCTCCACTCTCTCTCTTTTTAGCACAAGTCCTCATTTCTTTCTTTCTTTCTCTCTTCTTCTTCTTCTTTTTTAAGGTTTTGTTTATTTGACACAGAGAGACATCACAAGTAGGCAGAGAAGCAGGCAGAGGGAGAGGGGGAAGCGGGCTCCCTGCTGAGCAGAGAGCCCGATGAGGGGCTCAGTCCCAGGACCTTGAGACCATGACCTGAGCAGAAGGCATAGGCTTAACCCACTGAGCCACCCAGGTGCTCCACAAGTCCTCATTTCTAATGAAACAGTGACATCTACTCCACACTGAAATGTGGCAGGATAAAAGCACACCTAGTCACCATCTAAGTGAGAATTCAAGCTTTGGTTATAAACAGAGCCTATTTTTAAATTTTTGCTCCAGTAGATGGAGTGGCTGCCTTACCTCTGGGAAGGCCCTACTCAGACTTAGTACAATGAAGGCAGCCAAAGATCTCCTGGGGGAGGGGATTTGGACTTGTCATGCTAATAGGAACCACATGGGCCTCCAGGAACTAGACTGAAGGACAGGTCCTGGGTCTTGGGCTTCCCAGCATCTTGGTTACCTTTTCCCTTGCCTTCTCCAGTTGCCAGTACTCTGCTCTAGGCCTCAGCATCTGGGGCCACCCCCCACCCCCCACCCCAGAGTCTGAGATTTGGGAGTGAGGGGGAAGATAGGAGGGCACAAGATTAGTGTGTGAAAATGGGGAGGCTGCTTGATGACACCAAGAGCCCTAATTTATAAGACCCAGAGTCAGGGGCTGGGTCACCCCACCAGAAATTGATACTTTCAGTGGGATCTCTTCCTTTGCACACAGAAAGCCTTTCAGAATAGGGCTTCCACTCCACCCATCTCCAGTGGATAGACTAAATAAGTGGCCAGTTGAGGCAACTGTCCAATCCTTCAGTCAGACAGTGAATTAGGGAAAGGTTTATTCGGTGTATTAGGTGCCCCACATTCCGGTTACTGTGAAGGGATTGAACATGGGAGACCCGCCCACAGGGAGCCTAAAGTCTGATAGGCCTGAAGGATCAGTAAATGATTCACAAAGTGAATAGCTCCAGGAAGGCAAACTGGGGGTTCTGCTTTTCTTTCCTTACCTCTCCTCCCTTAGGGAAGTTTGTGACTTGCAACTTGACCGAAGGAGGGGCTAGCTACCCAGCTACTGGCACTGTTTCCCCACCAGGACAGAGGAGGGGACCTAGTTCCTCATTCCCTTTTCTGGGCCCTGACAGAGGGATCTTGGTGCCTGGAGCAACTGAGGGGCCTGGAGGAGTCAGGGGCTAGGCGGGGCTTGAGGCAGCCCCTGATGGCTCTCTTCCATTCTCCTTTGCTGTCTCCTCTGTCCTCGCAGGGGAGAGCTGCGCTGGCGACAAGAGCCCGCCTGGGCAGGCGTCGTCCAAACGGGCGCGCACCGCCTACACGAGCGCGCAGCTGGTAGAGCTGGAGAAGGAGTTCCACTTCAACCGCTACCTGTGCCGGCCGCGCCGGGTGGAGATGGCCAACCTGCTGAACCTCACTGAGCGCCAGATCAAGATCTGGTTCCAGAATCGGCGCATGAAGTACAAGAAGGATCAGAAGGGCAAGGGCATGCTGACGTCATCAGGGGGCCAGTCCCCAAGTCGCAGCCCCGTCCCCCCTGGCGCAGGCGGCTATCTGAACTCTATGCATTCGCTGGTCAACAGCGTCCCGTATGAGCCCCAGTCGCCCCCGCCTTTCTCCAAGCCTCCCCAGGGCGCCTATGGGCTGCCCCCCGCCTCCTACCCCGCACCCCTGCCAAGCTGCGCGCCTCCACCGCCCCCACAGAAGCGCTACACCGCGGCGGGGGCGGGAGCGGGGGGTACACCCGACTATGACCCACACGCGCATGGCCTGCAGGGCAACGGCAGCTATGGGACCCCACACTTACAGGGAAGCCCCGTCTTCGTGGGGGGCAGCTATGTGGAGCCCATGAGCAACTCTGGGCCTGCCCTTTTTGGCCTAACTCACCTCCCCCACGCCGCCTCTGCAGCCATAGACTACGGGGGAGCTGGGCCGCTGGGCAGCGGCCACCATCACGGGCCCGGGCCAGGGGAGCCGCACCCCACCTACACGGACCTTACCGCCCACCATCCTTCTCAGGGAAGAATTCAGGAAGCCCCCAAGCTCACCCACCTGTGATGGTGGGCTCGGGGCTGCGCGCCAGGAGAGTCCCTCTGCCCCCACCTTTCTTCTACGTTTACTTTTTTTTGGTTTGGTTTTAAAGTTCTTCTTGCCCTCCCTTTTTTCTCCTCCGCCCCGTCTACCCCCCACCCCCACCCCGTTTTGTTTTCTTTGGTAACGCGTTTTTATAGTTTATGTGACGTAGCAATCTTGGTTGCTGGAATGGCTGTCAGTATCAGTAGCGATGTTTATCTCCTCCCACCCCTCGCTCGGCCGCGAGCCCTGCACCCTTTACCTTCTCTATTCTTTGAACAGAAACAGGGTATATGAACAAATTTTCTAGCCGAGTTCTTCAATGTGAATTTGTTCGTACATTATGGCTCCCGAGGGGAAGCAGATACTTTTTTTTTTTTTTTAATTTTTAGGTTTTTTTTTTTTTAATTGCACTTCTTGTAAAGAGCGAGAAAAAAATCAAAGGCGCTTTGAAACAGGGGCTCCCTGTGCAAGGATGACTAAGTGTACGTCTTTCCGTGTGTGTATGCTGGTGAACAGTCAGATTTATTTATATTTTTTTTGCAAGCATTGAATAATCTAAGTTTTAAATATTATTTATCCCCATCCGTTCGTATTTATATTAAAGAAATTCTGTACCCTGATTGTTCAGAAGGTTTCTTGGGCCTTTTGTTCAATAGTGTATTGGCGTACATAGAAAAAAAAATTTTATTTGAAAGGGAAATACAATTCCTTTATAAAAACGGTAATGATGCAATAATACCAGAGAGGATCCAGCTTTTGAAAACAGTGATTTAGGATTGTAACATCCGGCGAAACTGAAAAAAAAAAAAATCTGTAAACGTGAAAAATGCTAGATTTGTTTTGAGAGTTCTACATTCCTTGCTGCTCACATTCTGAGAAACTAAACAAAAAATAAATAAATAAAGTTTTTATTCTGAATAATATCCGTGTTCAGAAGGGGTTCTTTGGCCGAAGATGGGGGTCTGCGTGGAATTAAGACAGAGGCGAAGTGGCTGAACAGGCCGCGGCAAGCCTTCCAGCTCCGGGAGTGCGGCCTGGCCAGGCAGCTCGCCTGGGAGCATGGCGAATTCTTGGGAAGGCTGCAGGAGCTCCCGGAGGCGGGCAGTTCTGGAAAGGCCGAGCGCCAGCCCGCTGGGCTGCCTGATTCCCAGCTGCCGCGGAGGGGCCTGCGCGGCCCCGCAGGGGCTGCGAGCTGCTGACTGCGGGACAAACAAAAGGCAGCCGGCCTGAAGCGGGGCGGGGACGCACAGGTGCCTGATCGGCCCCGCTGGGGAGTAAGGCAGGGATGTCTTCTCCAAGATCTTCCTCCAGGTCAAAGCGGACCAGCCAATGCTTGAACCCTGGGAATCATGAGCCATGCGGAGGATGCAGAGCATTTTCTGGAGCAAACGGACTCTCTGTGGATGCTCTTCAGTCTCTTATCGCTCCAAGAGGAGAGAATGACTCTTAAAATCGCCACTGGAGCTAGGAGGCTCGAAGGAGACAGAGCTTCACCCAGGTATCCAGCAGAAGAAAGGCTGAACTCCCAGGAGCCTCCCCAAGCCCTTCCTGGACTGCTGGCGTCCCAGCTTCTTCTTCATCCCGGAATTTAGGATTTGGCATCCCCTGGATTTATTTCCTCTCCTTCATCCCTCCTCACTCTCCTTTTATGGCCCCGGGGAGGAGGAGAAAGAAAGGAGATTGGTATCTTTCTAATAAAAATGCAATTTTATAAGTACTTCTTTCATTTGATGCTGCAAGAGCTAAACATTACATTTCTACTCCTGGATTGGAGATAGGGCTGCCAGCTCACTGGCTGGCAGACCAAAAGCAGGCACAGGAAAGGGAAATATTTTTATTTTTATATTAAAGAATTGCTTGGAGAAGGAACCAAATTCAGAAAGTGAAAACCTCAGGACTGTATCCCCATCAACATTCCCTTTCTAAATTGGAAGTGAGAAACCACCTGCGTCTCGGATCAGAAGCATCTGATGTGAGAAATAAATCCTCCTTCTCCCTGGATTGTATCTTTCAGAGACGGAGATGAAAAATGTCGCCATTTTGTTTGCAATCCAAAATATCCATCATCATGGCCTCTATCTTTCCCCTGAGAAGCTCCCTCAGATGATCTTTAGAAATAGGCCCTGGAGCCATTTTGGGGTATCTCCTGGGTCCACAGAAGCTGCTTTTAGGGGACCTACTCACATTTTAAGAAAAAGAAAAATGCTCTCGGAAGATGCAAAGCCAGGGAGCTGTAGAGATCTGGGTGTTTCTCTCACAGCCAGAGATGCTTCTCCCACATCTGTCTGGAGCTCTTGAGACACATATATGTTTTTCTGGATTTTTAAAGAGCTTGGGTTATGGAAGGAATAGATTTGCTCCCCACCCCACCCCAACCTCCCTGCCAAAATATGGCGCACCTCAGAAATGCAGAGGCTGGAAATCCAGTCTTTGTGAGGACTGGAGCTTCCGCTGTTTTGGTTGTTCAGATCTGAACTGAACAGGCTAAGCAACCACAGAAGTCTTTCTATGAGTAATAATTTTACAGACATATATAAAATTACCTGGCAAAATAAGGAACAGTGGAGATAGAGTGTGAGGGAGAGAGAGAGAGAGAGAGAGAGAGAACGAGCTAGCCAGCGCTATCCGTTCACAGAGGAAAATCTTTCGGAGACACCACTGTTTGAACCCATTTCTAAAATCTACCGTTTAGCTGAGAGGCGACTGGTTTGGAGGCATCCTCCTTCCCTCAGGGCACGGATTTTTAAATGAGATTCCAGTATGATTTCCCATATCTTAGCAGTCAAAACATTCATTTTAGGTTTCAAAGAAAAAAATATTGATCTCACCTTCAGCTTCTAAGATATTAAAAATAAGTCCTTATTGAAATATTCCTGAGTTAAAGTAATAGATTTGGGGAAGATTTCAGTGTTGAATGGTCAAAGAAAAGGGTTTGCTTCCAGATGGTATTTGAATTAAGGCCGCTGAGGCGAGCAGAAAGCTCTCACCCACGCAGCCCCTGACAAAGCCTCAGCGATATGGGGGCAGCGCTGTTCCCTCTCCTTAACTCCCCCTCCCCTCAACCCCTCAATATTATTTCTGTAACAACAAATGCCAAAGCCACTATCCCAGAATGTGCAAAAGCACCTTTCCTAAAAGCCGCCTTATAACTCTTCCTGCTGCCAAAAAGATCTTTAAAAAGACTAGTTTTCCTTGTTTACTTGCGTTTCCTGCTCTCCTCTTTGCTCGGCCACATTTGATCTTGGAAAGAGCTCGAAGCTGAAATGTGTTCTTAAGGGCCAGAAGCTGTCAAGGCTTTTGGTGAGCAAGATTGATCGCACCCAGACTTCCTTCAGAGCTTTGTTTGGAATAAAAGCAAGAAAACTGAAAAACCTCACATTTTCCAAAATAGCATCTCTATCTGTAAGGCGATGCTCTGGGCTAGTCAATGATGGAGGCCACTTTATATCTAATTTCTACCCAAGCCCCCTTTGATGCCGGCCTCAGAAATGGAGTCCTAGCCTTGTGCCGCGGTTGGCCTTTCTTGTTTTCCGCGTAGATTTCTTTCCCCCACCAACCTCTCTCTCCCTGGCCATCAGAATGATTTATTTTCCTGCCACGGATGCCTGCCGGCCTGGGGGAGTCTGATCACTTGGTCCATTTCAAAGGAAGCAAAAGCGAATCTTCATCCTCAGGGTCTGAGGGAAAAGAGATACCTTCAGATTTCTCTCTCAGCCTCTTCCCCTCTTTCTGGCTCGGTGGATTTTTAAAAAGTTATTGTTTGGTACCTAAAGGTGTTATCTTTTGAAACCTCCAGCACAGTCCAAGATGCCCTCAGTTTCAAGTCTCCGAATTGGAAAAAAAGAAAGCGTGAATAGAGAATAGAGAACCTTTATAATTCCTCCTGAGGTTGCCCTCTCTCACCTGCGGTACTGTTTCCCGCAGCAGAACCTGAGTGCAAACATCCCAGGTGGCCAAGGAGCAGAAAGGTGCAGGAGACAATCTGGGATGCCAGGGAGCACGTTTTGCATCTGAACCCAGAAGCCCACAATCAGAGCTACAAGGACCAGGAGAAGAAGGAGAGAAAAAGAAAAAGAAAAAGAAAAGAGAGAGAGAGAGAAAGGAACAAGCGCCTTCTCCCTCCCTGCTGCTAACTTCCAACAGACTTCCTGGAAATCAGAAATACTCACCGCACCCGAGCCCTACGGGTATGAAACCCAGAATGCCAGGAGCCGCAGGAGCCTGCTCCAGGTGGCACTGCTTTGGGTGGCCGCCGCCCTGGCTACAGGGATTTGGACACATGGACCTGGGGTTGTTGTCTTGCTTGGCACATGCATCTATCTTTCTCGAGCCACTCTTGAAAAGTTGATGGCACAGGAAGGCTGGGAAGCTTCGAGAGCCGCCTCCCGTCTTCCGCTTCCCTCTGGAGCCAGATGCATAGCTGCCGTGGAAAAGCCGGCTAACAATGGGCCAGGGTCCGGGTCCGAGGGCGCGGACTCCGAGCTGGGCTTTGGAGGGGTGGGGGGGTGAGGGCATGCGGGAGGGGTTTGGGGAAGGAGAGATGGATAGAAGTGAGAGGGAAGAGGAGAGGGGAGAAGAGGGAAAAAGAAGAAAAGAGTGAAAGACGGGGAGGAAGGAAAACAGATCACTTCCGAGATCCAGAAACTGGTTTTAGAAAAGGCGGAGGAGGAAAAGGAAATAAAAGAGGGGAGACCCCCAAAATGAACCCTCTCTTTTCTGTGTCTCCTCTCTCTTCTCTCTCTCTCTCTCTCTTCCCTCTCCTTCTCTCCCTCCTTTCCTCCCTCCCTCCTTCCCTCTTCCCTCTCTCTTTCTTCTCCCGGTCTCATCTCCCCTCTCCCTCTGCTCCTTCCTCCTGCCTTAGCAGAACTTATGTGGCTGGGATGCGGGGCTCTCGGGTGTCAAAACTTTGAAGATTAATGGATTACTTTGTTAATGACTGCAGGCGTCAGACTGAGGTGCTTAAATGATTTGTGAGGTGCGAGGCGTCTTCCCGACAGTCCCAAACAATGCGCGGAGTGTGCGGGGGAGGCAGAGGGCGGCCGCCGGCGGGCCCGGCAGCAGGGCTCACACTCGCACACACTCACACTCCACACACTCCCAGACGCACACACCAGATCTGTGCTAATCAGGAGGCAGGAAGGCACCCTCGCCCCCACGCACTCCCGGGCATCCCCACCCACACCCACATATATGTATTTTTGCCCTGAAAAAAGTGTAAATAAAGCCTCGCTGGCCCCCAATGAGGCGTTCCTTCCCGACTTTTTTGGATCAATCAAACAGACAGTGGCTTCTTTTGATTAAAGCCCAAATTGTCATTGGGCAGAAGCAATCATGTGACAGCCAATTCGGTCCAATTTCAACCTTGTCTCCATGAATTCAATAGTTTAATAGTAGCGCGGTCCCCATACGGCTGTAATCAGTGAATTAGAAAAAAAACACCCCAGCAGCGATCTTCTATGATAGATTTTTTTTTCCCTCTGCTCTCGCCTTTTTCCTGGGCCTTGCCCCCCCAAAGCCCCTCCAGAAGAGGGAACTTTTTCTCCGAGGGGGCTCCAAGGAGAAGGCCATGAATTACGAATTTGAGCGAGAGATTGGTTTTATCAATAGCCAGCCGTCGCTCGCTGAGTGCCTGACATCTTTTCCCCCTGTCGCTGATACATTTCAAAGTTCATCAATCAAGACCTCGACGCTTTCACACTCGACACTGATTCCTCCTCCTTTTGAGCAGACCATTCCCAGCCTGAACCCGGGCAGTCACCCTCGCCACGGCGCTGGCGGCCGCCCCAAGCCGAGCCCCGCGGGCAGCCGCGGCAGCCCAGTGCCCGCCGGCGCCCTGCAGCCGCCCGAGTACCCCTGGATGAAGGAGAAGAAGGCGGCCAAGAAAACCGCGCTGCCGCCCGCCTCTGCCGCCGCCGCCGCCGCCGCCGCCACCGGCCCTGCCTGCCTCAGCCACAAAGGTCAGTCCAGAGACTTGGCCCCAGGTCCCGGGACCCTTCTCCCCTTCTGGGCTGCCCGGGGAGCGGTTATGGGGGAGGGGAGCGTGGGCTGGGAGAGAAGGGGGAGAGAGAGGGAGAGATGCTTGGCTGCCTTCCCTTCCCCTGTGGGCTCAGGAGTGGGTTTGATGGAGAGAAAAGGGATCCTGCGCTGCACAATGAGACATATATATATTTTTAAGAAAGGGGGGGAAACTTTCCCTAACTTGTGTAACGTGGGATGATTTATTTGAGTTGGAACTGACCTCCTCTTGTCTAGTTGTCCTAGAGTTTGGCTTTTTGACAGTAATGAAGAGTGATAGATCGCTCTTGCTCAGCTAAGCAGCTGATGCATTAATTATAAATTGTGGTGTGGCTAATATAAAGTTTGCTCCCGGATGGAGAGGTTGGGGGGAGCCACAGGCAGGAATCTGATGGAGGTGGAAGAGATGGGGTCTCCCCCGGTTGGGCTCCCAGGAAAGGCAGCACAATAGCTCTACTGCATCCAGGGGCGGCCATTTTGTTGCAGTTGATCTTTTCTGCTATATTTATTCTCCAGTGGAATAACCCCGCTCGGACCCCTCCACCTCCAACTGTGCGTGTGTCTCTTGTTGGTTTCCCTTTCCGCAGAATCCCTGGAAATCGCCGATGGCAGCGGCGGGGGCTCGAGGCGCCTGAGAACTGCTTACACCAACACGCAGCTTTTAGAGCTGGAAAAAGAATTTCATTTCAACAAGTACCTTTGCAGACCCCGAAGGGTGGAAATTGCAGCACTGCTGGATTTGACTGAGAGACAAGTGAAAGTGTGGTTTCAGAACCGGAGGATGAAGCACAAGAGGCAGACCCAGTGCAAGGAGAACCAAAACAGCGAAGGGAAATTTAAAAGCCTGGAAGACTCTGAGAAAGTGGAGGAGGACGAGGAGGAGAAGTCGCTCTTTGAGCAAGCCCTCAGCGTCTCTGGGGCCCTTCTGGAGAGGGAAGGTTACACTTTTCAGCAAAATGCCCTCTCTCAGCAGCAGGCTCCCAATGGACACAATGGCGACTCCCAAAGTTTCCCAGTTTCGCCTCTAACCAGCAATGAGAAAAATCTGAAACATTTTCAGCACCAGTCACCCACTGTTTCTAACTGCTTGTCAACAATGGGCCAGAACTGTGGCTCTGGCCTAAACAATGACAGTCCCGAGGCCCTCGAGGTCCCCTCTTTGCAGGACTTTAACGTTTTTTCCACAGATTCCTGCCTGCAGCTTTCAGATGCTGTCTCGCCCAGTTTGCCAGGTTCCCTGGACAGTCCCGTAGATATTTCAGCTGACAGCTTTGACTTTTTTACAGACACACTCACCACAATCGACTTGCAGCATCTGAATTACTAAAAACATTAAAGCAAAACAAAGCATCACAAAACAAAAACCCCTTTGACCAGGTGGTTTGGCCTTCTTTTATTCCGAGAGAGTTGATTTTTATTTTCTTTTCTTCTTGACCTACCCTCTCTGTCCTCTAAATGTGGAAGATGTTCTGTTTAGTGAGTCTCCTGGTCCAGTTTCAGGGCCATCTTTTACAGATTATTTTGGAGTTTTAGTTGTTCTAAATTGAATCCAACTACCCTCTATGTGATTTTCTGAAAGCAATATATGAGGCCTGCAAGAAAGTGATCATATAATTGTATCTTCACTTTCTTTTTATTTTTGTATTACCTTAGGATGCATTGTCATGAGTATTTTTGGTAGAATAAATTCTCCTTTGCTATAAGTAGCTTTCTTATTTTTTTTCTTCCCCCCCTCTTTCTCAAGGCTCATAACGGTTTCTTTTTCCTCCTTTAGTCTAACTTGGTAAATAAAATTCTGGTCACAATTCATCTTCTTTTTTCAATTTTAATATATTTATTAAGGGGGCATGTTCAAAGTCTTCAATAGACACCAACGAAAAGAAAGCCAGAAAATGGTTAGGACTTCCAAGAAGTATTTTTCTCTTTCTTTTTTTTCTTTCTTTTTAAAGGGAATGGATTTGGTTTTTTAGTGTAGAGGTTCAAGCCATAGATTTAAATTGGTAATAGAAGCGGGATTGGGCAGCCTCAGAGTTGGGCCAAGCCCAAGCCTTTGAAAGTGGAGAAATAAAGTGCCTACAGAAACCCCAACTCCAGGAAGGAGAAACATGGAGTTTCTTTAACAAGCTACCAGTCTTCAGGTCAATAAATAAGTTATCAACAATTCATTTATTTATACACATTTGTTTCAAACATCTACATTCCAACCCCTCCCCCACAATCCCGGAAACATTTTCAGTGTGGTTGATTAGTCTCCCAGCTGTTGATGGGTCCAGGCAAACAGACCTAAAAGGTAGAGAAAAACAAAAACAAAACAAAACAATGGTTACTGGCTGGAAAATGCACTTCAGAAAGGGTTCTCTCCAATCCTCTGGTTCAGTCATTCTAGGATTCTTTTTTCAGGGATAGAAAAATCAATATTTCATTCTTAAATCTGTTTACATGACAAATAATGGATCATTAAAGCTGTGAAGTCAGGTTACCAAGTTGAGATTTAAAATGGAGAGTTTCTGCGCCCCAGGTTATAAATTAACCCAGTTTCTAGAGAGAGAAGGAGAAAAAGCACTTTAAATGAAATATCAATAAAATGTGATCTAGGGCACGTTACTGGGTTGTTCTGTTTTTTTTTTCCCCCTTCTTACATATCCCCATGCTGTTTTTTTTCCCTCCCTGAGCTCTGCTGTGATCGCTACTAACTTACCGTGAGAAAACGCAGCCTGTAAGCAACATGTGCAGGGGGGCGGGTTGATTTAGGAACCCGGCTCTTAATAGCTAAGGCTTGGAAGTTACGCTGAAATCATGGTCTTTCTCCATGGGTTTGCAACCTACCCTTCTCCAGCCCCTTGCCCCCTGAATCCTGGCAGCGGCGGAGGCGTGTGAGGACCCGGCGGGTCTCCAGCCCCAGGCGCGGAGTTGAGCAGAGCGGCCCGGCCGCAGCCAGGGCTGCGCCGCTGCTGTTTGCGATTCGTCCTACGCTCATAAATCAAACGCTTTCTATGAATGAGAATGTCATCAAAGAGATCAATTGCAGGAACACATGCACAAATAAAAATCCTCTTACGTATTTGCCCGGGATCCCCGTCCGAAAGCATTAAGTTAGAAGGCGTTTAGTCATAATTCATTTTTATTGCTCTTTTAAAACAACAGCTTGGCTGAGCTGCGGATGCCATGAACAGCTCCGGGCCTCGGCGGCGTTTTGTCTCCTCCTTGCTCCTTCCCTTTCTAGTAGAAGAGCCCTGAAAGAGGCACTTTGAGGCTAGCAAGCCGCTCGCGGGCCATCATTTAAATAGTAACCGAGCTCTCCTTTCGCCCACTCTCCCAGGGCATTTATAGAGACTTTTGCACGAGTCGTGGGGAGCTGGCCTACACGCTCAGAAAACCAGGGTCTTGTACAAGGCGGTATGAACCCCGGGTTTTCGTGAGGGTGGGGAAAGCACGGAGCTACGGAAGCCTCACGGGCTCGAGGCCAGACTAAACTGCCTTTGTAAGCAACACCGGGAGAGCAGCGCTCTGGGCGGCCAGCCGGGGCGGAGCAGGCTCGGCTTCAGGAGTCTGGCCTGCCGGGAGCCGGGAGCAGTGCGCGGAGGTGGGTCGGTCGCCGGCCCGAGTCCTTGCGGGCTTACGTGCAAGCGCATGCATGTGGTCCCAAGAAACACACTCCCTCCCGTGCTGGCGCGGGAATGAGGCCGGGAGGGAGGAAGAGAAGTGGAAGGAGTGGAGCGCCGAGACCGAGAACTAGCAGAGGAAGGAGAGCGGTTGAGGCCCCTGGCGGCTTTGTGGCTCAAGTCCTGCGGCGAAGGGGGTTGCGCGAACCCAGGCTGTTCAGAAGCCAACAAAGGGACAAGAATGAGGCCAGGGGAAAGAACGTCCTTTGGTTCGGAAAGCTGATCGTCCGCAATGCCTACACCGACCCTCTCACCTCCTACCTCCTCCTCTACAGGAGCCCCTTCTCTCCCATCGTTGGAAGTCTGGAGCTCCCAAGGAAGCCGCCTCCAGGAAGGCCGCCTTTCCTTTTCCCTTCCTGAAGATGAACATCCCCAGGTGCTGAAATTGGGGCAGGAATTCCTTTCCTATCCCTGCTCTCTCTTAACCGTGGTTGGGGATGGGTCAAGGGTCACAGAAAAATACCATTTCGAAAGAAAATGTTTGGGGGTAAATGCTTCTTTGCTACTGAGGGACTCTGTAGTCAAATGTCTGCAAGGGTTCCCCTTATGGGTGGGGGCAGGTTGGGGGGAGGGAGGGAGACTTCTGTTTGTGGAAAACAGAATGCAGAAAGGTTGACTAACATTTGAAATGTGCATGCCTCAAGCAAAACTTCCTTCTTCTAACTGGGGAGGGAAAGCTAGAGGGGAGTGGGAACCCCATCCTCAGATAAATTTTATCTGTCCGATTCTGATGTGGTAAACATGGTCAGGGAAAAATCTATACTGCATCGCCTGCAAAGCTTCTTGTATGACCTCTGGATTTCTTTTACCTAAGAATGCATCAATTCTCGGTCTCAGTTTGGCATTTTCTCTCTACAAGCCAAGGGTTGACACGAAACCCAATAGTAAACAGCAATTAACGACCCCGTCAGCATCAGGGTAGGATGAAGGTGATGGAGAACAGGACCCCTGGCCTGGGATGACGCTCGGATTTGCACGCGTCTCTCTAGGGAAAGACTTGAAGGTTCGCACAAGGAACTACACAGTCAGTTACAAAGGGGAGGAGGTGTTGTTGGGGAAGAAGAAAATGTCCCGTTCACCATCAGCCATCTGTCCACCGCCCCTCCCACCTGCCAGCCCCTACCCACTTCAGACGTGGAGTAGAATGGGGGGGGGGGCGGCGGCTAGTGGATAAAGGAAACCCTACCACTCCTAACATTCCCCCTCCAGAAAGCGAGCACCATTGTCGGGGGGGGGGGTGGTGGTGTCCAGCGTATTTTGTTGGGCTGTGGTCTCGCCCTTTGAGGCCCTAGCCGGAGCGCGCAGGCTCCTGGATCCCAGGGAGCCGGCAGATGGCCTGCAGCGCGCCGCCCGGCCCCCACGCTGGCCACGTCCGCTAGCGTCATCTTTCTCCCCCGCCTCCTACCCTTCAAAATCCAGCCGCCGAGCAGCTCCGGATCCCGTAGGGCTGGTTCCCGGAGCAAAGCTGAGTGGGGAGGAGAAAGGGGCGGAGAGCGAGGAGAGAGGGAGGGCGAAGAGCACGGCCACCCCCGGCCTTTTCCGGCAAGCTTAACTACTACCAATCCCCCGCTCCCGAGCGTCGAATTACAGAACCTCCACATTGCCTTGCTAATAATCGGTTGGGGTGGAGGGAGTAGGCTTCGGAGAACCTCCTTGGAGAAGGGAAGTTTTTGTTTTGTTTTGTTTTGTTTTCCCCTTGTCCCCCGCACGCCCACCCGGGATTCTCCAGGCAATCCTCTGCGCACTTCCCTCTCCCTGCGGAGCTTGGAGAGCTGGTGGCCTGGCCTCGTCCTACTCCACTGTCCTCTGCGCGCCTTACTGCCCCGGCACCACAGCAGGGACTGTGTAGCGAAAGCGCCCGGGGAGCTACCCTTCCTGCTCCGCGCACTGCGGGCTCGGAACCTGAGCTAGTGGCAGACCAGCGAGCTCTGGCCCACTGATTCCCGACCCAAGAGAGACGGAGCCCTCTTCCCTTCTCACCTCTTGCCAGTTCATCTCTCAGTGCGCGGTGGGGAGGGGGCGGAGACGAGGATGGCTCCCAGCCCCCACCTCCCGGAGGGGGGGAGAGCGGAGTCGGCCCGCGCAGAGGGTGTCTTCTGCTCCCCTTCGGCCCAGAGCTCCGAAATCTGCCCTTGCAGGCGCCGCAGATGCAGCCGCCGCCTGGGCTGCCTGGGGGGGCGACTGCGCGTCACCTAGACTGAGGAGCGCCGGGGATTTAAATGCCACTGAAACGGTGATCCATCACCGCGGGAGCCAGCAAACTTTCGCAGGAGGCTCCGCCATTGGCTGACTTAGTCACGTGCCCCTCCCCTTGCGCCCTCCGCCCTCGCGCCCCCCCTCTTGCGCACTGTACATTCATATCATTTTTCTTCTCCGGCCCCATGGAGGAAGTGAGAAAGTTGGCACGGTCACCCAGGGCTTCGCAGGACCCCGTCCCTCAGTGACAGATGGACAATGCAAGAATGAGCTCCTTCCTGGAATACCCTATCCTCAGCGGTGGCGACTCAGGGACCTGCTCAGCTCGAGCCTACCCTTCCGACCATGGAATTACAACTTTCCAGTCGTGCGCGGTCAGTGCTAACAGCTGTGGCGGCGACGACCGCTTCCTAGTGGGCAGGGGGGTGCAGATCAGCCCGCCCCACCACCACCACCACCACCATCACCACCCCCAACCGGCCACCTACCAGACTCCCGGGAACCTGGGGGTGTCCTACTCCCATTCGAGTTGTGGTCCAAGCTACAGCGCGCAGAACTTCGGCGCGCCTTACAGCTCTTACGCGTTAAATCAGGAAGCAGAAGTAAGTGGTGGGTACCCCTCGTGCGCTCCCGCAGTTTACTCTGGAAATCTCTCATCTCCCATGGTCCAGCATCACCACCACCACCAGGGTTATGCTGGGGGCGCGGTGGGCTCGCCTCAGTACATTCACCACTCATATGGACAAGAGCACCAGAGCCTGGCCCTGGCCACGTATAATAACTCCTTGTCCCCTCTCCACGCCAGCCACCAAGAAGCCTGTCGCTCCCCTACATCAGAGACCTCTTCTCCAGCGCAGACCTTTGACTGGATGAAAGTCAAAAGAAACCCTCCCAAAACAGGTCAGTCTTGCCATTCCTTGCATGTTCCTTAATGGTTCTGGAAGGACCCTGTTTGCTTAGTTGCCAAGGAAAATTAATACTTAAAACAACAACAACAACAACAAACAAAACTTCTTGCTTCCCACCGGTGTTGTTCTATGTGGAGAGATTGCCCAGGTGTGTGGGGCAGAGGAGCATCTGGGATTGTTGTGTTTCTCAAAGGGCTGAGTTTTTAGAGGTTCTGGAGTAGGAAGTGGGTAGGGGTGTGTGGGTGGTGGTGGTGTCTGGTTCCGTTAATATCTCCAGCCTCCATTAATCACGGTCTGACCATGCTAATGGTTGACTTTGGATTAACACTTTACACCTCATCAGTCACCCAGCCCAGTTTCTGTGGCGAAATTCTCTTTACCTCTTTACCCTCTTTACCTGAATGTTGCTCTGGAGCGTGTAGGGAATCTTCTATGCATTGTAAAAATGTTTACCCTTCTCTCTCATCGCTCCCCACCATGCCCGCAGGGAAAGTTGGAGAGTACGGCTACGTGGGTCAACCCAATGCAGTGCGCACCAACTTCACCACCAAGCAGCTCACTGAGCTGGAAAAGGAGTTCCACTTCAATAAGTACCTGACGCGGGCCCGTAGGGTGGAGATTGCTGCATCCCTGCAGCTCAATGAGACCCAGGTGAAGATCTGGTTCCAGAACCGCCGGATGAAGCAGAAGAAACGAGAGAAGGAGGGCCTCTTGCCCATCTCTCCTGCCACCCCGCCAGGAAGTGAGGAGAAGGCTGAGGAATCCTCAGAGAAGTCCAGCTCTTCGCCCTGCATTCCTTCCCCGGGATCTTCTACCTCAGACACTCTGACTACCTCCCACTGAGGCCCACCCAGCCCCAGACTCCGCAGCCCAGGCTACTCTGAGAGCTGGAGACTTCTTACCCAAAGCACATTCTTAGCTTATCTTCCTTTCCATTTACAGTCTCTTTCTTCCTTTCTGATCCTATCTGGGAAGCTCCTGGCCAGGATAATGTGTTTCCAGAGAATTCTAGATTAGAGGCTTGATTGGGTGTGTGTGCTAACTCCTTGATGAAGAGTAGGTGCCATAATTAATTTTTTGACAGCCCCAACACCCTTCCCTACTTTTAGGATATTTCCACAGAATCCATTCTTTCAGATGTCCTTTGGAGTATAGTCTCCTTTGCCAGCAGAAACATGTCAGAAGAAGGCCTTTTACCTGCCTGTATATTTACAGTTCTCCCCTACTTTGCCCTTAAAGTAGGAGAGAAAGGAGAGTCCAGGAGCTCATAAAGAAGAGCTGCACTATGAGCATGTTTACACAATTAATTCATCCTTTTATTTAATTCAATTTCATGTGTGTGTTTGCTGGTTGTAAATACTTTGTCCTGAGAGATTTATCTTTATACAGATTTTCTAGAAATGTTTAGATTAAGTGACTAAAACAGGGTGGGTAACTCAAAGCTGGTACAATTTTATATGTGATTATGGGTTAAAGAATAAAATTGCTCACTTAAACTCAGTCAGATGCCTCAGAGGGTAGCCTGCATTTGTTCTTTCAGTGAGTTAAGAAGGCCTACAGAACACAAGGTTCAAAAACCTTGCTTCCTGTGCTAAGTCTCTCCCCATCCCCACCCCTTGATTGTTTCTCTGCCCACACTCTATTTAAAATTTGTGCTGGATTATTCAGAACCTAGAGGTATTATTCAAAGCAGCTTCTCCCTTCCACAGTTATCTTAGCTGGATATGATGTATTTTCAGCTCAACTGTTAATGTGATGGATGGCACAATGAATGTATATTTTGTGTGATTCGTGAATAGTCTTTTGCATGTCGCACAATGTTTTGATGTCCCTAAAGCCCCACACTGAGTTATATCAGTTATTCTTTGTGAGCCTATGATATTCCCCCTTTCCTGTACAATCATGAACAGCTCTGAGATCCTGGAGTAATATGATCCAGAGCAGAGTTTACGGGTCTTAAGATGTCTGTAATAAATATATTCAAGTTTCACATATGCTTAAGCATCCCTGTATTTGGCTTGGCTACAATTTGTTGGTTCCAACAATGTTGGTTCATTTCACGTGGGTGGTGGGGGGGAGGCTGGCGTGTACTTTCAGAGGTGAGCCTTTTCTTGAAAAAACGTAAATGCTTTCCATTGTGAAGCTGAAATTTCCCCTATGTGTGTCATAGCACCTAGCTAATGCCTATTTAATAGGTTGATTTTCTTTAAAATAACAATAGTTCCTTTATTAAATAATCCAAGTTCATAATGGAAAAAAATGAATGGTGAAGAAATTTATGAAGCGGATCTATTTTTGAAACAAACATGGATACTTCCTGGGTCAAGTGCTAACCTTTTCACCTCCAACTGAATGTTGACATATATATAAACAGAACTCCCTTCAAAAACCCAAACTCTTCAGTCCGTCTTTCCTCACATCAGTGAACCAAGAGCTAAGAGATTCACATTTAATGAGCTCCAGTATAAAGCTGTTTGAGGATGAGGCCTCCACCTCACCCCTTTTCTTTTTTGGCTTGTCAGGCAGTGTTCCAGTATATTCCACCCTTTAAACTGAGCATGGTCTGTTTTCAGAAGCCTGCTGCATCTCTCCTCCCATCCCTCCTGTCAATGTCCATCCCTTCCTGCCACTCTCTACATGTCCTGCCTCCTGCCCACCCACTCTGGGTTACACATCTCACTCCCATCAGATTCAGCTTTGATGTTATAGCCAGCATGGCCATAATGGGTCTGCTCTAACCCATAACCCAGTTCTAATCCCCTAACCCAGGAAAAAAGTTTTTATTTTCTTCTCCGGGCTCAAAAGATTCTTCCAGGTGAACTTCTGAAAGCTGCCCTGAAGTCTTTCGATGTTCAAGTAGCTTCCAACTGAGGCAAGTGTCTGCTCTTTAACAGAGGAAGCCAGCAAATTAAAGTTCAAAATGGCTCTTCTCCCAGACCTCTTACCACTTTTCCTTTACCATCACACATTTTCAGAGGCTTTAATTTAGCTCCAGGGGTAGAGGAGAAATACAACATCACAAATACAGGCGTACGACTTCCTTCCTCTCTAAAGCGGGTTTTACAAAGGATGGGCTGGCAGAGGGAGGAGAAAGCCTACAAAAACTTGGAATTTGCAGGCCTCCTAGAGCACCCAGGAGATTTCCTGTACTTCTGTCAAAGGGGGCAAGCCTGGACTTTGCAAGCGCAGTTGCTGCGGCCATATCAAGGGCACCCGCTGCCCTCCCCTCGGCTCTGGGATCCTGGGCTCTGGGGTTGCCTCTGAAAGACTCAAGTGGATGGAGGAGAACTTCAAAGTCGGCCAACTCTTTCTTTCATTTCCCACCCTGGCCTTATACAGTATCTTTTGTTTATTAGTGTAAGGCCACACAGCAAAACAGATGGCTGGTTTCCAAATTCTTTAATGTGTTAAAGTGTCATTTGCATGCCATTGCCGTGATTTCAATATCTAAAAGCAGGGTCGGACCCGCTGGAATCCTGGAGATTCTAGTCTTCAAGGTACTGGTTTTAATGTAGCTGAGAAAGCGGAGAACAATAAATTATGGCTTAACATCCAAAGCCTTCTCTAGGTCGTGGAATAAATCAGTTAACAAGCAATGCATTTAGGAAACATTAATATACCTTTCAACAAGGAAAACATTTGTATCTTTTTAGTTGTCCCAATCGATTAAATCAGAGGCCCTTATCACACCCTATTTCTAGATCTTTCTTTTTCTGTTTTGGTCTCTGAGGAACATGGTTAGCTCCCTAAAAAATGACAGCAATGGTGACCGAAACAACAAATGATGGAAAACAGAAAATAACATTTTATTGATAAATTTAAAAAGGACAAGAGTGTCAATTAGAGACTTGGAATAATTACAATACAAAATTCCAGTTTTCAAACATTTTCTCCTCACTTCCTTCGGGAGTACTCAAAGTACTCCCGAAATTCAGGGTGTCCCCAACCTAAGGCTGAGTTGAGTTCTTGCTCTGAAGTCTGCTCTTGGCTTCACCTTTGAAAGTTTACTTTTGGAGGCTATTCAGATGCCATGGTGTTTTCCTCTGGGGCAATCAGATTCAAACCGATCAATATTTACTCAGTCTGAAAGGGTTGTTGAAAAGGCTGCTAACAACAAACTGCTTAGCTGCTCACCCCTGTTTAATCTCAGGTTCACTGAAAGTTCAAGAAGAGATGAATGCAGTGATGGGTCACTTTAGAATGAGTCCCAGCGGTTTATCTGAGCTCTCTGCTAAAGGCAACAATTATAGTTCCATCCCTCTTTGGGAAAGGGGCAACTTTCCTATTATTCTTTTGCTAAACAGTGTTTACTAGAAACTTAAAACACTTTCCTCTCCCTTCCTGGCTTTTTTTTTTTTTTTTTTTTGGTGGTGGTGGGGAGAGAAGCTTCCAGCTGCCCTTCCCCTCCCTCCTCTAGCTTTCTGCCAATCCACTAGGTTTCATTTGACTTAAAATAAATTACATTGAATATTTTAAAAATGTTAAATTAGCCTGACAGAAGAGATCCGATTTATTTCAGATGCCAAGAGCTATGAAATGAGGCTCGTTGGGCCGTTAGAGCTTATCTTTCTTGCGAGAGTGCAGGGCAAGATTGAATTGAAATCCATTTGCATTTGAGTAATATCGACAATCAGAGCCCCAATATCTGTCTGAGATGACTTTTTAGACAGGAGGTGAGAGGAGGAAGGGGTGATTCATTTGTGCAAAAGCAAGTACCTCAGGTAGAAAGTCAACTTTAAAATTTTTTACTCTCCTGGACTATTGAGATGAGAAAGGAAGACCCAAGGAAGCCAGTTGGGAATGGTGAGAGAAGATGTTGGCCACTGAAGCTAATTGCTACAGCTCTTCAGAGGTCAAAGTTCATGTAATCACTGAATAAATGCATACTAAATAGGGATTTATTAAGCTTTTCTGATGGCTGAGCACGTCTGTGGAAAAAAAAAAACAACACCCAGAAACGGTCACTGCTGTTTGTGCTTCTTCTCGAAGAATAATCATTCTAGTAGTAGAAGCTCTAGGAGTCTGGGTCTTTAATTTACTGTTTTGAATGACAGGATACCCTTCTGTTCTAAAATTTTGAAAGCAGTGCATGGACAACATCTTTATTTTGGGTGGGACTATAAAATTCTCTCCCTCCTAGAAGTGCTATGATTTTTTTTTCGGTACACACAAGAATACAAGTTAGCTTGTCCTTATCAGAGAAGCTACTCACTAGATAGCTAACTTTGGTGACCTTCTGCTGTGTAATTTGTGTAATTTTGTGTGTAATACAAAATTTCTGCCTTAGGACTTCTTGTGCCTAGACGATCATAACTGAAAGGGGCTCATTTATCCAACCTCTCATTTTCTGAATTAGAAAGATAAGGCACAAGAGGTGGTTTGATTTGACTTCGTATTACCACCCTTACTTCCTAAATAAAAACCAACTTAGAATCTGAGGCGAGTGCACTTCTTGATTCGAAATTTCTGATTTGATTTTGCCCCTTCCCCTTTATTCTGTGTGATTTGTTTCAGGCTGGTTATGGTCTACAGTTTTCCACTTCTGGATTACTAGCCATCCACTAAGTCCTTGATTTGGAAGCCACCAAGATTACTTGAATCTTTGAAACAACTTTCCAGTTGAATGTTTCTGCCAACTTGTTTGAGGAATAAAATATTGGGCTACTTGCTGTTAAAGACACATGTTCTTAAAATATAAAAATAGAACAGATAAAATTCAACACACACATGTATTTGTTGTCGTTGTTTTTGAATCTAGCCTAGGGAAGGATAAAGGACAGAAGAGTTGCCTGTGCCCAAGTTCAAGCTCCATTAATTGTCAGCATCAGCTAGAAAGGGCTTAGAGATGCAAGGAACATTCCAGGAGGTGTCTTACCCCTAATCTTTTCCTGTGTTTGTTTCTGTTTGGTTTATGAGATAGTATAGACTTCGGAGCTGTTCTGGTCCATATTTCCTAGTTTTCTTCACGACTCACTCATGTACCAAATACACATACAGTTTAACATAAAATTTCCTTGCAACACAACTTTCCACATTTTCCCTTTTTGGAGGGGGGTCCTAGTATCTCAGCAGAACCTGCTGCCCAAAAGGATACTTCTGGCTGTCAGTGGAATCCCCAGTGTTTTAGAGCCTTCAAATACAGCTAAACTTTGATTGCAGAACAGCAAAAAGCAAGTATCAATCAATTCTGCTGGTAGAGCCTAGCCTATGAACCTCCCCCCACCCAATCTCAAACCCCAATTACGTCCTGTAAAATAGTCTGGAAAGATTGCATTTGGGGTTTATTGGAAACAAATGAAAAGACCGACGTTTCTTTTTCTCAACATTTTCAGACACGACTAAAACATGTGTCTCCATTTTCTCAAACAGCCCATTAAATTTTTTTCCTATTAAAAAATGTGGAGGAAAACGTCCAGTCACAAACCTAATTTATAGAAATCAGATTGTTCTGCGTTTTCATTTTAGGCTTGGGCCTTCAGGGAAAAAATACGCGACGGCTCGCACCCGAAAATAAAACAAAAATTTATTGAAAAAAAAATTTTTTTTTTTGCTTCTAAACTGGGATACTTTTTAGCCGCACTGGACATTTTAGCCCGCTTCCTTTTAGAAGAAAAATCGCTACAGAATCACAGCGAGAATGCAGAAAGCCAGGACTTAAACGTGTAGGGTCTCTCCTCTCTCCCCGCCAGATATCAGCAATGCGGTTCCGGGAATCTGCCCATTCTGAGGAACAAATAAGGTCCTCCCTTCGGGACGCGCCGGGGCAGCTGCCGGAGGCTCGGCTCGGCCGATCGCTCGCGGGGCAGCGCTGCGTCGTCCGCACAGCCCGCGGAGGCTCCTGCCGCGGGGAGAGGCCTCCGGGTCCTCGGAGCCCCGCAGCAGTGGAGTGGAGCCCCGCCACCAAGGTGAAGACGGCTTGCCTTCCTTAGCTTCCCCGCCTTCCGTCTCTGAATTCTTCCGCGAACGCCGCCGCTCCTTTCCCGTCCGGCGTGGGCCCCACGCAGAGCGGGGCGGAGGCAGCATCCGGGCGCTTCGCGGGTGTGCGCGCGGCGCGGCGCGGCGCGGCGGGACCGGCCTGGGCCCTGGGCGCTTCCCCGCCGCGGCCGGGGGCGGGCTGACTGCGAGCCGAACGTGGAGGGGGGCACCTCCCCGGAGGCTGTGGAGAGCCCCGTTTTGTCTCAGGGGGCCACTAGGCCTTGGGTTCCCTCATTCCTTCCCCGCCCGCGCTGCCTTGCTTCCAGGTGCTCCGGGACGCGGCGGGAGCAGCGAGGTGCGGCCTCAGCTGCCTTAGGCGGCGTCTTGACTCCTCCTGGTGGGGGGCTCGGGGCTTCCATTCCCAGAACCCCGGATGAGGGGCAGAACACGTCTTCCCCGGGGAGGAGAGACTCAGGTCGGAAGCCTAGTTCCCTAGTTCATCTTTTAAGGTGTGAAAGGGGGAGGGAGATTTTAAGGTCTGCTCGGTTCTTCCTCCCAGCTATTACCAAAATATGTTTAGTTGAGTAACATACTGATTCTCCTAGTTCAACGTAGATGTTTTGAAGGGTCGAGGTGGGGATTGCAGGGGTGATGAGAAGTTTCTGAACACTGGGTGTTCCTAGAGAGACGAGTGCTTCTCTCGTCAGGGAAACTCCTTGCTTCTCAAAGGTCGTCTCAATTCAGTTGCAGTCCAACGGCGCTTGCCTCAAGTCTCACTTCTCTCTAGAAGGTTTCTCTACTGCTTCCCATCCTTTCAGCTGATGCCCTCGTCAAAACCCCACCTTTTACACAGGATGCTTTGTTACACAGCACCTCAGATTGTAAGCTAGACTATCCATTTCTGTTCCTCTCGGCTCCCCAAATGGATCTTAAGCGTCCTGAGGGCAAGGCCCTCGACTTCCAGCAACCTGAAGAGAGGATCCCTTTAGAAAGAGCTATTGACCGTGATTCAGGACACCTGTAGTCAGTCTTTTCTCATTCACTATATGGGCTTCAGCACAACTCTTAACCTTTCTCTATTTTCAGATCCGTAAGTTATAAAAGAAGGTGATAGTTCTTACTGATTTTTAAGTAATTCTCTAAAATTTATATTTTTCAACATCCTAAAAATCTGTTATTTATTCAGGATTACTCTGTGTCAAATACTATACATACATTAACTCATTTAATTCTTACTCAGCCCCAAGAAGGAGATATTTTTATTATTTTGATTTTATAGCTAAGAAAACGGAGGGGTCCAAGATGTGAGGTAACTTGTCCACTGAATCCAGAGCCCAGACTCCGATCCACTCAACTGTACTGCTTCTCCATGGGACCAGCCACATAAATCCTTTACGGAGTAGAGTTATCAGGGTATCTCTGTTTGACACAGGCACTATAGTGGGTATAGTGGGTAATTGCTCATTGGTAAAGAATTAGAGAGCTGGAGAATCTGATTTTAATATCAGACATGTATGCAAACTGTAGCTAGACATTCTTGGGAAAATAAACAAATGAAAAATACTTGAATGAAAACAAAGCTAAAGAGAGAGATCAAATTTAACAATAAAGTCAATGAGAGGACTAATTTAACAATAAGAGACTTTTTTTTCCTATCTGACACTAATTGATTAAGAGAATAATTTGCAGGGAGAAGAAAGATACCCTTTATATTCAAAAGTTATGTCTGTGATATGCCTAACATGTGGACAAAAGAGGAGATATTTAATATGAAAAACAGATGTTTTGTCTCTATGAAAACTAGCATCCACAGGATTGGAAACATTTGAAAGCATGGTATTCCATCTCTCAGTTTTCATGAGATCATTTTATATACTGTAAATCCAATCCTAATTCACATTTGAAGAAAAAGAGAACAATTTACCTGCACTCAAAAGCACTAGTCTTCATAGTTTACAACTTAGCACCTCTTGGGGCACCTGGCTGGCTGCGTTGGAGAAGCATGTGACTCTTGATCTTGAGGTGGTGAGTTCAAGCCCCATGTTGGGTGTAGAGATTATTTAAATAAATAAAACTTTTTTAAAAAATCCCAACAACTTAGCATTTCTTGACTGAAAATAACTAGAGGAACCAGGTTCAACAAGAACTTGAAGGAATATATTATGAGGCCTAAAGAGAGCCAGTTTTAAAAGCCAATTATTTCCAGTACTCAATTACAGGAAGTCAAATTTAGTTGTATGGAGAAGAACATAATTTGCTCTTTCCTACTTTTCTAACTTTCATAAGTGAACAAGGACTTGGCATTATTACAAACAGTATAATGTTACTGATAATATTTAGTTATAGAATCACAGATCATCTGATTTGGTCTTTCTATTTTATAGGTGAAGAAACTGAGGCCCAGAGGTGCTAGCAGCAGTGGTGGTAAGAAAAAATATTTGCTTATGTCTTTAATATGTACTTAAGTGGATATTAAAAATGGTAGGCAAAATTAATCTCAGGATTGATATATTAATAGCATCAATATTTAATTACTATATTAAATATAGTAATTATAGTAATTAATTACACTAATAATTAAATACTGAAGATCTAAGTGTTATTAAGAATAAGCAGATTTGAATAACTAGATATATGACCAGAGGGTTTCTTCCTTCTTACTTACCTACATGAATCCTACAGAAAGGAGGACTGCACATCCCTCTTATCCTGTGGATAAAGAGAAACTGGATGGTCCATTTTATTTCTTCCATTTTAGAAATTCTTGGTATGCTTTGACAGATGAGACAGAGACAAAATCAAGAAGAAAATCAGGCTTCTTAATTGTCCTGCCTAAGCCACTCAGATAGCATGTCAGCTCCCTGGTGGCTGCCTAATTCAGGCACCCTGAAACGTGAGGGCATTGTAGCTACACTGATATGTTCCCTATGGACCATAAAGACTTAATTTGCAATTCAATAGATATATTAAAAAATAATACCTCTATTAAAGAGATCCAGATTTTAGTAAGTTGTGACAACTTCTTTTTTATGTTAACATTTTTTGATGGCTTTCTTTGTATCAGATATTGAGCTAGGGGTCTTAGTGTATTATCTCAGTGTTTTTTCATGGTAGCCCTATGATGTGGGTTTTATTAGCCCCATTTACACTATGGAGATGGAGAAACTGAGGCTTAGGGAAGTTCTCTAAGTTTCCCACCATTACATAATGAGTGGTTAGTAAAGTTAAATTTGCAGCCTGTTACAGTTAAACCTCACGTGTTGAAGCTGCATATGTTAAAACTGTGAGATAAAATAATTTTCCATCTCAAGCTAAAAGATAAAACGTGAGAGTAATGAAATTCAGACTAACCTTAAATTTAACTTCAGTGTTAAAATGTTTGTATTGAGGGGCTGGGTTGCTCAGCCATTAAACGTCTGCCTTCTGCTCAGGTCATGATCACAGGGTCCTGGAATAGAGCCCCACATTGAGTTCCCAGCTCAGTGGGAGGCCTGCTTCTCCCTCTTCTTCTGCTGCTCCCCTGATTGTGTTCCCTCTCTCGCTGTGTCTCTCTCTGTCAAATAAATAAATAAAATCTTTAATAAAAATAAAAAAGCAAAGATGGCCCTATACGCAATAAGAAAATGCAAATTTATCTAATCGAGTTGTAGAACGTTATTTTCTGTTTTATTTTTATTTTTTTCAATTTATTTATTTGACAGAGATCACAAGTAGGCAGAGAGGCAGGCAGAGAGAGAAGGGGAAGCAGGCTCCCTGCTAAGCAGAGAGCCCGATGTGGGGCTCGATCCCAGAACCCTGGGATCATGACCTGAGATGAAGGCAGAGGCTTTAACCCACTGAGCCACCCGGTGCCCCTATTTTCTGTTTTATTTTTACAGCTTTCCTATCTTATCATCTTGAGTAGTTATTCTTCTGAAGCTGACCCTTTATATATCACAGCGGCTGACAATTGTTGGTAACGTATATCGTGCAAGGCACTATGCTAAGTACTTTATACAGTTTGGCTCCTTTCAATTCTCTACACAGTGAAGTGTAGGTAGGTACTATTATAACCCCTATTTTAAAGAAGAGGAAACTAAGAAGAGAGGTCACACAGGTAGAAAAGCTGTGGCAAAGCTCACTCTTAAACCTAGTAGTCTGGCTTCTCAGCACTCATTCTTCAAAACATTGTATATACTCTTCCTCTGAAGTCGTTTGATCCAACTTTTCTTTTTTAAAATTTTATTTATTTATTTGACACAGAGAGTGAGAGGGAGGGATTGAGAAAGCACACAAAGGGAGTGGCAAGTAGAGGGAGAGGGAGAGGGACTCAGCAGGGAGCCCAGCGCAGGGCTCTATTCCAGGACCTTCAGGTCATGACGGGAGCCTAAGGCAGACAGTTAACTGACTGAGCCACCCAGGAGCCCCTAACTTTTCTTTCTCTTACCTTTTGTCTTTCTCATTCTCTTTCTCTCCCTGGTTTTTTTCTTTCGTAATTGAGAATGACTTGAAAGCATCCAGTCTAGTCCCTAACTGAGCATCTTTAGCTCTGCAAGGTGACTGGTTCCCTATCTATCAGCAGCAGGTGCAGTTGAGAGACATCTATAGGTTTACTCCTCTGGCCCTACGAATTCCTTCTGGCTTCACCTTTTCCTGACCTCCACTATCCCTCCCTGCCACGTGGAACTTCTGTTCTAATCTCCTATTGCAGTTTTTCTTGGTGTCTTATTATTTGAATCCTGTCTCATGACTTTTCTCCTTCGTTAATTAAGACATTTATTCAGGGATGATGTAAAATTTTACAAAGAGAAGGTACTACCCCCTTTCAAGGAGTTTATAAAGCATTATGAAGCAAATGACCTATTACCTAATTTATGTTATACTACATTATGTATTAATATTTTTATTAGAATTTAGTTAGGCATTTATAAGCTTTTAAGATTTTATTATGAAAATTCTATAGAATGGGGGCACCTAGCTAGCTCAGTCAGAAAAGCATGTAACTCTGGATCTCGGGGTAATGAGTTTGAGATCCGCATTGGGTGGAGATATTACTTAAAATAAATAGATAAAAAATTTTAAAAAGTCCTATAGAACAATTGGAGGGGACATTCCTTTCTCTCCAAAATGTGTAACTTGAGAATAAGCCTTTAGTTCTGGTTGGGGCAGTGATCAATATGTGATTTGGGTCCAATGCTAAGGTTTTATGATGACATTTGTGGGAGAAGACAAGGTGTCTGGTAAATGTTAACATAAATTACATGCTCCCAGCTTGAGTGTGAAAGGCAAGGGAATGGAAAGAGAAGAGAATAAGAATTATAGAAACTTGGGACTTTTCAAGTATTTGTGTCAGAAAGGCTGAAAAAGAAGGATAAGGTAGATGGAAATGACCCTGGGGAGATTGTATGTTTAGGACAAAGGGAATCTAGTTTTGGGTAAATTCTGTAGATGGAATCTAAGGATGCTACCAAGTCAGAAAGAGTTCTTATGGTTTCAAGTGATCAGTTTTTCTAGATCTAGTGCTGGAACATGTGACAGGTGAAGAAATTAAAACAAAAAAACAAACAGACAAACAAACTTTGGCTTAGTTTTAGAAAGGAAAACAGTTAGGAACTACTGTAAAAGAAAAGATAACTTGCTCATAATTTAATATGTCTGTGCAATTTTACATGCACATGCATATATGTCTCTTTAGGAAGAGCCTTTCCTCCTGATGCCACACTGCTCACATTGTTCACCCGCCTTCTTGAAGTCCCTTCAAAGAACCATACTCTTTTTCCCCAGGGAGTTTGCAACCCCACACGAATCCCCCCCTCTCTGTTTTTTCCCTAAGCTCTTGAGGCCTTAGCTACATGATGCTTCCTCCAGACAGGCCTTAACTTAGTACCTTCTTTGTTTCCTTTACACACTTACCACAGTTTGTAAATGTAGTTTTTTATTTTTTGTCTCTCCTTCTCAACCTATATCCTGAGAGCTTTTCTGTCTATTCAAGACTTTTTGCCCACCCCCCCATATAGTTATGTTGGAAATTGTTAAATAGACATCGAATGTTTATATTAGTGAGGTTCTGGCTAGGCTGCTATAACAAAGAAATCTAAAAATGCAGTTGCTTAGGGGTGCCTGGGTGGCTTAGTCACTTAAGCATCCAGCTCTTGATTTCGGTTCAGGTCATGATCTCAGGGTAGTGAGATCTCCCTGGGGCTCCACACTATGCACAGAACCTGCTTAAGAGTCTCTCCCTCCCTCTCCCTGTTCCCTTCAGCCTCTCTCTCTCTCTATCTTTCTAAAATTAAAATAAATAACGTAAAATAAATACAATGATTTAAATATGGCTGAAGTTTAATTCTCTTGTATGTAAAATTTCAGATGAAGGTGCGAGCCCAGACTGGTGGGGTGTCTTAGCACCATGACGTCATTCACAATCTGAGTTTCTTCTACTGTGCTGCTCTAATATTCCTTAGGTCTTGTCTGCATGGGCAAATCTGGGCCACCTCTACATTCCCACCCATTCTGTTCATAGGAAGAGTATAGAATGAAAGTGGAAAGCAAGCAATTTCCTATAAAGCAAGTGACACGTAAATAGCACACCTCACTTCCATTCCCATTTTGTTGTGACAGACTTAGTCATATGGACACATCTACCTGTAACGAATAGCAGCAAATGTAGTCTCTGTGTGGTGGCCATGAGCAATCCAAAATGGAAAAAGGAGACAATGGAAACTGGGTATCAACTAACCATCTGCCCTATTGTTGGGTCCATGCTTGTTGAAAGAATGAATATTCATTCTTGTATTATCAGGGGTTGGAATAATATAGGGGTTTGAGGGTTCTATTCCAGAACTTCAGAAAATAAGGATGTGATAAAAAATATTAGACACCGACTAAGATAGCATCAAATATGCTCAATGATACAACCTGTTCACCTGCAAATTTGGGGCAAGGAAGGGTTAAGGATCAAGAAATTGAGCAAAGCAGGTACAGGGCAGCTCTGGGTACTGTGACTACACACCTGGCTTTGTTAGAATTTGGGTATAAAATCTCTGCCTTCAGCAAGCTTCCAGAAATAAGCCCTTAGCTAATAAGGCTATCTTCCCTCCAATCCTTCAGTGGCAGGGAGGAAGCTCTTTTGAGACAAAGATATTACTTGACTACTGCCCTTTTTTTCTTTATTATCCCAAATTTGACACTAACAAAGACTTTGAAATTTTAGGCCAAAACCAGAGCCAAACCACATAGTAGCTATTTTAAAGGTTGTGGATAAGATTTATTTTCTGCTGGTGTACCCTGTGCAAAAATACCATTTTAATGAGTGTAGGCTGAGTATAGAGTTCTATGACAATGCTGGCACCTGCCCTCCCCTTTGAGGGGCTGTGGACATCTTGGCAAGGCTTATCTGTCATCAGCTGGCCTTACCACATCAGTGAAGCTGAGAGGAGGAGGCCCATCTGCTGCCACAGCCGAAGTTGTCCTCATGTCTGTGGCTGCAAGAGACACTGAGCTGGGCATTAGCTCCACCTTCCTTAAATTCCGTCAGCACGAAAAAGCTAACCATTCCCCTCCCATTTCCTCTTATATTTGGCCAAAAGATGAGGAAACTCATTTTGTCCCTCTCTCTGGCTTTTGCCCTCTTAAACTCCGTGAGCTGAGCCATGGGTCTGTCCTCTGTGAAACCTGCTGCAAGAAAAGTGAATCCCAGCTCTGCTGTTCTCCCATAGCATTTTCTGCTTGTCAGAGTACTTCCGCTTTTGGAGCTGAAATTCTTCTGTTGGTACCTCTTTGTAAACTTCTGCAGGATAGACACCACATCTTATTAATCATTGATTCCCTCTGCCTTGTACAATACCTGGCACATGATAGGCAGTTGATAAATGTTTGTCGAATGCATGAGTGAGTGAGTGAGGGAGCAATTCTTTGGGTTCTTTCTGTAGCTTCTCAGCTATTCTGATATGCTCATGATTCCCAAGGCTTAGGAACACAAAGTGTGATTCCAAGTTCTTCCAAAATGTTGTGGGTTTTTTGTTTTTTTTTTGTTCTACTTGCTTGCTGATATTAAAGTTCAAAATTCTTTAACGGAGAATTGACCTTTCATTATGTAATGAGGAATAAAATGGTTTAAATGTAAATGTTGTTTGAATTATCATACTGACTAAAGCTCAGTGAAACTTAAAGGGTAACCAAGCAGTCAATCAAAAAGTGTAAATAACAGATACTTAGAGTCCTTTTTGTTTTGACAAAAGGAGGGGGGGTGGAGGTCAGAGAAAAGTTGGCACTTGGGTCTTAGTGGGGGTAGTAGAGGATGGGAGTTCAAAGGGTCATGGAGGTAGAAAAAGAGAATAGAAAGGGGAACTAGGGGCCACTGATGTAGCACTTCCTCGATGTCTCCATTTTAGGGAGAAGTATGGCACAATGTGCTCATATTTGCAATTTTGTGAGGAGTGTTGAGAACTATATGGTTCACAAGTACTACTATAGAGGATTCATTATGATTTGGTGTTATGCATGTATGCACTTAAAAATCCTTGACTTTGTTGCAGAGGAACTACATTTTCAGAGGAGTTAATTAAGGGTTATATAACCTAGATTGTACCCTAAGATATCTCTGCTGGTAGTTGAACAGTTTGGGTACATTGCATGACTGACTAGGTGATAGTGGAGATGGGCCTGGACAGGAAAGGTTAGAAGTTATGCCAAGATTTAATTTTGAGTTGGAGCCTGGAATGGGGATTGCCGGAATCTATGTTTCATGTTATCACAGGATCTCTGATACCTCAGATTTTACAGATTGAGCTGCTTAAATAGCTCAAGGCACTTTGCAAACTCCCAGTTAGTTCTCTCAGAACCTTTGGAAGCAGAGAGCAAATACGTGCTAACAGAGGTCTAGTGCTACACAATTGGTTTAAAATTTGGTGTTGATGCAATGCTAGATTATTAGTCTGACTCCTCCTCCTCCCCTTCTCCATCTCTTTATCCTTCTCCTTCTCCTTCTTCTTCTTTTCTTCCTTCTCCTTTTTAAATCTTCCATGATCTAGAAATGAACTAGAGTGCTAGAGTATTAGTTTGTGAGTCAGATGTCCTAGGTTTGTTTCTGGCTCCACCCTGAGTAGCTATGTAACATATCACAGATCACTTCTTTCTGGGTGGAGGTGAGACTCTCTGAACCTTAGAATTCATTCTAGACCTAAGGCATTCTCCCTTAGTATGGCATTACAATAATTAGAGCATTTGGCATAGCAAACCAGTAGCAGAGTTTGGACTGGAACACATGTCTTAAAACCCATTTAACTTCTACTTTTGTTTTATTTTACTTTTTAAACTTCTTTATCGAAATATAGCATACACATGGTGAGTGTATAAAGTACACTGATCTTAAGCATACAGATTGCTGAGTAGTTTAAAAGTAGGTATTAAGTTGTAATTGAGCTATCATAAGATTCAACCTTTTTATTTTTTATTTTTTTTAAGATTTTATTTGACAGAGAAAAACATAGCAAGAGAGGGAACACAAGCAGGACAAGTGGGAGATGGAGAAGCTGAGCAGGGTGCCCAGTGTGGGGCTCGATCCCAGGCCTCTGGGATCATGACCTGAGCTGAAGGCAGACGCCCAACGACTAAGCTACCCAGGAGCCCCCATATATAGTTTTATATGTCTGAATTTTTCCCCATAGTCTTCTAAGATTCATCACATACCCATATACTTGCCACCTAGATCAAGATGTAGTACTTTTCTGGCACCTAAAATACTCTTTACTGTCCTTTTCTAGTCAATAAGCTCCTCCCATCCTTCTGACTTCTACGATTGCATTAGTCTTATCTATTTTGTGTTTCAGATAAATAGAATCATAGGTTCTATATGGCTCTTTTCCCCTTCATGTAATATCTAGAATATCACCTAAGATTCCTTCATGTAATAGCTAGGAATAAAAGTTTGTTCTTTTAAAAAATCACTATGAGACATTCTATTGTATGGATACACCACATTTCATTTATCCATTCTACTGATAGAATTTGGGTTGTTCCTAATATTTGACTCTTTTGAGTAAAGCTCTTATGAACATTCTTGTTGATATATTTAGATAATATGTTTTTTTTCCCTAAAGATTTTATTTATTTATTTGATAGAGATAGAGATCACAAGTAGACAGAGAGGCCAGCAGACAGAGAGGAGGAAGCAGGCTCCCCATTGAGCAGAGAGCCCGATGCGGGGCTTGATTCCAGAACCCTGAGATCATGACCTGAGCTGAAGGTAGAGGCTCTAACCCACTGAACCACCCAGGCGCCTTGACAATATGCTTTTAAGAATATGCGTTCATATCTCTTGGATATATTACCAAGAGTGGAATTGCTGGACCATAGGCAGTATGTACCAAACATATACTTTAATACCAAAGTATATGTTTAGCTTTAGTCGCCAAATGGTTTTTTGAAGTGGTTGTATCAGTTTATCCTCTCACCACCAATACATGAGAGTCCTAGTTACCCTACAGCCTTGTCAATACTTGGTATTGCCAGTCATATTTTATCCTTTATGGATAGTTGTTGAATTACCACTATTTTTTCCACTTTTTTATTGTGGTAAAATACACACACATGAAATTTATTATCATAACCACTTATAAGTATACAGTTCAGTGGTATTAAATACATTCATAATGTTGTGCAGACATCCATCTCTAAAATTTTTCATCTTTTAAACTGAAACTCTATATTCATTAAACAAGTAAGTCCCCTTTCCCCTTTTTTCCAGCCCCTGGCAACCATCATTCTACTTTCTGTCTTTATGGATTTGACTACCGTAAGTACCTCATGTAAGTGGAATCATATGGTAGTTGTCTTTTTGTGATTGGCTTACTTCACTTAGCATAATATTCTCAAGGTTCATCCATGTTGTAGCATGGTTGCATATTTTACTTCCTTTTTAAGGCTAAATAATATTCACATCTTGCTTATCCACTCATTCAGTAGCAGACCCTTGGGTTCCTTTTGTGTTTTAACTACTATGAATAATGTTGTTATGAACATGGATATACAACTATCTCTTTGAGACCCTATTTTCACTTCTTTTGGGTATATATCAGAAATGGATTTGCTGGATTATATGGTATTTCTATTTTTAATTTTTTGAGGAACCACCTTACTGTTTTCAATGATTGTTGTACCATTTTATATTCCTGCCAGTAACACACAAAAGTTCCAGTTTCTCCATATCCTGCGAAAGTTTGTTATTTTTGTTTTGCTTTTTGTTTTTGTTTTCGATAGTAGCCATCCTAATGGGTATGAGGTGGTATCCCATTGTAGTTTTGATATGCATTTGCCTGATGATTAATGATATTGAGCATCTTTTCATGTGTTTATTGGCCATTTATTTATCTTTTTAGAGAAATGTCTATTGAAGTCCTTTGCCTATTTTTAAACTGGGCTTTTTGGTTTTGCTGTTGTTTTTGAGTGTTAAGAGTTCTCTTTATATTCTGGATATTAATAAACACTACTTTTAACTGGAGTAAAATTGTATATGCAACACCAACAGTGCAATTCAGAGGTGTGGGGAATCAGAAGTGATTATTGATAAGACAACCAATGGGGCAAGCAGTGATAGAACCACCTTTTGTTACCCAAAAGACCCAAGTTTAAAAAAGATATATCATGCCTTTATCACTAAGAGTAGTGGTGATGGTGGTGGGGAGACCCCCTCCCCCGATTCAATCACCCCACATCCCCTTTAACATTAATGTAATTCCAGTTTCCCTGGAAGGAAATATGTAGGGAGATGGTTGGTGAGGAACCCCCACTTTGGCCTTATCAAAAGAAACAGGTGAGTTTTTCATTTTTGTTAGAGATGGCCTTTGGAAGCCAGTATCAAACCTCCACTGAAATCTGGGTAATATATATTCTAGAATGGCAAGTTACTTGCAGAGCATCCGTGAATAGGGTGTGGGTCTGTGTTTGTGTGTCTGGAACAAGAATATGCTTCATATTTGCAAAGATAGTTTCCGGGAAACACAGTGTGGCTAACGGGTTCATTTAGGATTCAGCTGTTATTCTTGATATTGATAACATCAGGCAGATTTGAGTTGGTGGGCTATGGGTGGGCCTAGCAATGGGGTTGTTCATCTGATAAACCTATGAAAGTATAGCTAAAACTGTCAGTTTTTTTTTTGTATTCTTATAATGTCGACTGTATAATGGAGTTTTATATGTACCTAAGAATCACTGTGCATTTTAGAATATTTCTGGCCACTCTACAAATACATGAATCAGATTAAAGAATAGTCAGTCAGACCTGAATTAAATATATATTCCCATAATGGTGATTATCTTTTTTTCTTGGCTTGACATTATTATAGCAAGCTAAAATAATAGGAGATAAGTAGCTATTATAAATGAACCATTAAAAGCAACAGTGAGCCAAAGTTATCATTGATCTCTCCCTGTCTCTTACTTTATAAAAACTAATGTAGTGAATTGCCTTGGAGTTACCTACTTTAATAATAAATCTGTTGTGTCAGGGCAGTGACCTGATGTTTTCTTTTACTCATAATTTATAGTCTATTGATTTAATCCTCTGAATATCTCACCCTATTTGTATAGCATAAAACCATTTCTTAATTGAAAGACAAAGGAAGCTTGGATGAAACCACATGTCAGAATATTTTTATTGAAGGTTTTTATTTGATCAATAGCTAAATAGATATGAACTTATTTCAGTGACAGTTTCAAGTTTAAAAGACAAAAAATGAGATGCTTTGATTCATCATCTATGTGGGTAATCGATTTATAGATGTATTTAGAAATCTAGATTTTTTTCCATGGAGAGGAGAGGGAGGCTTCTGGAAACCTTTAAAGGAAATACTAGCTTCTTTTTTTAGTGAATCATAAACAAGAATGTAGAAAATGAACTCAAGTAGCAGAGAGTTTAATGTGACTACATAAAGCATTGATGTTGTGCTGCTCAAGTTCTCCCCTCAACTTCTGGAAAAGAAAGCCAGTACTTGTGGTCATCTAGCCAATAACTGGCACCTTTCCATTTGGTTCCACATACGGGGACACTGGGGGCACATTACCACTCTTTCACTTGAATGGAACTAGCTGCCGACTTCCTCTTACTGCCAGTTTTAGATTTCTGGCAAAGAATATTACCATAGCCCTGCCATACCCGCTGTCCATCCGTACAGATCTTGAGCTTACTCTTCTGTTCCTGAGCTTTTTTTTTTCACTTATCTCAAGCAAAAGTGTAATGAGTACCATCAAATGTCACTGAGAAAGGGTGAAGAAATAGCAAATGTAGTAAGAGATGAAACACATTAATTTGGCAGAGGGTTTTTCTCTATTTTTGTCCACTTGCCTAGTTATTTATTTGTTTGTTTTTCTTTAGATGTCATAGATCTTACCCAGGTAAGCTTTTAAAAAAAAATGACCACGCATCATTGTCATGTCACCAGCATAACTCTGCTTAGAAGGAAGGGATTTGAGGATGGCTCTCCTATTACCATACTTTATTTTTTCTTCACCTAATGCAGATAGCTATAGGAAATATGGAAGGGTACCTTAACACTCACCACTTAAAGAGAAAGCAGTGATTTTTTATGGTGCTCGTAATTCATGCCATCAATTTTATCTGTGGTAGGTCCATGTCAAAATCAGAGTAATTAAATGGAATGGCAGTCCTGTTAAATGTGTTCATGCCATTGCATTGGCAATAAACCATGTGCAAATTTACAATTAAGGCTTGTCTTTCTCCTTAGCCACAAAGAATTGTGACAAACATTAAGTTGCACAGGCATAGGGATCCAAAACGGTATTCATTAAAATAAAAACACCAGGTGGATAGTTTCAGGATTATATTATCTTCTTAAGCAATTACTCTTTTTCACTGCATATTTTTTGACTGAATAATAATCACTTTTGCACTAAGAAAAGGCAGGATCCGCTAGTTTCAACTTGTTTTATTACAACCCCCTTTTTAAAATTTGCAAGGCAACATAGAGCCATAACTGTTTATTCAGATAAAAGTTTATTTGTTCCAGTTCTTAGCTTTCAAAGGGTGACAGACTCTTTCAAATACAACACACTGAGCTTTTAATACAGTCACTTTGGTGCTACACAACACACCATTAAGATGCATATTGATGGTGTGGTTAATTTCCTAACCTATCACTAGGAATCATCAATATAACAGAGATAAAGGAGTTTTGAAACCTAGACCAAGCAGTGAATTGACAGCCATCTTTAACCACCATGACCTAAGAATGACCCTGAGCTCTGCTGGGTGCAGGAGTTAGATATGTTGCAGAGCACAGGAATCAGATATCTAACAGGCCTAGAGGCCCCCACTGTGTGGCAACTGCAGAATCACTTGCAAGGTCTGATACACAGATAGGTGACAAACTGATGCCAACTCCATGCTCTTTCTTCAAAATACACAGAATTAGGCATGTTTAATGTTTGTTATAGCTGCTTCCAACTTTGTTGACTTTTAAGATTCATAAAAGAACAATTATCGGGTTTTTATATTATTTAAAATATTCTAATTAGACCATGTATGCCTGCACATAATGGTACTGTGTGTATATACATTTCGTGCATACATTCATGGAGAACCAATTTTATAGCAATGGAACAAAATATCCTAAAGTGCTTAAAATCACCCATGGCATTTTATGATAAAATATACCCTTTGTTTTGTTTACATTTTCAATTTCTTGCTTAAATCTTTATAACTTGGTCAGAAATGATAGTTTTTGGAGAAACACACATAGAGATCTGCAGAATATGGATTTAGGCTCAATTGCCATGTTACAGAAATGCTACATGAAACAGTTATTGTAATAAAGCCAAATTGTTAATAAGGGGGTAGACATTTGGAGGAGCTAAGGAGTAGGAACGCAGACTACTTCATTAGCTTTCAGTGACTACAGTGGAGAGTTTCTCTTCCATAACACTTCTTTTCCTAGAATTCTCATGAATGAAAGTAGATACACTTACCTTAAAAAAAAGAAAGAAATTAAATTATTTGTGTTATTAGCATATATGTGATGACTAAAATGTTTACCTATCAATCAGGGAAAATGCATCTGGGATGATAGATATATATTTTCCTCCACCAGTAAATTGCATTTGAAAAATTATTCACAAACAATAAACAATCATCATAATCCTCTGTTTCCTTAACTTTTTCCAATTTTCAGTTTTTCAAAGACCACTGCAGCTTATAAGTAGATCCTGCATTTGGAATTTGCCAGAATCACTTTGGAAGTTCCTCAGGCAGCACGGCAGCAGCTTCACTCTCAGGTCTTTGCGGGTCCATGACCCTGAGGCAGTGCCAAACACAAGAGTAGAGCTGGAGCTCCCATCCTGACTCTATTGCCTGGGAGCAGGGTTGAGGTGCGGACCCTCAGCCTCCTAATTGCAGTGCTGAAAGATAGAATTTTTGAATCAGATCTTCACAAGTACAGCTAAATCTATACTTGTACACAATCATCAGCTAAATTTTAGCTGAATCCCCTCCCCTCCAGGGTCATTATAGGATGCCAAATTCAACTGCTGCATTTACTCTCAAACCCTTGCCTTTTCCCAGGATAACATTTCATGGTTATTAGTCCTTGCTGTGCTTTTAATGAGAGAAACAGGTAGTGATGTGCATACTCTAAATGGTAATGCATGCTTGCTTGCTTGCTTGCTTCCTTCCTTCCTTCCTTCCTTCCTTCCTTCCTTCGTTCCTTTCTTTCTTTTTAAGATTTTATTTACTTATTTGACAGAGAGAGATACAGGGAGAGAGGGAACACAAGCAGGGGGAGTGGGAGAGGGAGAAGCAGGCTTCCTGCTGAGGAGGAAGCCTGATGCAAGGCTCCATCCCAGGACCCTGGGATCATGACCTGAGCTGAAGGCAGACACTTAATGATTCAGCCACCCAGGCATCTCTGGTAATGCTTTCTAATAATATTGTAATCCGGGTTTATATAATAGTTTTGTGAAAAGTATAGAGGAATCTGCAGCTCAGGGAAGAGTATTATTTCCTGGCTCTGTGACAATTGAGGATTTTAATCTGATTCTTAACCTTTTACAAACAGCTCCATCTTGACCAGAACACTGTACTTGGTGACCTATTCAATTTATAAATGTTTCACATTGGGCCCAAGTACCTACAATGGGGAAATGACAACAGGTGAGTACTGGTGACCTCATTAACTTGGCTAATACTGCTAAACGGATGGCTTGGCATTAAAGAGGTTTGCCCCATGGAAACCATTCTACCTGAGGACAAATATGGTCAGACACCATCTTGCTATTGGCTGCTGCAGAGATTTATATGTTTCAGCAGCTCTGCTCATTTGTATACACCCCGTGCTGTTTATTTTGTAACGACTACCTTTTGTGTCCAGATGATACTTCTCTGTGAATGGGATTCATCTTTGGCTTGACTTGTTTATCGTCACAAATCTTTAATGCTTTAGGAAGTAGAATGTTTCATGGTTCAGTTTTAGGAAGCAGAGACCATTCTAGCTCTTTTAAGAGGAGATTTAAATATAGAGAATTTTGTCCTTGTGCAGTTGGAGTTGTGAGCTCAATGTTGGGTCTACAGAAAGGATTCCCAGAACTGTACTGCTGAACTAGTCTGAAATTTTAGCTGTTACTTAGTCAGGAAGGTGGGTAATCAGGACGCTGTCATGGAACAGTGGAATTGAAAAGCTTACCGCAATAGCCTCACAAAACTAGAGACTGGATGCTGGAACTTCACTGCAGAAAAATCTGATATGTCCCCTTACCAGCCCTACTTGCCCCCAGCAAGAGAAAGAACAGCAGGGCAATTGCTCCTCCTACCCTCCTACCTCCTTTCTACCTCCCAGATCTCATGTGATAGCATCTACTTAGTGGGTCCTGATTCCAAAACACTTGCTGCCAGGGAATGAAGGGAATTTTTTTTTTTTTTTTTTTTTTGGCTTTCTAGACTCTGCAGTACTGGAAGACACACTCAGGAAGGTGCATGACTATTGATTGTTGAACCATTACCATCTCGTAGCCTAAACAAGCAAAAATGTGTAACAGGATGGAAAATTCATGGGTTCTTTTTCTCTTCCTGATAACCTTTGATTTTCATTTAGACAAGTGAATTTTTTCCACAAAAAATAATGAGAATAATGATGGTTCTACTGTACTTTTTTACAATTTGTCTAAAATAGCTTTGTAACTTCATAACCCTTTCCCAGGTATTGATTAAATATGTAGTAATCTGGGTCTCAGAGATTCTGTCTTCTTCTACTTGTGTTCCAGCCAGTTGCTCATGATCTCCGTGTTGGCACCCACTTGTTTTTGTCTCACTCTGCCCATTTCCCTCACATTATTGCTTTAGTGGGATAAGTTTTTTGGCCTCAACTTTCTTTCTGGAAGCTGTTGTTAGGCTCTTCCTTGTTCTAGGCTCAGGGGCCAGAGGAAGCCTTAAGCAAGTACCCATTTCTGTTCCTCTAACCCCAGTTTGGATGTGTCATTTGGACCCCCAATCATCCAGGAGGGAGTTGGGCCAGTAACAGTTTTGTACTAAAATGCTCTTAATTTTTTTTGTTATAAAAATCTCAAACAGAACTAAATATGTCGTTGAGTAAATAGAAACATTTAGGGACTGCACTTATTTCCTATTCCTGAGCTGCCCTGATCCTGCTGGAATTGACTCCTAGCATAGTGATAGACTATGCAATGTTGGTTGAATTAATCATAGAATTTGATGGCCATGATGTCATATTTTTGGAACTCGTTTCTGTATTTTGGTAAGTAAGAATTATGCTTTAAGTTTATGCATCTTCCTTTGGAGAATAGAGTTTACAAGGTCCTATGCTATCAAGCCATCTGATTATACAGTGTGGTTTAATTACAAAAGAGAGCGATTATGCTATGTGTTAGTCAGAGCTCTTCAGGTAACTTCTTGACTCACAATTGAAAGGCCAGGGACACCTGGTCAGAGCTCACGAGGTGTCATTAGAACTGTCTTCCTTCTTTTTTTTTAAGTCTTAAACATTTTTTTAGAATTTAATTCGTTTATTTGAGAGAGAGAGCAAGCATACACGTGCAAGCAGTGTCAGCGGTAGGCACAGGGAGAGGGAGAGGCAAACTCCTCGCTGAGCAGGGAGCCGGATGTGGGGCTCAATCTCAGGACCCTCAGATCATGACCTGGGCCAAAGGCGGATGATAAGCAACTGAGCTGCTCAGGTGCCCTGAATCTGTCTTCCTTTCACCTCCAATGGATATATGGCTACATTCTGCTATATTCAATTCATTGTCAAGCTGTGTAAGATGGGTTTAAGCAACTGCAAGAACACATCAATCCAATTACAAATTCAGTGGCAAAAAGAGTTCACTTTTCCAAAGCACAAACAGAAATCTAAGACCTGAACCTTCTTAGCAGGATTGGCCTGATTTAGCTCATGTGCCTTTTAGGAACCAATCAGTGGCTGGGGGAATTGGATAATCTGACTGATTTAGTTTTGGGCTTAAACTCTATTCTCAAATCCAGAGTTAGAGTCTCCTTCTTCAAAATGGGGCTGTAACAGATCCCTCAATGAAAATGGAAATGTTGTTATTACAGGAAGCAGGGTAGATGTCAGACAGCAGAAAGCAACACATGTCTACCACAAGCAGAAAGCAAGTTGCCTGTACCAGGAAGATACTATGTTTCTAGAAGCTTAAGAGATATGAAATCAAGAACCATCCTGAAATTTCTGGCTTTTTGTCAGTTTTCTGGGCCATAGGTCCATTTGATAATCTTTTTTTTTTTTTAAAGATTTATTTTTATTTTTATTTATTTGACAGAACACAAGTAGGCAGAGAGGCAGGCAGAGAGAGAGGAGGAAGCAGGCTCCCCGCTAATGCAGAGAGCCCGATGCGGGACTCGATCCCAGGACCCTGAGATCATGACCCGAGCCGAAGGCAGCGGCTTAACCCACTGAGCCACCCAGGCGCCCTCCATTTGATAATCTTAAAGCATTTCCCCCTCTTCCATAAAACAAATGAAATAAAAATTGAGAACTAGCTTGAAGGACGTGAGTCTAGAGTAGAACTGAGAAGGGTGGACTATGAGGCACCCTGCAATTCTCAAGAATGATTTAGGACTCTGGGAACTATTTGTCTGGATTTCTGTTTTTAATTTGAAATTGTTTTTGCAATAATGTAACACTTAGAGAAAAAAAAACCCTCAAGCGTGCACAAATATAGACAGATGGTCCCCCATCTACTCGCTACCCAAATTAAATTGCTAGATTTTGTCATCTTCTTCATCTATCATCTTTTCCCTACTTTGCTGAAATATTCTAAAGTGTATCTCAGATATCATTCCATGTTACCCTTACATTTCCCAGTATGAAATGTAAAATGTAAAATGAAATGTAAGAAATAGCCTTTATTTACTATATTTACTATGTTTACTATAATTGGGAATGATTCAGCCAGAAACCCAAATATTCTGAGGGCATTTGGGAGCTTAAACTCAAAAACCATAGATGCTAAATATACCACTGACTCAGTACGAGGCCTACCGACTATTCACAATACTGAAAAGATTGCAGCATTCCAGACAATATGAAAGCAATTAAAAAGATAGGTGTGTTCTGTACCTATGTGGACAGAATGTTGGCTGATTCTCTGTTGAAGCAGTTCAGATATTTGTAAGGTCCATGGCTGCCAAGTGGGTGGATCTGATCATTTTTAAGAGTTGTCCTTTTATTAGGGAGTTAATATTTTCTTCTTCAAGATTTCAACATGATTGTTTTCTTTTCTGGAAATTGATCTCTCTAGAAAATTACTTAAAAAACGAGTGTGAAGCTCAATGTTTATTTTAAGGTTATTAACACTATCTTGGGTTTCAGTGCAAGCACCCCAATCTGGTTAGCTTGAGATATTTTCTTTTTCTTTCTTTCTTTTTTTAAGATTTTATTTATTGATTTGAGAGAGAGAGAGAGAGAGACTGAGAAGTAGAGGAAAAGAGAATCTGAAGCAGATTTTGAGTGCAGAGCCCAACATGATGCTCAACCCACAACCACAAAACCATGACCTAAACTGAAACCAAGAGTGGGTGCTTAAATGACTGAACTGTTTGGGTGTCCCTTGGGACATTTTTTTTTTTAAGATTTTTATTTATTTATTTGATAGAGATTACAAGTAGTCAGAGAGGCAGGCAGGGAGAGAGAGGAGGAAGCATGTTCCCTGCTGAGATGTGGGGCTCGATTCTAGGACCCTGGGATCATGACCTGAGCCGAAGGCAGAGGCTTTAACCCACTGAGCCACCCAGGTGCTCCGGGACATTTTTTTTTTCCCCCAAGATTTTATTTACTTGTCTGACAGAAAGAGCACAAGCAGGGGGAATGGCAGGCAGAGACAGAGGGAGAAGCAGGTTCCCCATTGAGCAGAGAGTCTGATATGGGGTTTGATTCCAGGACCCTGGGATTATGACCTGACCCGAAGCAGAGGCTTACCCGACTGAGCCAGCCAGGCACTTATATAAGAAAATAGACTTTGATATGCAGGGATAACTGAGTTCTAAAAGAAACTCGTGGTTAAGATTTTTACGTTAAAAAATTCGATTGGATTGTTGCCAGGGAGATTATAAATCAAAGTTTAGGTATGTGGTTTAGCAGTATCTATTTAAGTAAAATACTTGGTATTGTTTTTACAAAGTTTCCAGTGAACCTTGTTTTTTGAACCTATAAGCTAGAAGGTCTCCTGAGCCTTTGATCTCTGGCAGCTTTGCCATTCTTATTGATCTAGGTGAAACAAGGCAGGAGTGGAAAGAGTAGCTGGAAATAGAGGTTTATTTATTTATTTGACACATATTTATGGAGTTTCTGTTATGTGCTGCGCACTGTTTTAGGTACTGTAGATAAATTTAAACAAACAATTTTTTTTTAAAGATTTTATTTATTTATTTGACAGAGAGAGATCACAAGTAGGCAGAGAGGCAGGCAGAGAGAAAGGAAGGGAAGCAGGCCCCCTGCTGAGCAGAGAGCCCAATGCGGGACTCGATCCCAGGACCCTGAGATCATGACCTGAGTCGAAGGCAGCGGCTTAACCCACTGAGCCACCCAGGCGCCCAGGTACTGTAGATAAATTAAAGAAGAAATGACAAGGACCTTGGTTACAAGGCTTTTATAGTCTCCTGGAGGTAAGATGTTTACACAAAGTAGAACATGAAGTATCATAAGATGAGTATGGGGCTTCTGAAGAGGAAAAGATTTGTTCCTTTTAAATTCTGGGATCTGAGACAGCTGCATGGAGAGATGGTAGATGAAATGAGCTGGAGATTATAATTTGAATCTGGACATGTAGACATGGTCAGTAAAGAAAATAAAGGCTCTCAGACTATTCCAAATCATTGTATCTTGTACAGAAGAGCCTTAGAGGCTACTGCCATTGTCCTTCGTGCATGCAGACAAATAGTATTGCTGTTTGTCACTATATGTCTATATGTACAAGTTATTTATTACTAATTGTAAAAGGGACAAAAGAAAGTACTTGTCAAATATTCTAATGCTTCACCTTATCTGTATTCTGTGAACGTGTTGTCGCTTTGCTTCCATAACCCCTCTAGGATTTGGGGATGAATAGGGAGCAAGCTGTTGCTTCTAGCAATGTTTAATATGAAATAGCTTTAATTCATAAACCTTGAGCCCCATCCTCATATGTAAAATGCACAAAAAGTGTAAATAAGATATATAAATAGCAACGAGTATGTTCTGTTTTATCTCCTTAAGTCTCTCTTGAATCTGTTTTTCCTCATGTTCACTATCCAGTTCCACACTGATAGTTCTCACTTAGGACTCCCTGCCTTTAGCTCTCTTCTCCTCCATTCCAGTCTTCATCCTGCAGAGTGAAATTTCCACAGCTCCAATATGATAACATTTCTTCTTGCTTAGGTACTTTTCAATGACACTGCATTGCTCCTAGGATAAAATGTGAATTCCAGTGCATAAACCAGCCAGGTACTTATATGGAGTGCCCTCCATAATCATTTTAACAGGATTGAGGTGTGTGATCTAAGAGTATCTAAATGTAATAAGCGACTGAAAAAAAATAGTTGAATCTTATGTTATAGGGTAGTAAACAGTAATAGATATCACATGATAATACATTTGCTCTTGAATATATCTTGTTTGATATTTTTCTTATTTTGTTTCTTATATGAGCCATTTAGCTGAACCTTACTTTATGGAATAGATAGATTCTTTTCTCTATAAAATTTATTTATGAATTTTAAGTATTTTCCACACTAAAGTTCTTTACCTAATTAGAAATGGAACCTTCCATAAGGTATACTGACTTTAAAATTAAAAAAAATTTAAACTTTCAAGCATCTTATGTTGAAAGGAAATGAAATTAACAAAGTTTTAATATATAAGGTTATGTATACTTAATATATTACATAATAAATATGTTATATATTATATATAAATTATAAAATTATAAATATATGGTTATATATAATATATAGTATATATTTAATACATAAATTTACAGCAGTTAAGGTTTTTTCTAGTCTTAAGACAATGAAATGAAAGTCATTCTAGAAAAGTGCCAATGCCATGATTGAATATAATACAACAGGATGAATAATCATAATTTATCAATCCCAAATCTCAATAAGCTACAGTAAGATAGTGTGTGATTTTCACATTCTGTTTTTTGGTACATTCAAAAATTGCTGGCATTAGGAAACACAGCTGATCTGGACAAAAGCAGGAGTAAGTTACAGAAAAAAGCCAGTGCAATGATTTAAAATCAACAGTGGGATGACTGGGTGGCTCAGCTGGTTAAGCGCTTGCCTTAGGCTCAGGTCATAATCCCGGTGTCCTTGGATCGAGCCCCGCATGGCGCTGAGCCTGCTTCTCCCCCTCCCTCTGCTCTTGCTGTCTCTTGATCTCTTTCTTTCTCTCTCTAATCAAGAAAATCTTAAAAAAAAAAAAACAACAAAATAAAACCAGTGCCTTCAAAAATGGGACAGTGCATGGGGTGCCTGGGTGGCTCAGTGGGTTAAGCCTCTGCCTTCGGCTCAGGTCATGGTCTCACGGTCCTGGGATTGAGCCCCGCATGGGGCTCTCTGCTCAGCAGGGAGCCTGCTTCCCTTCCTCTCTCTCCCTGCCTGCCTCTCTGCCTAGTTGTGATCTCTCTCTGTCAAATAAATAAATAAAATCTTTAAAAAAAAAAAATGGGACAGTGAAGGGGTGCCTAGGTGGGCCCAGTTTGTTGAGTATCTGCCTTTTGGTTTTGGCTTGGGCTGTAATCTTGGGGTCATGAGATCTAGTCCCACATCAGGCTCCGGGTTCACTTGGAATGGAGTATGCTTCAGATTCTCTCTCCCTTTCCCTTTGTCCCTTCCAACCACTCTCTCTCTCTAAAAAATAAAGAAATTTTTTAAAAAATGGGACAGTGGGGGCACCTGGGTGGCTCAGTGGGTTAAAGCCTCTGCCATCAGCTCAGGTCATGATCCCAGGGTCCTGGGATTGAACCCCGCACCAGGTTCTCTGCTTGGCGGTGAGCCTGCTTCCCCCTCTCTCTGCCTGCCTCTCTGCCTGCTTGTGATCTCTGTCAAATAAATAAATAAAAATCTTGAAAAAAAAGGGACAGTGCATTTAATTGACACTCAAAGGGAAATTAAGTGATAAGAAAGAAACACCAAAAAGATAAAATATAGGCCAAGGGGTCTTAAAATTTTTAACAGTCTGCTGGGGGCATGCATTCATTCATTCATTCATTCATCCATTTATTCAAGTGCTTATTTTGTATTCATTAAAGAATATGAGGCACACTAAATAAGCCCTGACAATGGCAAAGAAGCCAAAGTTTTGACTCCCTTAGAATTTTCAATCTCAGGGTGCCTGGGTGGCTCAGTGGGTTAAAGCCTCTGCCTTCGGCTCAGGTCATGATCCCAGGGTCCTGGGATTGAGCCCTGCGTTGGGCTCTCTGCTCAACAGGGAGCCTGCTTCCCCCTCCCTCTCTCTCTGCCTGCCTCTCTGCCTACTTGTGATCTCTGTGTCAGATAAATAAAATCTTAGAAAAAAAAAAGAATTTTCAATCTCGTGTGAAGGTATGGGGAATGGTTGGGTGGAAACAGACAATAAATAAGTACATAATAAACAAGAAAGTTAACTTTTGGGGTACCTGGGTGGCTCAGTTGGTTGAGCTTCTGACTCTTGATTTCAGTTCAGGTCATGATCTCAGGGTTGTGGGACTGAGCTCAAGTTGGGCTCTGTGCTCAGCATGGAATCTGCTTGTCTCTCTCCCTCTGCTTCTCTCTCTGCTCACACACACACACACACTCTCTCTCTCAAGTAAATAAATAAACAAATAAAACCTTTAAAATATAAAAATAAATTAAGAAAATTAACGTTTGATAGAGGAAAATTCCATAAAGGAAATAAGACAATGGGAGGTGATAGAAATTGTCGAGGGAGTGGTTACTTTATATAGTAGGTCAGGAAAGAATTTCTAAGAACAGAGAATAGAGGGGCACCTGGGTAACTCAGTCAGTTAAGCATCTGCCTTCAACTCAGGTCATGATCCTGGGTTCCTGGGATCAAGCCCTGTGTAGGGATCCCTGCTTGGTGGGGAGCCTGCTTCTCCCTCTCCCTCTGCCCTTACCACCCCCCCACCTCATGTTCTCTCATGCTCTCTCTCTCAAATAAATAAATAAAATCTTGAAAAAAAAAAAAAAAGAACACAGAGTAGATTTCTATGATGAGAAAGAACCAGAGAAATAAAGGACTAGTAGAAGAGTGTATCTAGTGGAAGGCACAGTTAATGTAAAGCCCTGTAGATAGTAATAAATCTGGCATGTTTGCAAGGAACTTAGCAGGAGAAATGTTGACAGGCAGGGAAAAGATCATACCAGGTCACTGAAGCCAGGGTAAGGAGTTTGGGTTTTCATTTTAAATGAAATTTTTGAAAAGCTGGTTTGCAAAATGCTGTCTTTAAGGAGGTCACAGTCTAGTCATGGAGACAAACATATTAAAAGATAGTGACGAGTCAATGAGAAATAGTTGATTTCCATCTCCTATGAGTGGTTCTCAGATCTGATTGCGAAGTGGAGAAAGTTAGGAACTATATATGCCATCCTCCAAATTTCTGATTTTAATTGAACTGAGCTGAGATTGGGCCTCTATATGTTTAAGAAGCCGATTAAGAAGGTGATTCTAATGCCATCCAGGTTCTGTACAACAGTGAGAACAAAGGCTTAATTCCAAAGGACAGGTGTTGGTAGTTTCCAGGCAGGTTCATTCAAGAAACCACAAGTATAGAACTGGAAAGTTTCCTTGAAGATCAAGGCTGGAATCAAATAGCTTATATCACATCCAGAAGTTCATATTGTAAAGAAATGTGTTCAAGGGATAATCACAAAGCCCAGAGCAGGTAGCTTGATGGGTCTTGTATAAAGAACAAAATTAAAATAACAGCTTTTCAGTAGAAAAATGATACAAGAGGAAAGTCAGAGGTAACATACATATTTTAGAGGAGAAATAAAAATGAAGCTATCAATTTGACACTCAAATTACTGAGTCCTGATGGTTAGCCACTATTTGATGTTCTAAACTGTGTGAGACATCTGTCCTACAGCAAGGGAGGAACAAAGGGAGCTATAGAAATGCTGGCTTTTAAAAATGCTTGGCAGATGCTGTCTTCTGCAATCCAGTGATTCGTTCTATGCTTTGTAGAACTGTTCTTGGTACACACACACGAAATATATTACAGGGTTTATTCTTCTTTACTTTTTCTCTTATTGTATACTCTGAGAAAGCCAGGGTAGTGACAAATTGTATTTGGGTCAGTGTCACAATCCAGAATTTAAACTGGGGTACTACTAACTGTGTTTACAAATATGTTAAATAAATAATAATACATCCTAATGTCTTGGAAAAAGTAGAGGCAACACTTCAAAACTTACTCTTCTTCCTTAAGTTGTGAAAAATAGAGTTGAACAGGATGTGCATAATGTGTTGTTGATCCTGATATCTCAGTCTGGTACACATACACTAACTTCATTGTTGCTGAGTTGTAGGGGTGTGTGTGTGTGTGTGTGTGTGTGTGTGTGTGTGTGTGTTTGGAGATAGTTTAGACCATTTTAACATATATCCTTCTCGTTCTATTTGTATTTATAGTTTCTGATGAAATTACTCTGTGTAATAGTTTCTCCTTTTTATGTACTTTGAATTTTTTACATTTTACTAAATTACTTTTGCTAAAATCTGTCAAGGAGATGTCAACTCTTACCATTCTATTACTTAGAGACCATATAATTGCCTATGGAATTAAACATACACTTTTTGCTAGATGACTTCTAGGACAGTGATTTCTAGACTTTTGGATCTCATGTACTGGTAAAATTTTAAAATAAAGCAGGGAAATTCATATGTGGTTGCAAATGTTTTATTTTCCCAAGTAAGGTCATTAAGGAAAATATAGTCTAACAGAATTATCAGTTCATAAAAATGTTAAATCCAAAAAAATAAGAAATGACTGCTGTAATATCCTTTCTAATTTTTAAGTTTTATTTTAAATGCTGATTGTTGAGAGGTGATAATTACTTCTCATATTCCTTTATAATAATTGTCACCATACTTAGCATAGTGCTAAATACGTGAGTGATGTCCAGGAAATATATATATTTTTTTCTAGGAAATATTCTATTTATTTATTTATTTATTCATCTTTTAAAAATTTATTTATTTATTTATGACAGAGAGAAATTTATTTATTTATTTATTTATTTATTTATTTATTTATGACAGAGAGAAATTACAAGTACACTGAGAGGCAGGCAGAGAGAGACAGAAGGAAGCAGGCTCCCTGCTGAGCAGAGAGCCGGATGCGGGACTCGATCCCAGGACCCTGAGATCATGACCTGAGCCAAAGGCAGCGGCTTAACCCACTGAGCCACTCAGGCGCCCTGAAATATTTTATTTTTTGAAAGATTTTATTTTTAAGTAACCTCTATACCCAATGTGGGGCTCAGACTTACATCCCCAAGATAAAGAGTCACAGGCTCCATCAACTAAGCCAGCCAGGCAACTCCATGAATTATTTTAAAACTGATATTATGGGGGCACCTGAGTGGCTCAGTGGGTTAAAGCCTCTGCCTTCAGTTCAGGTAATGATTCCAGGGTCCTGGGGTCGAGCCCCACATCAAGCTCTCTGCTTAGCGGGGAGCCTGCTTCCTCCTCTCTCTCTCTCTGCCTGCCTCTCTGCCTACTTGTGATGTTTATCTTTCAAATAAATAAATAAAATATTTTATTTATTAAAAAAGATCCCGAATCTGATATTTTGGTTGTTTCATGTATTTATTTATTTTTATAATTTTTAAAAAAGATTTTATTTCTAGGTAGTCCCTATACCCTATGTGGAGCTTGAATTCACAACCTTGAGATCAAGAGTCTCATATTCTACCATTTCAGCCAGCCAGCTGGCTGTCCCATTCTGGTTGTTGTAGACTCCCGTGTTATTTGGCACAACAATAGCTGCTCAGTAAAGGTTTGTTGAAGAGATGCGTGAATAAATAAATGAATGTTCTTTGTTGGTATTTCCAGAGTACAGACAGTGATTCTCATCATTTTGAGCAAGTAAGTATGACCACCAAGCCTGATGCATGGATTCTTCTCTACATCTGTCTAAGTGTTGCTATGAGTAATACAGCCATACTCAGTGGAAATACACATTTTGGTTACAAATGGTTATATTTTTGCTATTGATTAATTAGTTCATTTTAGGTAGGTAATTTTAATAAGTACTTAAGATGTTTCCAATTTAGTTTTTATTCTTTTTTAAAAAGATTTACTTATTTATTTTAGAGAGAGAATGGAGGGAGGGGCAGGAGAGAATCTTCAAGCCCACTCCCTACTGACTCCAGAGCCTGACCCAGAACTCTCAGGACCCATGAAATCATGACCTGAGATGAAACCAAGAGTTGGGTGCTCAACTGATTGAGCTACCAAGGCACCCCTAATTTCTTTCTTTTCTTTTTTTTTTTTTTAAGATTTTATTTATTTGACACAGAGAGAGATCACAAGCAGGCAGAGAGGCTGGCAGAGAGGGGGGAAGCAGGCTCCCTGCCGAACGGAGAGCCCAATGCAGGGCTCAATCCCGGAGATCATGACTTGAGCAGAAGGCAGAGGCTTAACCTACTGATCCACTCAGGCGCCCCTAATTTTTTTTCTTGAAAGCAGTTTTGATATATTTTGTTTACTCCATTCTATCTTCTAAGTACAATAATCTTTTCTTTAACTGCCTAACATATTGACATTGAAAAGTTGATGTGAAAGTTCAGGTAACTTCTTAGGGAAATGATACATGTGTTTAAATGTTTTTCAATTCTGCTTTGATCGGCAGCCTGCATGCTTCTATTGACTGTTGAATTGGATACAAGTGACTTGGCTCATTACGCTTTCATTGAAAGTTATAGCAGTTAGGTTCAAGAAACCACAAATGGTCTAGGTCCCACCACAAAAAAGAAAAAAAAAAGGATATAAAAGTAATATTAGCTCGCTGAAGATATTCAAATTATACAGAAGTATTTAAAGTAAAAAAAAAGTTCCCAAGGCACCTGGGTGGCTCTGTCGTTAAGTGTCTGACTTCAGCTCAGGTCATGATCCCATGGTCCTGGGATCCAGCCCCACATGGGGTTTCCTACTTAGCGGGAAGCCTGCTTCTTCCCTCTCCCAACCCCCCTGCTTGTGTTCCCTCTCTTGCTGTGTCTCTCCCTGTCAAATAAATAAATAAATAAAAATATTAAAAAAGAATTTAGAAAAGTTCCTTCCTGACCATCCTCATTCCCTACTTCTAAGAAAACTCTTGATAACAATGTATTTTATTCTGATACATACCCACAAACATACAAGTTTTTACATAATTATATATTTTTAAAAATTATGGTAAAAAACACAAAACTTACTACATAAATACTATTGTTCAGTAGTATTAAGTATATTCACCTTGTTATGCTGCAAATTCCCAGACCTTTCACCTTGCAAAACAGAAACTCTATATACTTGTTAAACAACAACTCATTTGTCCCTCCACTCTGCCCCTAGTAACTACCATTCTACTTTCTGTATCTTTGATTTGACTACTTCATATACCAAAAAAAAAAAAATAGAATCAATTTACATCTACTTTTTAAGTAATATGCTTTAAAGACATTTTTTTCTGAGTGACAAGCCCTTTATTTACAGTGTTACTTATTTTATCAAAATTGATGAACATAAAATTGAAACAGGACAAGAAAATATACAGTAAAATATAACTTCCTTTCCCACCTATCTTTGTTCCCCTCCTTAGAAGCGAACATTGTTTCTTTTATGTTAGGTCTAGAATTTTTTAAATCCGGGAGCAGCCACACCTGGGCACGCCCTTCAAATAACAAAAGATGGTTGCATCTCATACATTTCATAGTGTTCCTTGCTTTTTGCATGTAACAATATATCTTTTTAAAAATTAATTATTTTTATTAACATGTAATGTATCATTTGCCTCAGGGGTATAGGTCTTTAAATCGTCAGTCTTACACACTTCATAGCACTCACCATATCACATACCCTCCCCAATGTCCATAACCCAACCACCCTCTCTATACACCGTCTCCCCCAAGCAACCCTCAGTTGCTTTTAAAAATTTTTACCATTATGAAGAATTTTTTTCCATGTCCCCATTTTTTTAAAATGTAAAATTTATTTGCTTTCAGTTCCTAACCCATTAATTTGTTATTATCATAAATATATCACATTCTCTGGGAGCCTGGGTGGCTCAGTTGGTTGAGCATCTGACTTCAGCTCAGGTCATGACCTCAAGATCCTGGGACTGAGAGCCCTGTTTCAGGCTCTGTGATCAGTGGGGAGTTTGCTTTTCATTCTCCCTCTCCTTCTACCTCTCTCACTGCTTATGCTCTCTCTCTTTTTCTAAAACAAATAAATAAAATCTTTAAAAAATTTGCACACATAATTTTTAATAGCTGTAAAATATTCCATTCTTTTTTTTTTAACCATAATTTGCTTTAAGCATTCCCTTTGTTGGACTTTTAGATTGTTTCCAGAGTTTTGCTCTTTTAAACAATTCTGGCATATCTTTGGGGTTAGTCAACATTTTGCATTACTTCTCAAGGATGGATTCCTAAAGGTATTAATGCTGGGTCAAAGGGTGAGATGATTTTTAAGGCTTTTCATTCATATAACCAGATTGATTTCCAGCAGAAAGTGAACATAAATGTCCATTTCATTGCACTCTAACCAGTATTGGGAATGAAAATAAATTACAGTACTTTCTTATTTGTTTTTGGAGATGGTAGTTTACCATTTCCAATATTTTAAAATACCGAGGTTATTCTCTTCTCCTCACTTGTTCTTTTTATATTGACAAATTTTATGTTTTATCAAATTCCCTATATAGAATCTAGTGCATATGGTAAGAAAACTAACAAATTTAGGATCTATGATTCTTTAATGTAAATAATTTGTCAAAACTTGAAGTAGCTGAATAATAGTGCAATATTAGGAGTAATAATGTTTGTAGCTGGAATAGAGTCCTCATGTATCAGATTGCAAATATTGTTAAATTATATTAATACCTCTTTACTACTATCTCTATAGAAAAGAAATCTGAAATGGGACTACCAGGAAAATTCTGCATAAATTCCTACAATAAAGAAGCTAGCAAAAGCAAGTTTTATTGTGAAGTAAAGAATAAGAGTTTTATTTAAATGAGTAAAACATTTCCATTTAATTTTAATGTCTTTAAATGATACATTTCCCACTGTTAATAGCAGTAATCCCCATGGAGAGTAACATTCTTGTTAAAGTCATAATAGATCTCTGTTCACTCATTTAACAGCTTGAAGGTACACTTTTTAGACAGTAGAATGGTAATTAATCTTTCCTGCAGTATTTCTTCAATGACTTGTGAAAAAGAAGGATTTTTGTTAGAGTATCATTACAATTGGTGAACCTGTGGAATTACTATTATACATTTTAAAGGAACTTTAAAATTTTTACTTAGAGATTACCATTTACATGGGGCGTCTGGGTGGCTCAGTCATTAAGCGTCTGCCTTCAGCTCAGGTCATGATCTTAGGGTCCTCAGATACAGCTCTGCATCTGGCTCCCTGCTCAACAGGAGGCCTGCTTCTCACTCTTCCACTCCCCCACTTGTGTTCCCTCTCTCACTATGTCTCTCTCTCTCTCTCTGTCAAATAAATAAATAAAATCTTAAAAAAAAAAAAGAGATTACCATTTACAAATTGACAGTCATATTTACAAATTAATAATTTTTTTCTTTACAATTATAAATCCTAATTTGTGGCTACAGAAAGAATTACATGACTTTACATGTGCACACTATGTTTCTTATTGAAAATGTAGGTCAAAATGTTGTTTGATATTTAGTGTTTTAATATACTAATAGTCTAATTTATATTCCATGACCAATAATCTTAGTTATAATCCAATAATACATTTCTATTAAATTAGAATTTCACATAGTATATTAGAAAAGTAGGCTTGCTGGACTGGGTCTTTATAATATTTTAGTTTACATTCATTTTTCATTTTTCACTAAAAGCTCTTAATATATTTTATAGTTATTTTCCTAATTCAGCAATTATAATTACTCGTTTTGAAAGAGAAACCAAGGTGATAGATGTTAAGTGACTTTCCAGGGTCATAGAGCTAAGAGGAAGATACTAAGATTGCTGACTCAGTCCTTATCCATTAGACCAAACTGTTAGTATATAATGATGTATAACAGTTGTTAACCTTTTGGGGCCTCTGGAAAACACACATGTGCATATGAAAGGGGGTGTGTTCTAAATCAATACACAGCTAGACCAAGATTTGATTAAGGAAGAACTCATTAAAAAGGAAGCATTGATGATAACTACGGTAGTTTTCATTAACTTATCTCAGCATACTTAGAAAGCATTATGATAAATAAATACTGAAATCTTTTTCCTTATCAAAATGCAAGAATGGATATATTTTTAAACAGAAAACACTCTGTAATTACATTACTCTGACATTACATTGTTCTCACTTGTGTATAAAGTGCATTGCTGTTTGTGGATTGTTTTTCAGACTTTTCTCACATCCATGATTTTTTTTTTTAAGATCTTATTTATTTATTTGACAGAGAGAGAGTCAGTGAGAGAGGGAAAACAAGCAGGGGAAGTTGGAGGAGAAGCAGACTTCCTGCTGAGCATGGACCTGATATGGGACTTGATCCCAGAAACCTGGGATCATGACCTCAGCCAAAGGCAGGTGCTTAAAGACTGAGCCATCCAGGTACCCCACATCTATGATTTTTTTTTAAACACAATTGTGATAATATACATACAAGTTTTATTATTTTTATAATTTTGCATTACATTGAAGTTTAGGTAATTTCCAAAGGACCCATATGAATATTCAGTTCTAGGCATTCTAATAATCCATTGCATACTGAAGCTATTTTGCAATACAGACTATTTTGTTAAACATGTATGACTTTATACTGATAACCTGCTGGAATCATGTAATTAATTCTTTAGGTATAGTTGTAAAAGGAGAACAGTAATACAGAAGTTCTTAGAGGTATATATATATATATTTTTTTTTTTCATTTTTTTAAGAGAAGTAGAGGGGGGAGAGCATGGAGCCTGACATGGGGCTTCATCTCACGACCCAGAAATCATGACCTGAGTCGAAATCCAACAGTTAACCAACTGAGCCCCCCAGGTTCCCTTCAATGATGTGACAGAATAGAGTCAGGTATGAACCAGTCACCTTGGGAAGAAATGGCAAAGTGAGAAGTAATAAGACTGATCATACTGAAGTTTTTTTTTTTTTTTTAAGAAATTATTTATTTATTTGACAGAGAGAGATCACAAGTAGGCAGAGAGGCAGGCGGGGGGTGGGGGAGAGCAGGCTCCCCACTGAGCAGAGAGCCTGATGCAGGACTCGATCCCAGGACCCTGAGACCATGACCTGAGCTGAAGGCAGAGGCTTTAACCCACTGAGCCACCCAGGCGCCCCTGTACTGAAGTTTTTGAAAGTCATTATTGTGAGACTCTGGGTGTGTCTAGAGAGGTAGTCCAGGCTGGTGAGCACTCCATGGTAAATGAAGTTGAAGATGTGCCAGTAAAATTATGTGTATCTTGAAAATCCCATGTGGGAATATTATTCTTCAACAGCCATGTAAAACCTAGGTACAGAGAATCCAGGAGCTTGTGGTATTTGAAAATTGGCATGGTCAGTTTGGTGTGACAAAACCCTTGCCTCAGGATTTAGGGTCTGCTGCAAGATCCTCTTCCCTGAGAGGGGCCTGACAAGAGCCTGACAGGGTTTACAACCCCCAGGAACTGATATACAAGTTCAGATTCAGAGATTAAGACCATCAAGGATTCACTTACCACCAATGGAGATCTGGATACACACCAGACCCAGACCTATTAAATAAGACCAAAGTGCACTTGACAAAAGTGGGGCAGTTGGGCCAGTCAGAAGGGGTAAATTGAACTTGGTTCTATAGTATTGAGCTAAAACTCATTAAATCATTATTGTCTAGGTTAGGATTGATTGTAGAGACAAGGGTCAGAATTGAGTGCAAGGATGGGAGCGTAGGGGAAGGGGATGAGGATGAGAGTGGAAAGAAGTCAGCTATCTGGAAGGGGGAGAGAGGATGGGGAACCTGTCTGGGTGGATTGAGTGGATGCAGCTGAAGAACACTGGATGTTTTTAATATTCTTTATAACTTAAAATGGGAAGTCAGACATTTACTTCTTAGTTTTGGGAATAATTGGGGTAAAAATTATCTGAGATTTTTCCATAAAGATGTACAAGTATTTAGGCAAAATGATATAATTATTATACCAGCTATGTGAAAGCTGCAGTTGCCATTTTTAATGGCTTATCTCTACACCCAGTATGGGACTCAAACTCACAACCCTGAGACCAAGAGTTGCACATTTTTCTGACTGAGCCATCCAGCCACCCCTTTTAATGGCTTATCTTAATGACCAAACCAGCTTTTAATTTTTCCTGAGATAATCTCTTTCTTTCTAGATAAGTACCTAGAGTCCCTTTAATCTAGTGAGTATTAGAATGATGTCCATTATTTGACTTTCCCTTTTTTGTCTTCCATCCTTTTTTTTTTTAAGATTTTATTTATTTATTTGACAGACAGAAATCACAAATAGGCAGAGAAGCAGGCAGAAAGAGAGAAGGAAGCAGGCTCCCTGCTGAGCAGAGAGCCCAATATGGGGCTCGATTTCAGGACCCTGGGATCATGACCTGAGCTGAAGGCAGAGGCTTTAACCTACTGAGCCACCCAGGCGCCACCACTCTTTTTTTTTTTTTTTTTCTTAAACTGAGATATAATTGATGTATAACATTACATTAGTTCAGATGTACAACATAATGATTTGATATTTGTATGTATTGTGAGATGATCACCACAATAACTCTAGTTAACTTCCATAAAAAATAGTTAAAATTCTCTTTTAGTTGTGATGAGAAATTTTAAGATTTACTCTCTTAGCAACTTTCAAATATACAATACAGTATTATTAATTATAGTCACCCTGCTGTACATCCCCAGGACTTATTTTATAACTGGAAGTTTGTACCTTTTGACCCCCTTCGCCCATTTCCCTTATCTTTCATCCCCATCTCTGGCACCACCAATTTGTTTTCTTTTCTTTTTTTTTTTCTAAAGATTTTATTTATTTATTTGACAGAGATCACAAGTAGGCAGAGAGGTAGGCAGAGAGAGAGAGAGAGAGAGGGAAGCAGGCTCTCTGCTGAGCAGAGAACCCAACTCGGGGATCCATCCCAGGACCCTGAGACCATGACCCGAGCCGAAATCAGAGGCTTTAACCCACTGAGCCACCCAGGCACCCTACCACCAATTTGTTTTTTTTTATAAGTGAGATAATAGGGTATTTGTCTTTCTCTGTTTGCCTTATTTTGTTTAGCAGAATACTCTTTTTTTTTAAAAGATTTTATTTATTTATTTGACAGATGGAGATTACAAGTAGGCAGAGAGGCAAGCAGAGAGAGAGGGGGAAGCAGACTCCCTGCTGAGCAGAGAGCACGATGTGGGGTTCCATCCCAGGACCCTGGGATCATGACCTGAGCTCAAGGCAGAGGCTTTAACCCACTGAGCCACCCAGGCGTCCTAGCATAATACTCTTAAGGTCCATCCATGTTGCCACAAATGGCAAGATTTTCTTCCTTATGGCTGAGTAGTATTCCATTATATAGATATATATTAAGGTATATGGATTTATGTATCTTTTTTTAAACTAACATTTAAAAAAATATTTTTAAAATCAATAAATTAACACCTCATGTATTGTTAGTTTCAGAGGTAGCTTAGTGATTCATTAGTTGCATTTAACACCGAGTCCTCATTACATCATGTGCCCACCTTAATGTCCATCACCCAGTTATCCCATCCCCCACCCACATCTCTTCCAGCAACCCTCAGTTTTTTCCTTATAGTTAAGTCTCTTTTGGTTTGTCTCCTTCTTTGATTTCATCTTATTTTATTTTTTTCCCTCCCTTCCCTTATGTTCATCTGTTTTTGTATCACATCTTCTTTATCTGTATGTCCATCAATGGACACTTGGGCTGCTTCCATAATTTAGCTATTGTAAATAATGCTGCTATAAACATAGGGGTGCATGTATCCTTTTGAATTTGTGTTTTTGTATATTTGGGTAAATATCCAGTAGCACAATTATTAGATTGTATGGTACTTTTAATTTTTTGAGGAACCTCCGTGCTGTTTTCCATAGTGGCTGCACCATTTTGCATTCCCACCAACAGTTCATAAGGGTTCCCTTTTCTCCACATCCTCACCAACATTTGTTTCTTGTGTGTTTAGCCATTCTGATAGGTGTGAGGTGATATGTCATTTGGTTTGCATTTCCCTGATGAGTGATGTTGAGTGTTTCTAATTTTTAATTTCCTACTTATTTCCTGTATTGGTTGCATCAATTTACATCCCCACCAATAGTGCACATGGGTTCCCTTTTCCCTCCATGTCTTCACCAACTCCTGTTATTTCTTATCTTTTTTATTAGCTAGCTGTTCTAACAAGTGTGGGGTGATACTCCATTGTGGTTTTCATTTGCATTTCCCTCATGATTAATGACGCTGAGCACCTTTTCATGTACCTATCGGCCATTAGGGCATCTTCTTTGGAAAAATGTCTATTTAGATCCTCTGTCCATTTTTAATTGGATTGTTGTTTTACTGCGACTGAATTGTAATGAGTTCCTTATATATTTTGGATATTAACCCCTTATCAGATATATGGTTTGTAAATATCTTTTCCCATTCATTAGGTTGCCTTTTCATTTTGTTGATGGTTTCCTTTGCTGTGCAGAATTTAGTTAGTTGGATGTAGTTCTGCTTATTCTTCCTTTTGTGGTTTTGCTTTTTGGTGTCATACCCAAAAAAATCATTGCCAAAACCAGCGATAAGGAACTTTCCACCTATCTTATCTTCTAGGATTTTTATGGTTTCAGGTCTTACATTCAAGTCTTTAATCCATTTTGAAGTAATTTTTGTGTGTGGTATTGACCTCCATTTTTGTCTGGTTGACCTAAACCTTAACTGCTGAAATCATTCCTGATTTTCCCAGGCAGAGGAATTTCTCAAGAATTATAAATATATAATTTCTTGTCCAAATTAGGATATTTGTGAGAGTGAAAAGGGGTGCTATTAATTATTAAACTTGGACAATAGATAATAGCTTGGGCTGTCCCAAGCAAACCAAGATATATGGTCACCTTAGTGTGAGAACATAATTTTCCTTGGTTCTCTGAAGTTCTGCATGTCTTATGAACATTGCCATTGCCAGTCTTTTGTTCAGGACTGCTTTTTCAAGATTGTCAGTATGGCAAACAACCTCAGAAGAGGGTATCTCTCTCTGGAGTAGAAAGACAAGATTGAGAGTTCTAAATTTAGAGTTCCTCTTCTTTAGCACATTCTACTCTGTGTGCAGGTGTCTCCTGGCCCTTCTTGTGTAATCCTGTGGGAATTGGGACTTGAAGAACTGGCTCAAGAAAATGATCCTCTCGTTACTGCTTTTTCTGTGTGTAATAAACTGTCCTTTGTCTTTAATCGAGGAGCCTTGTGTCTACTGCTAACCTCCATGAAATTGTGGCATGCTGACTTGTTTGTTTGCTAATAGGGTAAGTTTCAAACCCTTCACATTTATTGCCAGACTGTTTTAATGAGTCAGATTAACTATGTAATTACCATAATGAATAATTAAGTTATTAAAAGTAAGTTATAATTTTATCTCAATGTACCATTTAATTATTTAGTTTTATTGTAAATTGATTTCTTAAAACTTTATAGCCTATTTTGAACTCAAAATGATAGAATTCTTTTTCCTAGCATAATGATCCACACTTTTAGGGAATATATGTTTGTTTTTTTTTTCTGGTGTGAACATGGTTAGATTTATTATTATTTTTATAAACAGCTGTGTTGAGATTTAATTCATATACCATGCAATTCACCTATTTACAGTGTAAAGTTCAGTAGTGTTTAGTCCAAGAAGCATGTAACTTGGTATAATAAGAAGCATGTAGGGGCGCCTGGGTGGCTCAGTGGGTTAAGCCGCTGCCTTCGGCTCAGGTCATGATCTCAGGGTCTTGGGATCGAGTCCCACATCGGGCTCTCTGTTCAGCGGGGAGCCTGCTTCCTCCTCTCTCTCTGCCTGCCTCTCTGTCTACTTGTGATCTCTCTCTGTCAAATAAATAAATAAAAATCTTTAAAAAAAAAAAAAGAAGTATGTAATAAGATGTGCCAAATTCCAAATTTCCCTTTCTTCTATCCTAACTTAGCCCATGTTTTTTTTTTTTTTTTTTACACCTTTTGAATGTTCCTTAACCTTTTTAAAGTATTTCAGGAGTGAGACACTCTTACAGGCCATAGAATTTTAAGGTGGCAGATAATTGGAAAGAGATATACAATGCACCCTAATGATAACATTTAGCACTTAGGGAAAGCTTTAAGAACACCAGTTGATTTGCACAGTACCTCCTGTGAAGCAGTAAGTAGCACTTTCTCTACTTTCATAGTGAGAAAATGTACCGACAGAAGCTAGTTGGTTTTCCTGCTATTAAAGCTAGTGAGATCTGAACACAAATTAATCTCTCCTGTATTCAAAGTTCTGAAACTGGCCCATTCATGATATTTTATTTGAGAGTCCTTGGAAAAGGTATATTTTTTAGACTATGTGTCTTGCATGCATTCATAATATGTATTTGTTTTGCAAAGCATATTATTGAATTTCCCTTATCTACAAGATAGAAATCCTTTTATTGACCAAATGCTTTGAATTAAATAATCTTTCATAGCAATCACAAAAATTATTGTCCTAAGCAGTAGACCTGTGTGACAAACTATTTTAATCATAAGAAAATGAGTTGGGGTCAAATATTAGTTTGTGTTAGTTTAAGGATAAGTAGTTAATGTTACTATTTTATTCCCTTTTTTTCCCCCCTTTTTAAAGTAAGCTCCACATGTACACCAGTGCAGGGCTTGAATTCATGACCCTGAAATCAAGAGTCACATGCTTAACCAACTGAGCCACCCAGGGACCTCTATTTTACTTATAGCTAAGTTTAATATGCTGAAATATTGGAACTTTCCATATCAAAATAATGCAAAGCTCATTTACTATCAGTTTGATTTCTAAATAAATAATTTCTGAATTGTCTGTTTTGGAGTGGTAATGAATTGTGCTAAACTATTTCTTTCTCTATCTGATTCTCCTTGCATTCATGAGAATGTCTTATTGGAAGATGATATGAAATTGTGACTAGAACAAAGCCAAAGGACTTTGAAGAGTGTGCCCTTGACCTCAAGTCCTTCCACATATAAACTAAGCTAATTAGCTGCAGTGCTGTTGCAGTATGGTACAACTTGGCAATTGCTTCTCAGTAAGTCAATTATGTTATTGTGTCACTGGTTTAACATTTATTGTGCATTTATTATGTGCAGGCAATGTGCTAGATACTGAAAGTAGGAAGTAAAAGAAACAAACTTTATGTTCTTGGGGCACCTGTGTGGCTCAGTGGGTTAAGCCTCTGCCTTCGGCCTGGGTCATGATCCCAGGGTCCTGGGATTGGGCCCCGCATTGGACTCTCTGCTCAACAGGGAGCCTGCTTCTGCCTCTCTCTCTGCCTGCCTCTTTGTCTACTTGTGATCTCTTTCTCTGTGTCAAATAAATAAACAAAATCTTAAAAAAAAAGAGAAACATACTTCTTATTCTTGAAAGAACTAGATGATTGTCTATAGCTAGCAAGTAATTTCGAAATTCCTTAGTTGTGAATCAAAATATAAGACTTCATCCACTAACCATATTTTTATATAAAAACTTATATATTTTTGTATAAAAACTTTTAAAAGGTTCCAATGCATATTCATGGACCAAATAGCCAGTGTTCCCTAGGAATGAGCAACCTTGTCAGCTCATTACTGTTTCTCCTATTAGTGCACTGGGAACATGTATGTGCCAAGGACGTGGTGTGTTTTGACAGAAAGGAGCTGGTCTAGCTTCATGGCATTTTGTTTCTTCTTAAAATAACATCACTAGCAGCTCTTATCTTCGACCCGATTTGGGCATTTAATAAGGCATTTGGATCAGTTAGATGTGAGTGGACAAGTTCAATAAAAAAGCATATTAATATGCACCTGGGTGGCTCAGTTGGTTGAATGTCTGTCTTCGGCTCAGATCATGATCCCAGGGTGCTAGGATTGAGCCCCGCAGTGACCTCCCTGCTAGTGTAGAGCCTCCTTCTCCATCTCTTGCTCCCCCTGCTTGTTCGTGCACCTTCTCTCTTGCTCTCAGATAAATAAGTAAAATCTTAAAAAAGAAGAAAAAAAGAAGTACATATTAGATTAACTTGGGAAAGAACAATGACAATGGCCAATAGAACAGTTCTTAATTCAAGTGTTCTAAATGGAAGATTTAGGCTTGGAAGAAACTCAAGGTTTTGACCTCTTTTCTTTCTCAGTAAAAACTGCTTTCTGTGTAAGTTAAATCAGTATACATGTTACTAGAAAGAGAATGGGAATTACAAACTTCTCTAAGAGATGTGCTTTAAAAAATACATGAAAAATACCTGAAAATGAGAAACGAATATTTTGAATTTTGTATTTAAGGTAACATAAATTGCTTATGTTCAAAATGTGACTTTATGGATTTCTGGCCAAATGAAAGGAAATACTTTCTTTTTCTTCCTTAAAAATTTTTTTTTTCCTGGGCGCCTGGGTGGCTCAGTGGGTTAAGCCGATGCCTTCGGCTCAGGTCATGATCTCAGGGTCCTGGGATCAAGTCCCGCATCGGGCTCTCTGCTCAGCGGGGATCCTGCTTCCTCCTCTCTCTCTGCCTACTTGTGATCTCTCTCTGTCAAATAAATAAATAAAATCTTAAAAAAAAATTTTTTTTTTTCCTGGTAGGAAACGTTCAGTAGCCTGAAGTACAGTTGAAAAATTTGTTAACCTTAGCATCTGATGGTGACCTAGAAAAGTACTTAAACTTGCTGAAACATGGGCAAAGATGATTCTCGCAAACAAAACAATTTTATTTAAGAAGGTAAGATTCAGAAGTAAAAGGAAAAGTTAGCTCCAGATTCTGAAATAAGCTAAAGATAACATCAGCATTTATGACTCACCTATAGAGCTAGAAGACAGGTCCACAGTGGTTGACAACATATCTGAATAACAAAAGGGGAAGGAGTGACCTTTTTGTATTCACTGGTTAAAGTTATTGGGTTTGTTTTGAGTACAGGCAGAACAGATCTGGTTAATTTTTTCTTGTTTGTCTAACAAGCTGTTTACAGTATAACATAGCCTAATTTAATTGGTTTATTTACATTTAAAAAAATGACCAATCTCAATGCCTATATATACAATAATGAAGTAATAGAATCTAAGGATGTAATATTTATAACTTTTATGTAGCTATTTTATGCAGTTTATATACCTTTTAAACTACTGTTCAAAGTTGATTTTACTTTTTCTTTTCAAAGTGATATGTACTTATGCAATATTTAGAAAATAAAATTTAGAAAATAAAACAAGAAATAAAAACACTCAGTAAACATTTACTCTCAAATAGCCATAATTAGTATTTTCGTATACTTCCTTCTCATCAATTTTTTTGGTGAGTAGATGTTTCCTTTTTATATACTTGTCAAATTAGATGTATAATTTTGGTATTCATTTTTTAAAACAGTTCACATATTTTATTATTTTTTAAGATTTTATGTTATTTATTTGAGAGAGCACGAGCGTGTACACTTGAGAGCAGGAGGGGCAGAAGAGGAGGGAGGGAGAAAATCCCAGGCCGATTTTATCTTGTGTTCGAGCCCCACTCAGTGCTCAATCTCAGGACCCTGAGATCATGACCTAAACTGAAACTAAGAGTTTCAGATACTTAACCAACTGAGCTACCCAGACTCCTTATCTATATATTTTTAAAGTAACCTCTACACCCAACATGGGCCTGAAATTCACTACTTCAAGATCAAGAGCTACATGCTCTACTGGCTGAGCCTGCCAAGTGCCCCTCTTTAATACCACATCTTAAACATTTCTCATGTTGTTGGCTATTGTATCATCTTTTAAAATAATTTTCATGATTTAAAAATGGTATATAATGTTTTATTGAGATACTGTGCAGCAATTTACTCAGCCATTTTATTTTATTGGGTATTAAAATTATTTCAATTTTTTTTTACCATAGTAAATAATATTTGAACAGTGTTTTAAAAATTATTCTATGTGGGGGCATCTGGGTGGTTCAGTCAGTTAAGCATCTGCCTTCGGCTCAGTCATGATCCCAGGGCCTGGGATAGAGACTCACATCAGGCTGGGTGGGAAGCCTGCTTCTCCCCTGTGGTAGTGGTGGGGGGCGGGTTGCTCTCTTGCTCTCAAATAAATAAATAAAATCTTTAAAAAACTTTTAAATTATTCTGTGTTCACAGTTTTTCCTTGAGATTTATATCTAAAAGTATAATTAGTGAGTAGGAAAAAAAATGAAAAAAATTAAAGCTCTTGATAAATACTATCAAATTGCTTCCCAAAGAATATATAGCACTTAAAAAAATGCTTTCACATTTATTAACTAACTGGGTGGCATAGCAAACTACAGTTAGGAAGGACAGATATTGTTATGCACATTTGCTAGATGAGGAAATTGAGGTACATAAAGTGTGAATGTCTCAGCCAAATTCATCTACATGATCATTAACTGAGTTTGAACTGGGTGTTATGGGAAATACAAAATGAAGAAACTCAAAATTGAGTTGAAGAAATAGATGTAGATGCCAATAACTTTAAAACAAAGTGATATGGGAACAGCTGCAGAAGATGTTAGAAGGGCAGTGAATGAATGCCCAGAGTATGGACTTGCACTTGGTTGTGCAAGGCTGGAAATAATATTCATGAGGCATGGTGTGGAGATAAGGGGGAGATGGAAAGTTGAGGCAGGGTATTCCAGACAGGGCAACCAAACAGATGAGGAGAGACTGCAAGAGGTGATATATATATATATATTTTTTAAGATTTTTATCCATTCATTTGACAGACAGAGATCACAAGTAGGCAGAGAGGCAGGCAGAGAGAGAGGAGGAAGCAGGCTCCCCGCTGAGCAGAGAGCCCGATGTGGGACTCGATCCCAGGACCCTGAGATCATGACCTGAGCCGAAGGCAGCGGCTTAACCCACTGAGCCACCCAGGTGCCCCTGCAAGAGGTGATATTTAAAGAATTATTTTTAGGGGCACCTGGGTGGCTTAGTCATTAAGCATCTGCCTTCAGTTCAGGTCATGATCTCAGGGTCCTGGGATCGAGCCCGGCATTGGGCTTCCTGCTCAGTGGGAAGCCTGCTTCTCCTTCTCCCCCTTGCCTTGCTTCTGTTCCCTCTCTTGCTGTGTCTATCTCTGTCAAATAAATAAATAAAATCTTTAAAAAAAAAGAATAATTTTTAGCAAAATAAGCAATAACTTTTTTGTTTTAAATATACTTACTCTTGGGGTGTCTGGGTGGCTCAGACACCTGCCTTTGACTCAGGTCGTGATCTCAGGATCCTAGGATTGAGCCCTGCATCAGGCTGTCTGTTCAGTGGGGAGCCTGCTTCCCCCTCTCTCTCTGCCTGCCTCTCTGCCTGCTTGTGATCTCTCTGTCAAATGAATAAATAAAATCTTAAAAATATATATACGGGGGCACCTGGGTGGCTCAGTGGGTTAAGCCTCTGCCTTCGGCTCAGGTCATGATTCCAGGGTCCTGGGATCGAGCCCCACATCAGGCTCTCTGCGCTGCAGGGAGCCTGCTTCCTTTTCTCTCTCTGCCTGCCACTCTGCCTACTTGTGATCTCTGTCAGATAAATAAAGAAAAAATCTTAAAAAAAAAAAAATATATATATATATATATATACGTATTTCTTCTTAGGCTCTATTAAGAGGATGTTGCTAAAAATATTATTTTACCTTATCCTGTTGTTGGCTTTTAGTCAAGCACAAAGTGTTAATATGTGATGATATCTTATTTTTAAAATTTATTTATTTATTATCATAAGATACCTAGGAATAAACCTAACCAAAGAGGTAATGGATCTGTACTCTGAAAGCTATAGAATAATTATGAAAGAAACTGAGGAGACACAAAGAAATGGAAAAACATTCCATGCTCATGGATTAGAAGAACAAATATTAAAATATTATTAAAATGTCTATGCTACCCAGAGAAATACACACATTCAGTGAAATTCCTATCAAAATATGTCAACAGAGCTGGAATAAATAATCTTAAAATTTGTGTGGAACTGTGAAAGACCCGGAATAGCCAGAGAAAAGATGAAAAGGAAAACCAAAGCTGGTGGCATCACAATTCTGGACTTCAAGGTATATTACAAACCTGTAATCATCAAGATAGTATGATACTGGTAGAAAAACAGACACGCAGATCAATGGAACAGAATAGAGAACCCAGGAATGGACCCTCAACTCTATGGTCAACTAATCTTCAATAAAGCAGAAAAGAATATCCAATGGAAAAAAGTTTCTTCAACAAATGATGTTGGGAAAATTGGATAGCCGTGTGTAGAAGAATGAAACTGGACCGTTTTCTTTCACTATATATAAAGATAAACTCAAAATAAATGAAGTACCTAAATGAGAGACAGGAATCCATCAAAATCTTTGAGGAGAACATAGGTAGCCACCTTTGAACTCGGCTGCAGCAAGTTCTTGCTAGACATGTCTCCAAAGGCAAGGGAAACAAAAGCAAAAATGAACTATTGGGACTTCATCAAGATAAAAAGCTTTTGTACAGCAAAGGAAACAACAGACAAAACCAAAAGAAAACCTACAGAATGGGAGAAGATATTTGCAAATGTCTTAACAGAGAAAGGGCTAGTATCCAAGATTTATAAAAAAAGTATCAAACTCAACACCCAAAAACCAAATAATCCAATTAAGAAATGGGCAGAAGATATGGACAGACATTTTTCCAAAGAAGTCATACAAATGTCCAATAGACACATGAAAAAATGCTCAATATCACTTGGCATCAGGGAAATACAAATCAAAACCACAGTGAGATACCATCTTACACCTGTCAGAATGGCTAAAATTAACAAGTCAGGAAACAACAAACATTGGAGAGGATTCAGAGAGAGGGGAACCCTCTTACACTTACAGCCACTCTTGAAAACAGTGTGGAGGTTCCTCAAGAAGTTGAAAATAGAGCTATCCTATGACCCAGGAATTGCACTACTAGGTATTTACCCTAAAGATAACAGATGTAGTGATCTGAAGGAGCACCTGTACCCCCGTGTTTATAGCAGCAGTGTCCACAACAGCCAAACAATGGGAAGAGCCCAGATGTCCATTGACAGATAAATGGATAAAGAGGATGTGGTGTATATTCACAATGGTATATTATTTGGCTATCAAAAATTGAAATCTTACCATTTACAATGACCCGAATGGAACTAGAGGGTATTATGCTAAATGAATTAAGTTAATCAGAGAAAGACAATTATCATATGATTTCACTCATATGTAGAATTTAAGAAACAGAACAGGTGATCATAGGGGAAGTGAGGGAAAATAAAAAAAGATGAAGTCAGAGAGGGAGATAAACCATAAGAGACCATTAATTTCAAGAAACAAACTGAGGGTTGCTGGAGGGAATGGGGGTGAGAGGATGGGGTGGCTGGGTGATGGACACTGGGGGGGCCAATGACATGTTGAGCGCTGGGTGTTATATGCAACTGAAGAATAACTGAACTCTACCTCCGAAACTAATGATATACTGTATGTTAATTCATTAAATTTAAATAAAATAAAAACTTGAAAGTTATTTATTATTGAAATATAATTGGTATACAATGCTATTTTAATTTCAGGTGTAGAACATACTGATTTGACAATTCTGTACAATACTTGGTTCTCCCCACAATAAGTACGGTCACCATCTTGCACTATGCAACACTATTATACTATTATTGACATATTCCCTATGCCACACCTCTCATTTCTGTGACATTTATTTCATAACTGGAAGTTTGTATCTCTTAATCTCCTTCTTATCCTCCCACTAACCTTCTCCTGACAACCATCAGTTTGTTCTCTGTAGTTAAGCGTCTGTTTTTTGTTTGTTTATTTGTTCTGTCTCTTATGTGGAATATGTCTTTCTCTGACTTATTTCACTTAGCATAATACCTTCTGGGTCCATCCTTGTTGTCATAAATGGCCAGATCTTGCTTTTCCTTTTTGTGGTTGAGTAATATTCCATCGTGTTTATATACCACATCCTCTTTATCATTCATCCATTGAGGGACATTGTTGCTTCCCTATCTTGGCTCTTTTTTCCTCTTTTTTTTGAGAGAGTGAGAGAGAGAGCTGGGAGAGGGGCAGAGAGTGAATCTTTTTTTTTCTTTAGTTTAATAACATTTTAAAATATTTCTTTTTAATTTTTAATTTCTTGATTTTTAAATATTTTTCTTTTAATTTTTAAAATTTCTTTTCAGTGTTCCAAAGAAAGTGTATCTTAAGCAGGCTCCAAGCTCAGCACAGAGCCTGACGTGGGGCTTGACCTCATGACCCTGAGATCATGACCCAAGCCGAAGTCGGGAATGGGTGCCCAGCCAACTGAGCCACCCAGGCGCCCCTATCTGGGCTCTTATAAACAGGGCTGCAGTAAGCATAGGAGTGCATATATCTTTTCAAATTAGTGTTTTTGTTTTCTTGGGTAAAGACCCAGTAGTAGAATTATTGGATCATGTGGCTATATCATTTGCAAATACCTTTTCCCATTCATAAGGTTGCCTTTTTGTTTTGTTGATGGTTTCCTTTGCACTGCAAGAGTTTTTATTTTGGTGTAGTCCCAATAGTTTATTTTTGTTTTTGTTTTCCTTGCCTGAGGAGACATATCTATAAATACATTTTAAGACCAATGTCCAAGAGATTGTTGCATGTGTTTTCCTTCAGGAGTTTTATGGTTTCTTGGATTAAAGATACATTTAGGTCTTTAATCTATTTTAAGTTTATTGTTGTATATGGTGTAAGAAAGTGCTCCTGTTTTATTCTTTGGATGTAGCTGTCCAGTTTTCCCAACACCATTTATTGAAAAAACGATCTTTTCTCCATTGTATATATTTGCCTCCTTTGTCATTGAATAATTGAGCATGTAAGCATGGGCTTATTTCTGGGAGATACTTTTCTTTAAAAATAAATATCTCAAGATTGCTTTTATCATGTTTATTAATTGACACCTAAGCATGGTGCTCAAATACTGGGCTATTTTGGCTAGTGGATGGCCAACTCTTATGTTTTGAGCCACCTAAAGACTTTTCTGGAGGGACCTGAAAGGCAGACAATCACTAGTACAGTGTGTGTTCACAGCAGCTCCAGGCCTAACAAGCACTGTCAGGCGGCAGGGTCTTTCAGCTGTTCGTTTTGCTGAAGGCAGATAATTTATGCTGTATCCCACAGCACAGATCAAGTACGTAAAACCAGAGAGGAATGTTAATGGAAAATGTTACAAATTCTTAAAGTGACAGAGTTTTAAATATTTAACTGATTTAAAGAGGTTGTAATATTATCAGATAATGTGAAAATTTGAAAGTATTTAAAGATAAATGAAAGAACTTTGTAAGAGTGAATGAATGCAGTGTATTTGATTTAAAACATAAGGCAGAGTCTGCCACATAGTAGGCATTCAGAAATGTTTCTTGACTTAATAAAGGAATGGGTATGTTTATGTTTTTTGATGTGCTTAATATACATTTTTATTTTTATTTATTTTTTAAAATTACAGTTTAATATACAATGTTATATTAGTTTAAGGTATACAATATAGTGATTCAGCACTTCCATATATCACTCGGTGCTCATCACAACAGCTTAATATACATTTTAAAATTTTGCTACTACTGAACCGGCAAACTTTTAAATATGTAGAGTGAGTTATTATTAAGGCTGATACATCGAAGAGCAAATGTGTTGCTTTATTTTTGCTAGAATTTTTGAGACATTTGCCTTATTGCTTTTATGTCAATGAGTTAATTATAAAATACAATACAATACAATACAATACACAAATATGGCAGAATATTAACCATGGCTCTCAAGGACAATTCAGATTTTTTAATTACCTCAGATATATTTTCTGCTTACTTTAGTTAAACCACAATAATGAGAATCAGATTATATGGTAGACCAATCTAAAAGTATTCTGATCCCTGGGTAACTTACTTCCTAGGAACCATTAATACATTGTCTTAGAAGAGAAAGTTCTTTCTGATGAGAGCAAGAACTGATTCCAATATTTTGGGGTGCCTGGATGACTCAGTTGGTTAAGTGTCCTACTCTTGATCTCAGCTCAGGTCTTGATCTCAAGGTTGTGGGTTCAAGTTCCATGTTGGGCATGGAGCCTACCTAAGAAAAACAAACAAAACAAAAAAACAATGGAGATATCCGATAGACAGTATATTTTGCTTACTCTACTCAGAGGTGGATTCTAAATGTAATTAACAAACAACACTCTTTTTTTGCAGTGAAGAAAACAATAATAGCTATCAATTATTAAGCACTTTTCATGGGTCAGGGATTGTACCAAGAGTTGTAATAAGATATGTGCAGCCTCATTTTATCCTTCCTCCAACATTATGAGGTAGACACTATTATTATCACCCTCATTTTACAAATGTGGAACAGAAGCATAAAGTTTATGTTGCTTGTGTGACGTCACAGAGTTAGGGAGAGGTGAAGCGGGGATCCAAATCTAGTTCTGATTCCAGGTATTTAGTAACTAGGGTTTGCTGCCTCTTCAAACAGGTGTTCAACGTGTTATCTACAATAGCTCATGAAGCAGAGACACTTGAAACTTTACTCTGTTGCCAGTGAACATGCAAGTTCTGCTCTTACATTTGATGCTGCAGGAAAGTTTTCACTCTTTTACTCTGACTTCCTAGGCCTGTGGAATGAAGGTAGGCTAAAAAACTTGCCTTTTGAAACAATGCCATAATAGTGAACATTTACTGGCTGCCTTCTGTGTGCTTTTTAAAAGAGATTTTATTTATTTATTTATTTATTTACTTATTTGTCAGAGAGAGAGAGAGAGAGAACACAAGCAGGGGGAGCAGCACAGGGAGAAGCAGGCTCCCCACTGAACAAGGAGCCCCATGTGGGGCTTGATCCCAGGACCCAATCCCAGGACCCTGGGATCATGACCTGAGCTGTGGGCAGATGCTTAACCAACTGACAAGGCACTTTTTTTTTTTTTTAGCTTTTATTTATTTATTTGACAGAGATCACAAGTAGGCAGAGAGGCAGGCAGAGAGGGAGGGGAAGCAGGCTCCCTGCTGAGCAGAGAGCCCAATGCAGGGCTTGATCCCAGGACCGTGAGACCATGACCTGAGCTGAAGGCAGGTGCGTAACCCACTGAGCCACCCAGGCGCCCCAACAAGGCACTTTCTAATTGCTGTATAAACATTATTTTATTTAATCGTTGCAGCAGTATCTTAGGGAGGGTACTATCATTGGCCCCCATTTTATAGATTAGGAAACTGAAGCTTAACAAAGTTAAGTACATTACCGATGGTGAGCAACTCAGAATCACAGAAGTTAAGTCCAGAAGCAGAGGAGTTGGGATTTGAACCCATGTGGTTTGACCAACAATCAGCTTTTACTTACCTGCCTCACTCTACTGCTTTCCTAAATCACAAGCAGTGGGCCTGTCTCGGAACAGGTTCAGACACCACTTCCCCTCCCCCGTGAAGCATGCCTCACGCTGACATTCCTGGTCCAAGTAAGAAGGTTGCGAGAGGCAGGAGCCCATAGAACATTGCTCTGAGCTCAATCAGGCCTCCACATGTTGGAATGTTCTATATGGATTTTTTATTTTCTCATGGCTAGAACATTGACACCCTTCACAGTTCCCCTGAGGGAGGACAAACTTTTTTCTGACATGTGAGCCTCTCTCTCTTTGCAGTTGGAGGGTGTGGACTGCATCTGTCTTGGGCAGCTTCTCCTCTCTCTCTCTCTCTCTCTCTCTCTCTCTCAGCTTACCAGCTGAAATGCCCCAAGCGCTTGCCTGCTTCTTTCGTTTTCCCCACTATTTCCCACAGGTTTTTTTTTTTTTTCCTTCCAAAGGTAAAACATAGATCTTTCTGTTTTATGTTACACCAGCTGTCTGGTTTGCCCCCTTCACCTCCTACCACCAATTGGAGCAAATGGAAAGGAACACATTTGCTAAAATGGGACTGACCCAGGCGGCCCACCCCTGATGGCTCAGTGGGTACCCTCTGCAGGGGAGACAGTGTGAGTTTTTGTAATCTTGCTATTCACCCTGGGAGGTCTTTTAAGGGCTGGGGACCTAGGGATGTTTTTCTATGAGGCCTTCTTTTTTTTCTTTTTCCCCCCACCTAGGTTTGATCTTGCATTCCACTGCTAAATAAGATAACACACTAATATCCGCTATGGAACTTTACAGTTTACAAACTTCTTTTTTATTCAGTCTCTCATTTAACCTTTATAACCACCCAGTGGTAAGTATTATTCACACACTGAGGAATGAGAAAACTGGTTGGAGAGATTAAGTTGTTTGTTCAAGATCATGAAGCCCAAGATCTTTTGCCAGGAATCTCTGGTCCTTTGTACTATATGATGTTACAGTAGCTTTTTTTTTTTTTTTTTTTTTTTTTAAGAAGCATGATCATCAAGTTGAGTGAAACCCTGAGAGATGCTTTGTACCATGGAAAGTCTTTGTAGTGGAGAGCATTTTGGAATGTGGAGGTCAGCACAGTGCCCAGGCCTTAGCAGGTGTTCAGAAAATTGCTGCACTAAGCTAGTCAGACATTGTCACTAACTTGCAGTATGCAGTTTAGCTTCAGGCAACCTTTTTTAACCTCCTTTGCCCCTTTATTCTTTATCTGCCCTGACGGTCTCAGAGGGTTATTGTCAGCATCAAATAAGATATATATATAGCTTTACAGAGGGATATAGAAATGTTAAGAATTATCTTTATGCCACTATTTAAAATCTGAATTTCTCTGGCAAACTCCATACTTTGCATTTCCTTTATGAGTACCTTTCTTTGGGATGATCTTGTCTCAGAAGCTCTGTGGGAGTATTTTAGTGACTAATTACATATTTCTTTCAAAAAGAAATAAAGAAGAAAAGGAGAGGGGGAAAAAAAAAAGAACAAGGCTTAACAGGAAGGGTATTCGTCCAGGGAGGCAGCACTTTTAAATAAAGATAAACAACAAGACAGTTAAGAGAAGGTAAAATAGCAAACATTACGCAGTTCTTAGTGTGAGTTGGGCCATGTTTTCCACGCTTCTTGGGTATTAATTAATCCTCGCTGTGACCTTTTGAGCACTGTCCAGATGATGAAATAAGGACTTAAATAATGTGCACAGACTGTGCATCCACTCAATGGTAGGGCAGGTATTGGGGCTGGTCAGTTGGTCAGGGCTCAGGCCTTCATGCTTCACCTTCTGCCTTTGGAATCAGAGGTACGGAAACAGCACATAGGATGTCTTTTGTAAATTTAGGAAGGAGCGTTCGATCCTGCTATAACTTAATTCCTCTTCAAAATACTTTTGCTCACTTTTAAAAGACAGATGCAAATTGGTAAAGGCATAGGACTTGTAAATAAATAGTAATTTGGAGGTCTTTTAGTCTGTTCTTCAACCAGAATCAGTTGTAGCTTCTTTCACTGATACTTTTCTAAATTTTATTTCTCTGTTTCCTGAACTTATTCTTATTCTTATGCCTTAACTTAGTCTCTCCACCAAACTAGAGTGCCAGGAGCCTAACCATGAGACTTTCTTAGTATTTACTCTTTTTCTTTTCTTTTTTTTTTTTTTTGCTTCCTTGCACCAAATAAAGCTACTATTTCTTTTTAAATGTTTAAATAGTCAATATAATAATATAGTTCAGAAATAAATGAAAAAATGTAAGAAGGTCCTTCCCACTCTCCTATCCTTCATCATGCCTGTTTTCCACACACTTAACTCCAATAATCAGTGTTAAGTTTTCAGCATATCTTTTCAGAGTTTCTTATGAATGCAGAAGCACCTTTGAATGTTTTTCAACCTTTTTAATGAGAAAGGTAATACTATTTTTATCTTCCTTCTTTACTTAATATGTCTTGGAAATCTTTACATGTTAGTACTTAAAGGACATCTTTATTTCCTTCCTTCCAGCTTTCCTTTCCCCCTTCCTTCCTTCTTTTCTTTTTTCTTTCTTTTTAAAATACTACATAGCAATTCTTCTTCTGGAGTACCGGAATGTATTTGATGGACTTTTGAGTTGTTTCAAAGCTATCGTTTTAAATGCCTTAGTGAGGGAACATGGGGGCACAGGTAAAGTGAGGACCAGAAAATCTAGAAAATCTCCAGATAAGAAGTTGTGACCTGGGAGGCAGAAATAAAGAAGTTCTGGCTCTGCACTGTGCTGAAGCACAGCTGGAGTGCCAGAGGCTTGCATTCTGACTGCACCTGTCCTAGTTGGAGCAAGAAGGAAAACAGTCAGTTCTTGTGAGGCTTCAATACACCTGAGTTTGGTTTGCTGCAAAGTCTCAAGGTGAGGACAGATTGACAGCTGGTGTATGAGCTGCCCAAAGGTAAACTCCTGTAATAAAGAAATTGATAGCATGATAGATCGAGGTGAGATAAGGACTACTATGCACAGGTGAAGTTCTTTCAACAGGCTGCTACCAATTTCCTAACTTGCAGTAGGAAAAAAAATTGGTTCAACAGCTCTATTCTTAAAACTTTAAGTGAGCTCTGACACCTTATCAAAGAGCAAGAGAGAAGATTTATCTTTTTATCTTGGACACATGTCAAATGAAAACCTCAGTAAAGGATAAAGTATTTAATATATAAATGACTTATCTTAAACATATAGTATTTAGCAGTTTATTAAAGGCTTATTTGAATGACAAGATCAAGAAGCAGTTTAATCTTAAGCTTTCTAAGATTGGTAATTATATATGTGGGATTTTATGTCATACTTTTGATATGGACCCATGGTTTTCTCTCTGTTAAAAAATAAGGAATAGTTGCAAGATGATATAACAGAGTATCATTATAGTTAAAAAAATGAAATATTGGGGTACCTGGGTGGCTCAATAGTTAAGCAGTTGCCTTTGGCTCAGGTCATGATCCCAGGGTCCTGGGATTGAGTGCTGCATCAGGCTCCCTTTTCAGGGGGGAGTCTGCTTCTCCCTCTACCCCTACCCCTGCTCATGCTTGTGTGCACGCCCTCTCTCTGTATTGTGGGTGTGCACATGCAAAAATAAATAAATAAAATCTTTAAAAAAAATGAAACATAACTGAAATATGCAACTATGTAATTTGTATCAGTGTTACACAAACACTGTGTTATAGATTGATAGTGAAATGGAAGATACTTTTAATTTATTATTACTGCAGAGAATATTGTGATTTTCATGGTTAAGGAAGAAACCTTAGTATTACTATTGATGTTCAGATGTACACCCAAAGATTGTTCATTTATTCTTTTCTTTTCTTTTTTCTTTTCCCCTTTTTTTCTTTTCTTTCCTTCCTTCTACCCTTCCTTCCCTTTCCTTCCTTCCTTCAATCCTTCCTGCCTTCCTTCCTACCTTCTGTTTATTCTCTTTTTTTAAGGGGCCAGATGAAAGGAGACAGAAATGTCAAAGAAATATCAAGGAAGATTAAAAAAAAAAAAAAGAACCTTAAGTATCAAGACTTAAATAAAATCAGATTTCTCTAAATTTGATTTTCTATAGTAACCTTTTCAAGAAGTGCATTCTATGGATATAATTATTGTATTAGGAATAGCAAGGTTCAGGGATGCTTATGTGGCTCAGGTTAAGTGTCTACCTTTGGTTCAGGCCATGATCCTAGGGTCCTGGGATCGAGTCCCACATCAGGCTCCTTGCTCAGTGGGGAGCCTGGTCCTTCCTCTGCCTGCAGTTCCCCCTGCTTTTGCTCTCTCCCTCTCCCTCTCCCCCATCTCTCTCTCTGACAAATAAATAAAATCTTAAAAAAAAAAAAAGAAAAGAAAAAAGAAAGAAAAAGAAATAGCAAGTTTCTTTAACATTTGGGGTTAATTAAATTATAAGGAAATTATCAGGACTCATATTGTGTTCTTTGTTACTTTGGGGAATTTTTCTGAGGTTCACTGAGGAGAACATTTTTAAACTCTAAATAACTGTGAAATATAAGTAACTCTGGAAGGAAAAACAAATTGAGTAACTTGTTTTCTTATCTGTGAAGATTAATAAGATAAAAAAATATCAATTAACCAAAATAACTTTTTTCTTTTTAAAAATTTGACCAATAATCTTGGAAAAATTTCATTTTAAGTTCAGTTTAATAATCTTATGCGTTTGAAAAATATTTTTTTGAAGATTTAAAGGTTACAATTGCAGAATCATCACCAAATATTTTGCTTTTTTATGTGTGTGTTAGGAAATAATAGTTTTATTCAAGAGTTTTCACAGTTGAGTATTTATTCTATCAATACTTTACTGATTGATCAGTTTATTATATCTAGTTCAAACTACTGAGCAAAAAAGTAGTTCCCTCAGATGCAAAAATACAGCATCACCTAAGGTAAAGACAGATTTCCACAATGAACAGCTCTCCATATGGCTGGGAGGTAGTCGATTTTCAGTGTAAACTTCAAAACGTACAAAAATAAGGTTTTCATCTTATTTCATTCTCCATACTTTCAGTATGATTGCAAACCCAGAAGCTTAACTAATAATGGTCGTCTGTAATTGGGAATCAGTTCCTGGTCTTGAAAAGAATGTGGCTGTCTATTTACACAGGGCACACTCTACTCTGTGTATTGTATAGACATGAAAACAGCAACCAGGAACATTAAACAGTTAATATAAGGAGGTTCTTTTTTTTTTTTTTTTAAGAAGTTTCTGCGTTTAGTAGTGTGTTAGGAGAATTTTAACTTATTAAATAAAATATATTCTAAGTGAAACTAAAAATTACATTTCATAAACTTAAAGATACTTTTTTAAGGTATAATACATCAATTAGATCTTCAAATAGAGAACTAAAACTGTATATAAAGTAGTATTTCTCGGGGTGCCTGGATGGCTCAGTGAGTTAAGCCACTGCCTTTGGCTCAGGTCATGATCCCAGAGTCCTGGGATCCAGCCCCGCATCGGGCTTTCTGCTCAGCAGGGAGCCTGCTTCCTTCCTCTCTCTCTGCCTGCCTCTCTGCCTCCTTGTGATCTCTGTCTGTCAAATAAATAAATAAAATATTTTAAAAAAGTATTTCTCACCTTGCAATAAGAAGCCTTACGTCATTATTTTTCAAAAGGGTCAGAAAAACTATTTCAAATCCACTAAAACTAACTTATAGCTTAGATATTCTCACTGAAGTTATTTATTCAGTGATTCATTAATACTGCAAAACAAGCTTTCTTCTAGGGACACAGTAGTTTTTTTATGCTAACTGGGTAAGAACTGGACATATGAAAAAAGAAAGAAGAACCAATGAATTTTCTAGCATGAATCCTAAGTTGCTGCTGCTTCTTTTTTTTTTTAATATATATTTAAGTAATTTCTATACTCAAGGTAGGGCTCAAACTCACAACCCCGAAGTTAAGAACAGCATGCTGTACCAACTCAGTCAGCCAGAGATCCATAGGTTGCTTATTCTTACACGCCAAAATTTTAAATCCATGATGAAATAAATCAAGTTATGTCTTCCTCAGCAGTCCACTTGGACACTGACTTATTTTCCTCATCTATAATCTACCAGTTCAGTTTTTCTGAAGGTATGAACTTGGGTCTTTAGTATGATTATTGTATTGTAGTCATGTTAAAAAAATAAAGTCCTTTTCTTTTAGAGAACCAAATTGAAGTATTAAGGGATAAAATACTAAGATCTGGAATTGCCTTAAAAGTAAATTAGTGTTGAAAGGGAAATATTGGCATATAAATGAAATAAGACTGGTTCGGTTTCTTTTATCAAAGTTGGGTGATGGAGATGTGGGTAACTTTATACTATTTTCTCTAATTTTGTATGGTTTAAATTTCCATTGCAAACAGTTAAAACAGAATCTCTTGCAGTATCATTAACAATTCAGATTCCAGGATTCCACCCAAGATCTCCTGAGTGAGAGTCTCAGGGGCAAGACGGTAGACAAGACATGTTACATAGCCTGCTTGCGCTCACTGAAGGTTGCGGGCTGCTGACGCAAGGTTACTTTGTGCGTCCAGTTCAGTGTATTCACACCAACCACGCATGCATTTCCTGTTTTCCACACAGGAACCCACTTCTTTCTTTTCTTTTCTTTTCTTTCTTTCTTTCTTTCAATATGTTTTTTTTTTTAAAGAGTTTATTTATTAATTTGACAGAGATCACAAGTAGGCAGAGAGGCAGGCAGAGAGATAGCAGGAAGCAGGCTCCCTGGGGAGCAGAGAGCCCGACGCGGGGCTCGATTGGAGGACCCTGAGATCATGACCTGACCCAAAGGCAGAGGCTTTAACCCACTGAGCCACCCAGGTGTCGCACATGAGCCTATTTCAATTCACAGCATATAATCGCAAATTAAAGCAATTACTGTATTTGGATAATTGACACTTTAAAATTTGGTTTCAAAGACTTTATAAAGTGAAATAAAATAAAACCAGAATACATCTGTTTTCAACTGAACTAAATATTCAGGCAAATAAGTTAGCTTTCTTTCACTTTAGCTGAGGATGGATTATTTTATGACGTCTAGTGTTCCTTCTCTTACCAGGGCATTAACATCCTATCCCAGACACCTACTTGCTCTTCACAGTAGTTCCTTGCTTTTTCTCAAATATAGCATGTTACTTGGCACCGCTAAGATTTTTTATATGGGGTCTCTTCGACTGAAACATTCCTCAATCCTCTCTCTTGATTTCTGTACATTCTACCCGACCCAGTTGCCAAGGTTGTGTCCTACACGGGAAAGCCTTTACTGTATGTGTAAGGCAGATGAGGGACTGTTCTTTGTGGTTTCACAGTCTGCTCTATACCATAGTGCTATAATGCTAAACACACTGGCAAGCCGCTTTGCCCTTCATTTTAAGGCTCTAGTTCCTTGCCTAGTTCCTTCTAGTTCCTTCTTCTCTCTCCTTCACTGGACCATACATTTCTGTTGGTTAAGGATTGTGTTTGGTTTAGGATTGTGTCTGCACTGCTGAGCACTGTGCCTGATATGTGGGAAATACTGAATAACTATTTGGTGAACAACTGAATGAGTCAGAAAATATCTTGGCGCTGATTTCTAATGTGCTGGAGAATCCTGGGAAGTGTTATAGCCATCCTTTAAGGAAGAAAACTTCTGTGGAAAGCACTCCTTGGCCATAAATACAGATCTGGAAAAAAAAGTCCCCCAGAAGGAAGCAAAGATTGCACCAAGAATTTTTCTCTTAGATACAACAATGTTTATAATCACCTTGCTTCTGTGCTTAGGTTTTTGCATATGTACTTATTAATTTGCCATAATTAAATTCTATCCCTTGGCCCCAATTTTTCGTGAAAAACTTCAAACATAGGAGTCAAAAGAACTATATAGTATACCCATACATCTACCACCTGGATTCTATAATTAAAACACGGTGTTCAAAAAATCTTAGTGAAGTTTTAAGCTTTAATAATTTCAGAGGTATACATGCTAAACATTTATAAGAGCATCATGTAAACATTTATTTCGATATTTATTTGATAAATATTTAATATTTTGTGAATTTTAATATTTTAATTTCATTTTCTTTTGCATCTTCAGAAGCCCTGAAAGAAAAAGTTAAAATTAAAAATTTATAAGTCAGGGATGCCTGGGTGGCTCAGATGGTTAAGCATCTGCCTTCAGCTCAGGTCATGATACCAGGGTCCTGGGATTGAGCCCCATATTGGGCGGAGAGTCTGCTTCTCCCTCTCCCTCTGCCACCCCCCACTCCTGCTTGTGCTCTCTCTCTCTCTCTCAAATGAATAAATAGAATGTCTAAAAACATTAAAAAAATATAAGTCAAAATTGATAAAGCTAAACCTGTCTAAAATGTGAATAATTAAACTTTTAAATGATAAAAATTTATAGCACTGAATCTTAAAGCTTGAAACTACACTAAGGACATGATCAATAGAGTGAAAAGGCAACACATGGAATGGGGAGAAAATATTTGTAATAGAATATATGAAGAATTCCTACAACTTGACAACAGCAACAAAACAATTAAAAATGGGCCAAAGATTTGGATATTTCTCTGAAGAAGTTATGCAAATGACCAATAAGCACATGAAGAAATGTTCAACATCATCAATCATTAAGGAAATGCAAATCAAATCCACAATGAGATCCCAGTTCACACTTATTTGGATGGTTTTTTTTTTTTTAATATTTTATTTATTTATTTGACAGAGAGAGATCACAAGTAGCCAGAGAGAGATGGAAAAGCAGGCTCCCCATGGGGCAGAGAGCCCCATGCAGGGCTCGATCCCAGGACCCTGAGATCATGAACCAAGCCAAAGGCAGAGGCTTAACCCATTGAGTCACCCAGACGCCCCTGGATGGTTTTTATAAAAGCAGAAGCAAAAACAAAAACAAACAAACAAACAAACAAAAAACCCTAAATAACAAATCTTGATGAGGTTTTGAAAAAAAATGGAATCCTTGTGCCTTGCTGGTAGAAATGTAAATTGGTGTTGCCACTGTGGACAACACTGTGGCATTGCCAAAAAAATTAAACATAGAATTTCTGTATGATTCAGGATTCTACTTCGGAGATTCAAATAGTTATTTATACACCCATGTTCATAGCAGTTCTTCACAATAGCCAAAAGGTGGCAGCTACTCAAATGTCCACTGACAGATGAATGGATAAACCAAGGGTGGTGTTTACGTACAATGGAATATTATTTAGCCTTAAAAAGGAATGATATTTTGACATATGCTACACAATGTGGATGAGCCTTGAAAAGATTATGTTGGCTGAAATAAGCCAGTCACACCATAAAAGGACAAATACTATAGGATTCCACTTATATGAGGTACACAGAGTTAATTCATAGAGACCGCAGCTGGAATGGTGGTTGCCAGGGGCTGGGTGGGTAGGGAGGACAGAAGAGTTGCTGGGTAAGGGATAGCTTCAGTTTGGGAGATGAAAAGAGTTCTAGAGATGAATGGTGGTGCAGGCTGCACAGCACTGTCAAAGTACTTAATTCCACTGAACTGTGCACTTGACAATGGTTAAAATGGTAAGTTTTATGTTAGATATTTTTACCACAATAAAAAGTGCTGAAATGTTGAGCAAATATTCATAATTGACTAAAGCAAATTTATTTGTTAAAATATGAAAAGAAGGGGGGGGTGCCTGGCAGGCTCATTTGGTGGAGCAGGTGACTCTTGATTTTGGGATTGTAAGTTTGAGCCCCACGTTGGGCATAGAGATTGCTTTAAAAAATAAAAGAAGTGGAAAGACTCAATTTTTAAAGCAAATTAAAAGAGAAAAATATGTTGCTTCCTCTCAAGGAAGACATTGCACCAGAAATGAAATTGTCAAATAACTGAGTCAGACAACAGTTTGGTTTAACCAGTGACCATTTGCTATGGTGAAATTAATATCAAAAGAAACTAATGGGGGAAAATTGCTGACTCTGATAAATTTTTCCCATATATTCCCATTAACCTGTTCCCTTTCTTTTTCATTTTTAAAAATTTCTTTTTTGTCAGTTCAAATGTATTCAGATATAAATAGCTTGTCCATGCATGCAAATAACATAGGACTTTCCCCAAAGGTAGAATTTGTGCATATGGTAATTTAGAGAGATGAAAAAGAGACAATTTAGCTCCCTTGTGTAAATTGCCATGACTACCATGGATATGCTTCCTGGAATTAGGGACAGATAAGATTGAGATTTTTATGAAATCCCTAGATTTGGCCTTATTGATTTAGCTTTCTCTGAAAGGATCCACAATTAGGTTTATTATGTAGCCCAATTGGAGAACAGTTAACAAAAACCCCATAAAATCTCATATAAGTCTTTGTTTAGTGTGCACTAATTGTTATAATAGTGATGGGCTGAATGGAAAACAAATTTGGGCATTATAAAGATATGGATTGATAATGTTTGAGCTTTCTAAAAATTAAAGATCGGAAAGACCAGAATGCAAATCATGTATATGGATACTTTTAGTGTTGAGTGCAACATAGAATAAACACTGCTTTAGAGATCATTGTCTATTTCCTTCAGCTTCAAAACAAATTGATAGAATGTGATACACTGTCTTCCTGTCACAGGCAGCCGGCAGGAAATAGTTTATACTGCTTGGGCTTCCAAAAAGAAGAGAAGAGTACCAAAAGATTAATGATTAACTCAGCCTTAAGGTTTAAATGTTGCCCCTTTCCTGAGTTATTTTTTACCAAGCCCCGTCACCAATTTAAAAAAAGAAAAAAATCAGGCTTTTATGGAGAAGAGATTGAAGAAGGGGAATTGGGAGAGAACTCTTTTAAAGAGAGGTGATGGGAAGAGGGGAAATATGCTTTCCTGCCAGTGAAGATCCATAGGTAGTTAATTCAAATTTTATAGAGTTTTATCTATTTCAAAAATGTGTTTAAATTAGTTTTTTTTTAAGATTTTATTTATTTATTTGACTGAGAGAAGCACAGCGAAAGAGGGAACAAGCAAAGGGAGTGGGAGAGAGAAAAGCAGGCTTCCCACTGAGCGGAGAGCCCGATGTGGGGCTTGATCCCAGGACCCTGGCAGCATGACCTGAAGTGAAGGCAGACGCCTAACCACTGAACTACCCAGGCCCCCTGAAATTAGTTTTTAATGTATATTTGAAAACTCAGCTCTATTCCCTTTGTTTTTATGAGTTCCTTTTAAGTGATAAGGCTCTTTAAAATAAGAAGTACTGCTGTTGTGGCAGTATATGTATATACTAGCACACAAAATAAAACACACAGACACTCATATATGGAATTTTAAAAAGACTCACTGTTTAAAAACAAAATCTGAAATAATGTGTCCATCTAGATTTTATTTGGAATTACTCACTATAGTCCTCTTTCCTTTATGGGCTACGGTCCCTGAATGTGCTGAACCCTCCTCAGAGAGCACAGTGGAAAACTCCTGTGAGTGTCACTGCTCCTGTTATTGATGTTGATGACAGAGTCTTCTAATTCTAACCCCTGCTGAGTCTTTAGAAACCTGGTAGATTGTTAACATGGTTAGCAGGAGTTCATGAACTCTGCTCTGTATAAATGCAAAATCCTGAGAACTTTGATATGGAATTGGTGCTCAAAAATTTCTCTTCATATTCCTTGAAATGTTTTAATAGTTTATGTTTTAAAAAGATAAATTTATAGAATCTTGTGTTTCAACACTATAGTTTCTACTGTATAAATATTGCATTTTCAAACGTAATATGCTTAGAGAATTATTTTAAAACTCATTTTATTGGCAATATGCTTATAACCTGCCCCTCAGCCATTTAAAAATAAATAGTGAATGGTTTTTCTATATGTTAATGGAGCAATTTAGAAATACTTAGTTATTTACATAACGGAAACATACGGTGGCAATGCAGTGAAAATCAGTCATTTGGAAATAATTTGAACCTACAGTCGTTAAAGGGTGTATTTATTACTCTCATAAAATTAAGGAAATATCTAAAGGAACAATCATTACATTAGATTTACAGTTAAGATACCCAGTTGTATGTGTTATGGTTGTAAATCAAGTGTATTTTTCTGGAGGGTATTTGAGTATGGAGGCTAGAAAAATTTCCTTGTGGCCACTTTAACTTTTCTCTGCTTGTCAGAAAGGACCTCAGCCAGATAAAGAAAAAGAGAGAAAAGGACATAGGGGTACATAAAGAGAGAGAGAGACAGAGAGAAAGACACTGGTGAAAGAAAAGCTGAAGTGAGTGAGAAGCTGAGTTTTTTTTATCTCTAGAGCAAATTTCCTACCAAGTAGATAGCATTGGCCTGTGGATTAATTTGTTCAAATGTTTGTTAAGTATCTACTGAATACAGAGTACTGTGGGAAGTTTCTGTTGAGTCATCAACTTTGTCAACAAGGAAAAAAGTTCTCTCTACGTAGGAAGAGTACACTGAATCATTAAAGGGAGGGTCATCTATCCCTCTTTTCCTCCTTCTCTCTCTATGTCTCCTGCCCCCTCCCAATCCCTCTTTAAAGCTGCAAGAAAATATTCTGATCTTATTCTAGTATGGACTGATACATAGAGTAAGACTCCACGGGCCTGAAGAGCTCTCTCTGGGGAAAGGAGCACTTTCTGGGGAGTCCTAGGGTTCCTTTCTTATGTGGAAGGCTGATTCTTTTGATATCGATTTAATAGCATTTATTGAGTGTTCAGTTAACAGCTGGGAACATCAAAAAATAAGAGCTGATGTCTGTCTTTCAGAGGTTTACACTCTTGGTCTCCTTTGTCCAGGGATACAAATATGTAAACCTATGTAATATGTAAATATGTAAACAAATATGTAAACCTACTTCCAGTGCATCTTGAAAAGTACTCTGATAGAGAAGATGTTTACAAATGACATATCTGATAAAGGGTTAGTATCCAAAATATATAAAGAACTTCTACAACACCCCAAAAATAAATAATTCAATTTAAAAATGGGTAGAAGACATGAACATCCATTTCTTTAAAGAAGACATATAAATGGCTAGACACATGAAAAGATGCTTAACATCACATATTATCACGGAAATATAAATCAAAAAGAGATACCATCTCATACCTGTCAGAATGGCTAAAATAAAAAACACAAGAAACGAGTGTTGGTGAGGATGTGGAGAAAAAGGAACCTTCCTGCACTGTCGGTGGGAATGCAAATTGGTATATCCACTCTGGGAAATAGTACAGAGGTTCCTCAAAAAGTTAAAAGTAGAGCTACTCTACAATCCAGAAATCGCACTACAGAGTAGTTACCCCAAAAATACAAAAACACTAATTCAAAGAGATACATGCACCCCTGAGTTTATAGCAGCATTATTTACAATAGCCAAATTATGGAAGCAGCCTAAGTGTCCATTGATAGATGGATGGGTAAAGAAGTGGTATATACATAAATGAAATATTCATCCATAAAAAGAATGAAATCTTGCCATTTGCAACAACATGGATGGAGAGTATTATGCTAAGTCAGTCAGAGAAAGACAGATACCATATGATCTCACTCATATGTGGAATCTAAGAAATTAAACAAATGAGCAAAGGGAAAAAGAGAGAAAGAGAGAGAAAACAAGAAACAGACTCTTAACTATAGAGAACAAACTGGTGGTCGCCAGAGGGGAGATGTATAGGGGTGAAATAGGCGAGGAAATTAAAGAGTACAGTTACCATGATGAGCACTGAGTACTGTATAGAATTGTTGAATCACTATATGGTACACCTGAAACTAATGCCACACTGTATGTTAACTATACTGAAATTAAAATAATAAACTTAATTTTAAAAAGAAAGAAAAATGGGGCACCTGGGAGGCTCAGTGGGTTAAAGCCTCTACCTTCGGCTCAGGTCATGATCCTGGGGTCCTAGGATCAAGCCCCACATTGGTCTCTCTGCTCAGCAGGGAGCCTGCTTCCCCCCCCTCTCTCTGCCGGCTTCTCTGGCTACTTATGATCTCTCTCTCTTGTCAAATAAATAAATAAATAAAATCTTTTAAAAAAGAAGAAAGAGAAATCCCTTAATAAAGGACCGAATATCCCATAGGTAGATGGGAGTAATTTATTAGTGAGTGAGCAAAAACTTTACAGAGTAATGACATTTGAGCTTAATTTGAAAGAATGTGGAAGAGCTCACCCAGAAAGGAATAACATTTCATATAGAGGGAACAGAACATGCAAAGGCAGATGTCAAGGAACCTCTGTTTGGGGAATGACAGGCAGTTTGGTGTGGCTGAACTGTAGGGCTTGAAATAAGGGTGGTGGGATGCATTGGGAGAGGGATTGCAAGACATGGGTATGTTAAAGAAGACTGAGTAAGGTTATGAAGAAACTTGTTTGGATTTAGACTTTTATTTCAGGAAGCAGAAAAAAGCCATCAGAAGTTATTGGAACTGTTAAAGGAGCATTACATTTGTGTTTTAGAAAGATCACTTTGATATAAAGTTTGTCCAGAAAAGATACCAGAAACAGAGAAGAAGTTAGATAGGAGTGCAGGTGGGAGATGATGGGAGTTTTATCTAAGACAATGGCTATAGGATTGGAAGAATAGCATAGACTGGAGAGTGAGTCAGGAAGTAGAATCAAGAGGGCTTGGTGATAGACTGGATTTGGGAGTTGAAGTATAAGTAGAAGAAACATCAACTCCTAGGCAGGAACACTACTGTTTGATGATCTATGAATGGATGAACTGATCAATCTCAGTTGGTAATATCCTTCCCCCCGCCCCTTGGTAAGGGTTTAAAAAATTCAAGAACAGAAACATCAAGCTTCAGAGCTGCTTTTTTTTTTTTAAACATTTTTTTAAGATTTATTTATTTATTTGACAGACAGAGATCACAAGTAAGCAGAGAGGCAGACAGAGAGAGAGGAGGAAGCAGGCTCCCTGCTGAGCAGAGAGCCCGATGCGGAGCTCGATCCCAGGACCCTGAGATCATGACCTGAGCCGAAAGCAGAGGCTTTAACCCACTGAGCCACCCAGGCGCCCCAGAGCTGCTTTTACTTTGAGCACAGGTAGATACCACATGGACAGTGGTAAGCAGTTTAGGAAGTGTGGCGGTAACAATTTTGATTTTAGGTATGATCTCCAGCCTGCTGACTGTGGCCAGTTTGGCTTGTGGGTTTTAGAAGAGACAATGGATTGAAAGGTGTGTGCTTGGGATTCGTCATTGTTTAAGGAGTAAGAAAAGCCACAGAAATAAATAAAATTGTTCAGATAGAGCTTCTGGAGTGACAGCTCCAAAGAGTGAATTGTGGGGACTAATTAGGGAAGGCATGTGTGTGTGTGTGTGTGTGTGTGTGTTGGGGGTGGGGCACATGAGGAATAGGGTGGAGTTGTGTCTGGAAAGCTAGACAGCTCAGGAGCTCCAAGAGGAAGGGAGAAGTCCACAATGCTGCCCACTGTAGGCAGTCCACCCAGAAGTACTTTCTCCAGGCTGCCCAATGAAGGGGTACTCTCTTAGAGGTTAGGAAGAAAGAGAAACTACTTCTCCTTGAGAGATGTTTCATTTTCTCTCCTCCTTCCTCTTACTTACTTGCTCTTTCCTACCCTTTTACTGCCTTTTTTTTTTTTTTTAAGATTTTACTTATTTATTTGAGAGAGAGAGGGAACATGAATGGGGATGGGGGCACAGGGAGAGGGAGAGGGGGAGGGAGAAGGCTCCCCACTGAGCAGAGAACCCTACACAGAGCTCAATCTGAGGACCCAGGGATCATGACATGAGTGGAAGGCAGATGCTTAACTGACAGAGCCACCCAGGCACCCCCTTTTACTCCTTTTTTAAAAAAAATTGTGGTTGCTTCCTGAAATGAATTTGGGGATCTTCCATACCCCCCAGAACAATTCATAGTACTTGCATTGCTAGTTCACAACCAACAAATGTTGGAATTAGAGTTATGACTTCTTTTACTTTGAATACAGAATTTATTCTTCTCTATGGATACAGTTCAGGCTTACTATACTGCTCTTGAAATTTGCTTAATTTAATTTATTTATTTATGTTTAAAGGTTTTATTATTAAATTTGACACACAGAGAGAGAGAGATCACAAGTAGGCAGAGAGGCAGGCAAAGAGAGAAAGGGAAGCAGGATTCCCACTGAGCAGAGAGCCCAATGAGGGGCTTGATCCCAGGACCCTGAGATCATGACCTGAGCTGGAAGCAGAGGCTTAACCTTCTGAGCCACCCAGGCACCCCAAAATTTGCTTTAAATAAAGGCCAGATCTCTGGGCTTTGTTGGATAGGATGGGGACACAGATCTGGACCAGGACTCAGGCTGTTCAGTGCCTTGGGGGTCTCTGTCTAATTGCTGGATCAATATTGAGAGGGAATCCAAGTATAACATTGTCCAATTAAGAGGAGCCAGGCATTCTTCTGTTCTAATTCCCAGATTCCTTGAAAGTTCCTGTATTGAAAATTGCTTTTTTCCGATCAGCAGCAAACTCAGTCTTTTGGGAATCAGCCGTGAAGGTTATCAGCCCTTGCGACTGAACATCCCATTTACTCCAGGGACTGGGAAAGATTTCCACCCACAGTCACTGACCCACAGAAAATGAATAATGAAGCAAAGGGCCCAAAGTTCCAGTAGATGTGAAAGAAAGTTAAAAGAAGAAATGTAGACTAAAAGAATCAAAGAAAGAGGAGAAGAAAGGTGCTAACTCGTTTTTTAAGCACTCACTATGAGCCAGACATCTGGTGTGTATTTTAGGGCCTCTTTTCTCTATTACAGCAACTCTATGAGGTAAGCATCCTTTATTATTATAATTTTTTAAGATTTTATTTGAGAGAGAGAGAGACCGAGCGAGCGCAAGAGCACAAGCAGGGGGAGGGGCAGAGGGGAAAAGCAGGCTCTTGACTGAGCAGGGATCCTGAGGTGGGACTGGATCCCAGGATTCCAGGATCATGACCTGAGCCAAAGGCAGATGCTTAACCCACTGAGCCACACAGGCGCCCAAGGTAAGCATCCTTTTATCTGTTTTACAGATGAAGAAGCCCAAGTTGAGGGATGTTAGTGAATTTTCCAGACCCACACAGCAAATACACGGTGGGCTGAGATTCAAACCCTGTCAATGGCTCCAAAGTCCATGTTCTCACCAAGCAAAACAAGAAATTAGCAGGAAGACTAAAAAGAAAGAGAGATCTAAAATGGATAGGAGAGAAAAAGCAGCATTTATTGCCTTTTCCACTTGTGTTCCCTGAAGCTCCAGTGGTGAGGCTTTCAATCTTTCCCTTCCTTCTTGTCAGCTGTCAGAATCTTCTCTGTTTGTTGTCCAAGAATCCCCACCCATCTGTCTTGTGGCTTCTCTTACTGGTTCTGGCTGGAATTCACCTTTGCCAACATCTCCTCGTCCCTCTTCGAGGCTGCTGACTCAGAGGATCCCACACATGTCTGAAAGAGAATTCCCCCAGGAGGAGCCAGGCATGCATCTTACCACAGAACACACATTCCTGCTGTTTGCACAGCTGTATTTGTTGCTCTTAATGGTAGAGAAGGGAGGCTCAAAAGACACTTGGTTTTAGGGAGGCTCAAAAGACACTTGGTTTTAGAAAACTTTTCATGGTCTAGCTAGAAGAAATTAAACTAAGGGCCAGAGGTTTCCCACTACTTTTCTAGAGGCCAAGATTCTTTTCTTTTTGAATTCTCTCTTGTCAGTGAGGAAGCATTCTAGCAACTTGCTGTATAAATGTTACCATTTATTTTTGAGATTTGCCTGAAGGAAGTTTCTCCCTAAAGAAATTATTTTTTTTCTTCCTCAAATATCTTTGGGTTCTTTTTCTAAATGGAGTATTTATAACTTTTCCTTGACCAGAACTAGGTCATTGTGTTCAGTGACCACATCACTCACTAATGCTGAACTGTCCTCTTCCTCTGCCTCTCTCAACAATCTGGGTCTGTTTTTCAATTTAAAGCAACTGTTCATGGAAATCCTGCCATGAAGGAAAATATTGTGAGTCAATACACTTTGGGCCAAGTCCAAACCTCAGATAATGAAGTCGGTAGTACTTGTGCAAGAAGTAATTTGCCCTCTGATAGTAATAAATCTGTTATCTGTATATCACAAACATAAATGCCTAAATGTATCCCAAGGTCTTGCTTAAAATTAGTGAAATGCATCCATATGGATTTTTTGACTATTTATGTGGCTATTTTTACTTAAATCCTAAGTACTAGTGAGTATGGTTTGTTTAAGTACTAAAATAGGGAAGTGGTATTCATTTGTAGTAGATGTGGGGCTTTCAGTATTTCCTTGTGTTGTTTCAGTATTTTTGCCTTATGGGGCATAACTGGTGATACCTTCCCTTAGGTAACTCAGGGGACAGGCTAAGTGAAATATTGGATAATGTAGTAAAGGGATAGTATACTGTGTTGACTAGAAAACTGTTGGCATCCCCATGAAATGTTATTGCAAAGATTCTTTTGAGATAGGTGACCTGTTTATGTGCTGTCCCCAAACCAAATGGATCTCAAATCAGATTCTGTGAAGTATAAACCACATTAAAAATTATATTCGGACCAAAACCCCCCTCTCCTTTCTACAGAAATTATAATTTTGATCAAATACTGAAAAATATTACTTTTTCTTCCTAGCTACGGTGTGTCTAGAAATAGTTTGTGACAGAAAGTCTTTTTATAGCTTTGCTTTCAACATGCATTTAAGTTTAAAGGATACATTCTTCTCTAGTAAAAATGTAATTGTAACACACAGCAAATCAACACATTTTAAGCTTTCTGAGTATATTTAAACTGTCAACAATGTGCTGTTTGACATACAACGTTGCTCTGCTTCCGCCTTTAATGGCTAAGTTGTTTTCTAAAGACAGTCTAATGACACAAGACTCCTAAATCCGGTCAGACCATGTGAACTGAGAATGACCTGAGTGGATAGGGATGCTTTGAACATCTGTCATTGATAGCCATATTGATCTGGAGATGGTAGCTGAGAGCACCGTGTACTGAGTTTGTACGGCAGTTTGTTGAGGTGATGATAACCATCATTGATACCTTTGTGATGGGCTTGATTTCTCATTGTGTGTTCCCCAGTTACAGAACCCTTGGGCAGTAAATAACCTGGTTTTGAAAGTACTCTTCTAGGTCAAAAGGGTACATCAGTCCTCATACATTATTCTCCTAGGTCACCCTTTAGCATGTCTCAGTAAAGCACAAAAAAAGCTTCTTTTTAAGTTTTTATTTTGAAAGGTTTAAAAGCATTCAGGAATTTACATTCTCCTAGATTCACAAATTTTTAGTAATTTGCCCTATTGTCTTTATCGATTTATCTGTCTGAACCATGTCAAAAAAGTTTCAGAGGGGCACCTGGCTGGCTCAGTCAGGTGGAGCATGAGACTCTTGATCTCAGGGTTTTAAGTTCGAGCCCCGTGTTGGGTGCAGAGATTACTTAAGAATAAATAAATTTTCAGATATCATGAAAGTTCAACCTTAAATACTTCAGCAAACACTTCCTAAAAGTAAGGAAAATTTCCCACCTATCCACAATACTATTATTATACCTAAGAAAATTAATAACTCCCAAATATCATCTAATAACCTATCCATATTCAAATTACTTCATTTGTTCCCCCAAATGCCTATAATGTTTTTTTTTTTTTTAACTAGGATCCATTTGTGATTAATATATTTCAGCTGTTTCTTTCTTTCTTTCTTTTTTTTACAGCTGTTTCTTAAGTTAAAGAATTCCTTTTTAATGTTCAAAAGCATGGCAAAAGTGAAGAGAGAAGAGCCTGGTATCAGGCTCTATTATAGGTAGAAATAGATTATTAAAGTGTTGTATTCACACACATTCTACCCCCTAAAGTCTAAAGCAATTTGGATTCTAGCTGGTGAAATTCTTTTTTTTTTTTTCTTTTCAAGATTTTATTTATTTGACAGATCACAAGTGGGCAGAGAGGCAGGCAGAGAGAGAGGGGGAAGCAGGCTCCCTGCTGAGCAGAGAGCCTGATGTGGGGCTCTATCCCAGGACCTTGAGATCATGACCTAAGCCAAAGGCAGAGGCTTTAACTCATTGAGCCACCCAGGTGCCCCTAGCTGGTGAAATTCTTACCAAGTTTAAGTGTTAGAGTAAGGCTCTGTGACCATTTTCTCAGGAGAGAATGATTTTTCTTTTGCGGACAAGCCTCTTTTTCAAGGTGCATGGTGACAAGAAGTTATTCTTGAAAGTCTGTCTTTAGATAGGTTTTTACAAATTTATTTTTGACAAATAAAAATTATATTTAAGGTGTACAACATGATGTCTTGATATATGTATACATGGTAAAATGACTACTGTAATTAAAATAATTAATATATCTGTAATCTTCCATAGTTACTTTTTTTTTTTTTTTTTTGGTGAGAACACTTGAGATCTACTCTCTTAACAAATTTCATGTATACAATGCCCATATCAGTTATAAGATGAATAAGATCTGGAGGCCTAATGTATATGGCATGATGACTGTATTATATGCTTGAAATTTGCTGAAAGAATAGATCTCAAGTGTCAAGGAAAACTGAATGGCCACATTGGTGCAATGAAAACATTATGAATATGGTAAAAAAACACAGTTGTGAGTGACAGATCATTTCAAAAGTAGTATTTAGTACTAAAATTGATACATAATGAGTTTATTTTATCTTTTTAAAAAGTTTATTATTTTTTTAAGTAATCTCTACACCCAACACGGGGCTCAAACTCACAACCCCAAAATCAGTCCACCACCTGAGCCAACCAGGCGCCCCAGTACATAGTGAGTTTAGTCAGTGTGCTTCGGTTTTGATGTAGTGGCAACAGCTTATTTGGTTTATTACAGTAAGCAAGTGATGGCAAGTATATTAGAATGAGAGCATGTAGTAATTAACACAAGTGTGATGGAATGCATTCTCTCTCTCTCTCTCTCTTTTTTTTTGTTTTTTTGCATTCTCTATGTATTGGAGTGACCTTTGTTTTTCATCCATCGTCTTCCTGTGGTTTCACAAAGATGTTTCTTTGTTCACTCTATGCTATTGACTTATATATTAAAAAAAGTCCAGGAGAGTGCTGGTTGTTTACATAGTGAGCATTCTATAAATGTTAATTGTTGATGAGATACAAGCATCCCTTCACCCTTTGATGTAATTTCTAGGTCACAAAAGAAGGCAATAAGATCGAAGAATTAGATAACATACCAGGTAAGTAAACACTAAAGAGACGCAGGAAGATAATATAATTTTTTAGTGGTTATAGTAATTCACACTAGAACTCAAAACATTTGCACTTATTAATATACTTTATGCAGCATATGTTTGTTAAGAATTTTGGATGTGCCAGGCCCTGTGTTGAGGCATTACATTAAAAAAAAAACTTTTATATAGAAACACTCAAACATACATAAAAGTAGAGAGAATAATATAATGGATCCCTGTATACCCCTCATTTAGCTTCACTATGTCATAATATTTTGCCAATCTGGATTCACCTATCCTTTCCACTATTTGGGATGGGGTCTTGATGAATTATTTTAGAGCAAGCCCCAGATATCATGACATTCATATCTAAATACTTCTGTGAATTAGACTGTGTATTAGACTGTGAAGTTTAACGAAGACTATGAAGTGTGGATTTCTAGAATATTTTGACTAGAGATAGATTAGTAACTTTGAAAGATTCAGATGTGGGGTGCCTGGCTGGCTCAGTTGGTTGGGCGCCCAATTCTTGATTTCAGTTTGGGTCATGATCTTGGGATTGTGGAATCGAGCCTGAGCCCAGCATTGGGCTCTGCACTCAGTGGGGAGTCTGCTAAAGATTCTCTCTCTCCCTTTCCCTGTATCCTTCCCCTAACAAGTGCATGCTTGTGCGCTCTCTCTTTCTCTTAAATAAATAAATAAATAAATAAATAAATAAATAAAATCTTTAATAAAGATATTTGGTTCAAAACAAAGCTGGATAGTTTGGAAAAGTATTATATGTTTCCCTGGGGTATAAAATGATGGAATGCTAAAAATAAGCATTTTCATAGAACAAGAAATGGATGGATACAAGGTAATTTTGAGTAAATGGATAAAAAATAATTTTAAGTAATAGTTTCATATTTAGAGGTAGTCTTAAAGTAAATGAGATAACCCTCTGGGGCCTCAAATGTGTAAAGATTTTCCTAGACCAGCACTTCAAAATGAGTAGAATGAACATTCCACCTGGCCTAATGTGAGGGACAGAACATTCCATCATTTCATGTAATGGTGCAGCTCATTTGTAGTACTGATGTCTTTATAAATGTGCATATAATTTCAGACTTTTTAGGGAAGCAGCCTGACTTACTTTACTATAAGAATGGTTAGCACAACTTGCACTTTTGTGCAACACTGACTATTGCATGGACTAAGCAATGTATAAGTGAATTTAGCTAGTCAGAATGCTCACACACACACACACAGAGAGAGAGAGAGAGAGAGCCCATGTGCATGCAAGAGCAAGAGTGAGTAAGCTCTATAATAAAGGTGTTAGCTACCAGAGATTCTATCTATCTGGGAGAGTCAGGGAAGGCAGTGCCACGGACCTGACATTGGAGCTGAGTTTTGAAAGAAGTATTTTGCCACGGATATGCGGGGAAGAGTATTCCAGGAAGAGGACACAGCATATGCAAAGGCATATTTTGTTCAGAAAAGAGGGAATCCTTTGACTCTGAGAACATCAGTTGGTTTGGGGCACTTTTAGAATTCAGATGTGTTCTGGATGGAATAGTGCATAGCTATCACTAAGACTTCTCCTCCTATCGTATCAGCCTGCCCAGCATTCTTTCCTATGCTTTCTGCTTGGTTCTCTAAAAGAGCAGATGGGGAGTCTTGGATAGCTCTCAACTAAAAAGCATCTTGACATTCCTTCAACTCAGTGTTGGTTGGATGGCGTTCAAATCTATCTTCACTGTCCAGTCCCTTTGCTGTCAATCTACCACAGTGGTTTTCATGTGTTATGGGTAGGACATAAAGGTAGTCTTAACAGAATTTTCTTAACAACTACCAAGAATTCTAAATTTTAAAAAGCCTAATAACCTTGTTATGGTTATCAGCATTCTTGGTGTCATGGTTAAGAGCACTGGAATCAGACTTTGGTGTGCAACCTGGTTATGGTACTTACTAGGTTTATGATACTGTTTGGGATACTTAAAATCTAGGAGTTTGTTTCTTCAAATAAAGCATTCAGTTTAGTGACCAGCATTTTACTACCACCCCCCCCCCCAAAAAAAGTGGCTTTTTCAGACTATTCTTAGAGAGCCCAAGTGAGATTAGGAAGAAAGAGAAAAATCACATAATATAGCATTCATTTGTACGTGGACTGTTGTGTGACTGTTTCTAAAGACGTTTATGTCTTTTCCGATTTTCAGCTGAATTGTGATCAGTTTAAGGTTAAAGACTGTTTTTTTCTTCTGTATGTTTTCTCTCTAGAACAGTTAGGACTGACTGTACAAAGGAGTGAGCCATAAAAATATTTTTGATTAGCTAATATCCTGGATGTGACTCTGATCTTTGCTCTCCCACTGGAGCCATCCTGGTACAAATTTAATCTATGGCAGTTCCTGCCTTAGAATTCAACCATGGGCAAATCTTGAGGCTTTGGAGGATGACATATAGATATTTGTGTATGTGTGTACTTGTATACATATATACATATATATGTATATACATACATATGCATGAATTTACACACATATTTTACACATATATGCAGATACTATGTATAGTATATACATAATATGTGTTGTATGTATGCACTGCAGAGTTAGGACTATAATCCAGGTTTTTTGATTTTCTAATTTTCTAATTTCTGCTTCATCATGTAGTCTCTCCATATAGTATATGTATACTATACACATAATATGTGTTGTATATTTATGTGTGTATATGCATATACAAACACTTAGAATTTCCTCCATATATAAGACGAGTTTAGCATTGGTGTTAGGTTAGGGAGAAAATGCTGAAATGTTTGTCTTTTGCCTAAGTCATGGAAGCAGGGATTTGTACCAATGAAAATTTTTTAAAATTTAAAATTTTTATTTAAAATTTTAATTTTAATTTTCTGTTCTTACTGAACAGAAAAATTTTCTTTTTTCTATTTAGAAAGATATCTCAAAAGTTCCACATTTGGGTGCCTTGGTGACTCAGTGGGTTGAGCCTCTGCCTTCGGCTCAGGTCATGATCTCAGGGTCCTCGGATCGAGCACTGCATTGGGCTCTCTGCTCAGCAGGGAGCCTCTCCCTCTGCCTGCCTCTCTGCCTACCTGTGATCTCTCTCTCTCTCTGTCAAATAAATAAATAAAATCTTGGGAAAAAAATGGTGCTAAGACATTAAAAAGAAAAAAGTTCCACATTTATGTTTCTTACTCTAATATTCAGTACCCAAATAAAATATTTTCTTTATTAAATAATTCCTTCTATTTCCATAGGGCTTTGAAATTTACAAATCTTTTTTTTTTTTAAAGATTTTATTTATTTATTTGACAGAGATCACAAGTAGGCAGAGTCAGGCAGAGAGAGAGGAGGAAGCAGGCTCCCTGCTGAGCTGAGAGCCTGATGTGGGACTCGATCCCAGGATCCGGGGATCATGACCTGAGCCAAAGGCAGAGGCTTTAACCCACTGAGCCACCCAGGCGCCCCATTTACAAATCTTTTTAATCTCCATTATCTGGCATAGGTACTTAATTCTTACTGATGAGTCAACAGATGAGTTCAATCAACTCCTCAAGATAGACCTATAAGGTATGCAGAACAAGTATTAATATTAATTATAATCATTCCCATTTCACACATGAGGAAACTGAGAGCTATTGGGTTAAATCATCTTGTTCGGAGTCCTACAACTAATAAATGTCACGGCTTCAGTCTTCTGATTCCCAGATCAGCGCACTTGCTATTACTATCTCTGATCACAGGAAAGACATTTAAAAGAACTCCAATACTTGAGGAGAGATCATATTACTGTAATTAATTCTCCTGCTCTCACACAGATAAATGGTGCTTCTAATTATGGCTTACTTGTATATCTCCTCTGTATTATAACCTTAAGTCTCAATTTAGTCCTAACTATGAAATATTTCCTTCCCCAAGAAATACTGTAAGAAATGGAACACAGCTATTGATCAAATCCAATATCTACAAAGCAGTACATTTGCATGTATAAATCTAGTATTCAGATGCATTAGTATACATGCTACCTTCTTAACTAACATTTGTTTCTCATACTTCACTGAAATTACTCATGAAACTATGACTAATAAAATTGGTTTAGAACCAAAATTCAATAAAAGCAAAGTTAATTATGTGTTTGTAAGAGAATAAGCATACAGTTAGATCAATATGCAAATCGTGACCTTCAATGGTCTTTTCTGTCTTCTTTTAAGCCCTTAGTCTTGCAAAGATTAATTTACTACCTAGAACTTCATTTTATGAAGCCACTAGGACTTAGATTACTAGATTTTTAATTGTTTACATATCAATGATATGTATGTGTATCTGTGTCTCAATGTTTATACCTTTGTGCAGGAGCCCTGTCCTAACAGAAGAAACAATGCATGAGGAGAATAAGTATGTTCAGCGTCATGTTAACAAAACAACAGACCAATTTAGAAAATTAAGTTCACATCAGTGTTTTCTAGGCACTGTTGTTTGACACCATGGTTGACATGGTGGGAAGTTCAAAGTTAAATGAGACATTTAAGAGTTTACTGTTTAGTGGAAGAAGTAGTCACATTCACAAATATACTAAAATACAACTAGTGTTTGTTTTTAAAGAGAGACACAAACAAAGGCAACAGAATGGAAAACAGATGAAGAGATTTTATTCTACCCTTGGGAAGGCTTCACTGAGGAAATGACATTTGTCAGATCTTGTGTCAGATTTTTACTGTAGGAAGTAGGAAGGCAGGGCTGGGGGGAGAAATAAGAAGAGCAAAGGCACAGAGGCCATAGGGCAAGCATACCTGGGCAACAGTGAGTAGGAGCTTCCATCCTATTCTCCAAACATATGACAGAACAAGATCTGTCCCTGCCCCTTCAAATCCCAACACTGGGTTAGTTTGCACAATGGCTGCCAGATGCATTCCCAAGTCATTCTCGTGTTGGGAACAGCTGGTCATTACTTACTTCTTCATAGAAGTTACCTGCACACCACATAACTATCTCACTAAGCCCAATCTAAATGTATGCCAACTTACCTTCCATTTGGATTTCAAAATGTTTGTGGCCACTTTAAGGGGAAATGTGATGGGAGGAAACTCAGAATCAAAGAGACAGTCGACTCAGCTTGTTGAGGATAAATGATTTTTGCAAATTTTACAAAATATATGACTGTGTAAAGACATTGTTAAAAGCTTAAGCTTCATTAATTTTATGGTAAATTAACTTGCTCACGACTTTGATGTTAATTCCCTTTCTATAAATTCATGAAGTGCTTTTTCCAGAAGTGTTTTAAACACCTGCTAATAGATTAGAGCGGATTTCCCAAATGTTTCTGAAGACCTTAGAGCACACTTGTAAACAAAAGCATCTGAGCCTATCGGTGATATGCAAGAAAAAAAGCAGACAGTGGACCCTTAGCTCTCTGTCTGCACTCCAGCTACTAAAAGGTTTGGTCTGAATCAGTGTAGAAGACTACTTATTTATTATTAAAAAAAATTTTTTTTAAAGATTTTATTTAGAAGACTACTTATTTATATTCTTATTAAGAATGTGCTACATATGAGAGAAAATGAGGGGGACTGTTTCTGTTGTTTCTATTACATTTTCTGTGTTCTTAGACAGTCTGAAAAGTTGAAATAGCTTGTTTAATTCCCAGATAACTTCTTTTTCTTGGCTCCCTTCCTCAGTTTAGTTTTCTTCATTATTTTCTTTTTAAACAAAGGAAAAGATACATTTTTTAAGGTTAGGATTCTAAGGTCATTTTTCTTTCAATGCCAATTATGTAATGCAGAATAAAGAACTTCTGTCTTTAAGGCTATCAACTAACTGAGACCCTTTGTGTTGTGAAGAAATGTTGCATTTTGGAAGAAACAAATTATTTTTGTGAACTTCCTGCTCACTGACCAAGACAGGCTTCTCACTAGTGTCCATTTAGGCCCCTTGTGGGGCTTTTCTCTATCCTTCTGTCTGTAGACTTACGCAAAGCCATCTGGGACAGTGACATTGAAAAGAAATGAAAAGGAATTCATTGATCCCATAAATATTGAGTGAACATTTATTTGAGGTAGGTGCTATCATTAGTTTCTGGAAATGCAAATATGAAGTCTCTGCCATCAAGAAACTTAGACTCTATTAAATAGATAAACATAGTATTATAAGAGAAATCTTATTGAGGAGAAAAGTGCAAAGCATGTCATAATTTTCCTTGCCTGGTGGCGATATGGATGGCTTCACTGTGCTGGTATCATCGAAACTGGGTCTGAAAGGATCTGTGAGAGTTTGCAAAAACAAGACATAAGGCACTGTAGGTAAGAGATTCTAGGTGGGAAGATGAACATATGCTAAGACCCCTTTTCTGGAAAAGTGACCCAGGAAGTGAGAACTGTAGTATAGTAAGAGTTTGTGGTGTTATTTAGGGGAATAGTTAGAGATAAAACAGGGAAGTTAGACTGATGCTGACTGTAACTAAGAAGGTTCGATTTGATTGTGTGAAATAATACAATGTGAAAGTCAGAGAACTTATAAACTTGAGGATTATTTTTAAAGATTTGTTTGCAGAGGATCCATTACGTTCTGATTCTCAGAAATGAGATTTGGTCATTTAAACAATGTAACCTTTGTGTGATGGTTCTGGACTAAAACAAATAATTTCAGGGGCACCTGTGTGGCTCAGTCAGTTGGGCATCAACTTTTGGGTCTAGTTGTGATCTTGGGGTCCTGGGATCCACGCCCCCTCCACCACCATGCGTGGGACTTCCTGTTCAGTGGAGAGTTTCCTTCTCCTTCTCCCTCCCTCTGCTCCTCCCCCAGCTCATGTTTTCTCTCTCTCAAATAAAAACAAAACAAAACAAAACAATAATTTCATTGCATGCTTTGAGATTATCTGCAGTTATTACAATGTGAAACATATTGACTGTAGCTTTTACAGACCCAAGATATAAAACACAACATTCTCATGTCTTCCTTTAGGTGAGAAGAGTGTTTATAAATCTGATTGTTACAGTAACAGGGAGCAAGCTGGGCATTTTGAAAACGTAGTATGATTTTGTTAAGGCAAAAAACCCTCACCCAATGACTTAATTCAAGTTCTCTATTGCATTAGATGCTACTTATTGATGGATCCAGTGAAATTGTACTTTAGCTTAGATAAAGTAAGGTTTTTTTCTTAGTCAGAGAAATACTTATTATAAGGAGGTACAAATTACTAGCCTGAGAATTCTTTATTTTTTTTTTTTAAGATTTTTATTTATTTATTTGTCAGAGAGAGCAAGAGAACACAAGCAGGGAGAGCAGCAGGCAGAGGGAGAAGCAGACTTCCCACTGAGCAAGGAGTCCAATGCAGGACTCCATCCCAGGACGCTGGGATCATGACCTGAGCCGAAGGCAGCTGCTTAACCAACTGAGCCACCCAGGCGTCCCTAGTATAGTATACTTTTAATACTAGTCCAACTAGTATTCCTGACTGTAATATTCCTATGTAATGAACTTTAATAGGTCTGGAGGATCCAGTGGTGAAAATAAATTTTACCTTTATCTGTTATGTTTTTTAAAATTATTTTTTAAATATTTTATTTATTTGTCAGAAAGGGAGAAAGCATGAGCAAGGGGAGTGGCAGGCGGAGGGAGAAGCAGGCTCTCCGCTGAGCAAGGAGTCCAATGCAGGACTTGATGCAAGGAACCTGGGATCATGACCTGATGAAGGCAGCTTAACAGACTGAACCACCCCGATGTCCCTATCTGTTATATTTAATTTTTTAAATAAGGAGGGTATATTAATGCACTATTTGTATAATTTAAAAAAATTTCAAAAGATTTTATCATTTAAAATCTTTTTAAAGGAATAGAGGGAGAGGGAGAAGCAGGCTCCCTGCTGAGCAAAGGAGCCTGATGTGGGGCTTGATCCCAGGACTCAGGGATCATGATCCCAGCCAAAGGCAGATGCCTAACCAACTGAGTCACCCAGATGCCCCTGTATAATTAAAATTTTAAAGTTTTTTTAAAAAAGATTTGTTTATTTATTTTTATTTACTTATTTTGAGAGAGAGAAAGCACGTGAGTGTGGGGAGGGGTAGAGGGAGAGGGAGTATTAGAATCTCAACCAGACTCCCTGCTGAGTGTGGAGCTAGTTGTGGGGCTCAATCCTAGGACCCTGAGATCATGACCTGAGCTGAAACAGAAAGTTGGGAGCTTAAACTGAGCAACACAGCTGCCCCTAAAATTTTAAAGTTTTAGTAACACTTATTTTGGGGGAAATCATTTAACATTTGCCCCCCACACCCATCATCCCTGTGACATGCTGATCTACCTGCCCTACCTCTGATATGTACAGCCAATCAGCCAGCTTGGAGGGGTGTTTCAGCTTTCCACTGGGCACTTGTATCCATTGGAACTGAAGCTATCCTTACATTCTAGTAAGCTTTGATTCCCAAGCCTCCTTGCTGTCAGCCTTTGCTGCCTCCAGCAAACAGAGGGTGATATGTATTTAAATTCTCAGTGTGGTTGGTTTTCTGAGAAGTAACTCTTGATCTAATACTGTCATAAGGTTATTATTATTATTTTTAAAGATTTATTTATTTGTTTGAGACAAAGAGAGCACATGTGAGCTGGCAGGAGGAGCAGAAGGAGAGGCAGAAAAAGAATCTCCAGCAGACTCCCTGCTGAGCTTAGTGCCCCATGTAGGGCTCCATTTCATGACCCTGAGAGTATGACCTGAGCCAAAATAAAGAGTCCCATGCTCAACCCACTGAGCCGTCCAGGTGCCCTTGTCATATGTTATTTTAGATTGAGCTATTTCACCTCCTCAAAAAAACAAAACAAAACAAAAATCTAAAAGGTATTTCTTATTTTATAAATTTTTTAGGTTTCAACATAAATTTTATCTTTGATGATTTTCATTTAGAAAAAATTTGGTCTGTATTCTGTGTGGGCACCTGGCTGGCTCAATCGGTGGAGCACGTGACTCTTGACTTCAGGGTTGTAAGTTTAAGCCCCACGCTGTGTGTAGTGATTTCTTAAATATAAAATTTTTTTAAAAAGATTTTATTTATTTATTTGACACACAGAAATCACAAGTAGGCAGAGAGGCAGGCACAGAGAAAGGGGGGAGGCAGGCTCCCTGCCGAGCAGAGAGCCCTATGCGGCGCTTGATTCCAGGACCCTGGGATCATGACCTGAACCAAAGGCAGAGGCTTTAACCTACTGAGCCACCCAGGCACCCCAAATATAAAATTTCTTAAAATAATAAAGTATTCTATGAACTCAGTTTAGTACATGTTTAGTAGCATATTAAGGAAAGAATACTACCAACACTATAAATTCCAAATATTAGAATTGCAATTAAATCTTTTGGACTGGTTTCTTTTCACAACTGTATTTTCAAAGTCTTCTGTTTTCTTGTGAGGTAAAGATATAAAGAAACTGAAAGTAGTCACTCAAACAAAATTAAGCACATATAATTGTCTCTCAGTTTGTGTGAGTTTTTTTTTTTTTTCAGGAAAACAACAACAACTGTAAGTTTGTTTTAATCTTTGTTAAAAAGAAATAATAATCAGTTCCTTTCATCTAGACTTCGCTTTAGTAAATTGAGATTAGTTAATAAAATTTGGAGTATTTTTCCAAGCACATGGTAAAATGTTTGGTGTCTATAAATGAGATTTTAGAACAATGCCATTTAAAACTTTGACTTATAGATTGTGATGAGCACTGTGTGATGTATGGAAGTGTTGAAACAGTATATTGCACACCTGAAACTAATATTACACTGCATGTTAACTAACTTGAATTTAAATAAAAACTTAAAAAAAATGAAAATTGCCTACAGAATACTTCTAAAAACACAATTCTATTTAAATAGTAAATATTTGTATATTTGAGGCAGAAGTGTAGCAAAAGATTTATAAAATGAAGTATTTAAGAGGATAATCTCTGTAGCTCCTTGCTGTTTTAAGAGTTGTTTTGGAAATACCCATGTCACCCTACAGTGATGGAATATCATAAACATTGCTAAAGGTCAAGCCGTAGTAATCCTGACAGTTTACTTCAGAGCTCTGCGTTTGGTGTCTTTTTCCATAATGAGAGCAGATTGTGAAAGACTTCCAGTATTTGAAAAATATCCCTTTCCAGTGTATGGTTGTAGGTGCTTGAAGGAAATGTACTTATAACTTTCACATCTCTTAGCAGGAATAATTTCATCTCTGGCCTTCTCACTGCTGTGAATATAGATGAAATAAAGAAGCAGGTAGAAAGGAGGATACATGCAGTAACTAACCTGGCCGAGAAATACATGGTCATTGAAATCTAAAAGGCAGGGAGGTTTCGATCTTTGGGCTCACCTATAATTTGTGCACCATAAATGTAGAAGGCAGTCAGCAGGGACTTTTTAATGACAGTGCTGTCTATAACAGTATCATCAGGCACGACATTGGCATAAATCATTGGCACTTTGCAAAGTGTCACTTCTGTCAACCTTCTAGTGATGTGATCTTTAGTCTTTCAAATCCATAGACTGGCATTTGGATCAGCTAAGCATCTTACATCCTGTCTTGCATATTAAAGCTGTTTTAGCCAATACTGAAATGCTGAAGTAATGCTTGTTCTAAAATATTTGTAAGCAACTGGCCTAATAACTAAGCTTTGCTCTTGGTATAGCTTGCAGAGTTTCCTGTTTGCAAATGCAAATGAGGCTGTTACTCATTTTAGGAAGTTGCCAAGAAAAAAAGATAATGAAGTAGGGGTGATTTTTATATCACTTCAGAGGACTTTTATTAATAAAGCTTTTATTTTAAGTTTAAAGGCGGCTTTACTTTTGGTTTAAGTTTACATGTTAAGGTGGTTGATGTGCAGTTGGATGAATTTTATAAAAATAATAATAATTAACATTGATAAATGTAATAAATTTCCCTTGCCTAGATGAAATAAAATTAATCCATTCTGTACATAGTAAGAGGGAAAAGGTGTATGCTCTACTCCAGTGTAATCTGTATGAATGCTTGCAGTCAACAGGATCATTATTTGCATCTATAGAGCTCAAGCCCTGTAGAACTTGTGCTGGTATTTAGTGATTATGAAGCTAAACTGAAAAATACCTTGAGAGGCATAAAGCTCATTTATACTCTTTATTAAGTTTTCATCATCGTTTTCTCTCTAACCTTATGTTCTGAGTAAAAGGTATGGAGAAGGCTGAATTTCGGGTAGTTAAACTTTAGTAATACTAGATTAGCTCATGGTTTGGGTTTGTTAGGTGACTGTTAATTTCATTTTAAATTCTTTCAGACATAGATATTTATCCCTAAGGAAGAGACCTTCGGAGCTAAAACCTGCTCCCTGTCTTCCCAGAGGTTATGTTCTTCCCAACCACCATTACTTCTTTCTTTCTTTCTTTCTTTTTAATATTTATTACTTTTTAAAAATTTCTTTTCAGTGTTCCAGAATTCATTGTTTATGCACCACACCCAGTGCTCCGTGCAATACAATACGTGTCCTCCATAATACCCACCACCAGCTCACCCAACCCCCCCATCCTCCCTCCCCTTCAAAGCCCTCAGTTTGTTTCTGAGTCCACAGTCTTTCATGGTTTGTCTCTCCCTCCAATTACCCCCAACTCACTTCTCCTCTCCACCATTATTTCTTACTCCCTCATTTGCACCCCAGGAATCTGAGTCGTTCAAGCCTGTATGATGAATTTACCTGTCTCAGTGTCCTTGGAACAGTCAAATCCCCCTTTGTCCAGCTCCCCAAGATCCCACGGTGAGCAGAGAAAGGTCCTGTATTGAAACCTCCAAGGAGGCTGCAGGAGAGCTGTAATCTAAGATCTGCTGTTTCAACCCAAACTAAGGGAGCTTCCAAACTTCTCCCAATTGTTAGAGTGTTGCTAAGAGAGCAAGAATCCAGTTGACCCAGTAACATGAGAAAGACCTAGAATGAGAGGCTGGAGCATTCGCCTGGAGTCCACTGAAATTCTAGAGCACCTTTGCAATAAATATACTGTCAAGATGCTACACAAGACTCTTAGACAAGGCCTGGTCTCAAAAGCTGCTGTTTCTGTTTCTCTACCTGCATATTGGAGGCATCTTCCCATTTGGGTCTTGGCTGTCTGTCTCCAGAGTGACTGAACACTAGCAGAAGCTACAATATGTTGGTTCCTCTGCTTGTCATTTTTGTTTGTTTTCTTAAAATGTGTAGACCTATAGTATTGTTTAGAGCAAATCCTGGCTTTAAAGGAAACAATCAAACCACTCTTTTCCAAAGCTAAGTTTGGCAGAAGAATAGTTATTTTGGACAGGGCACCAGGCTCCCAGTTTGAGCTTTTACTCTGTCAGGAACCTTGTGCTTAATTAAAGTGCAGACAAGATAGAACAACAGAAAATAGCGCTGCCCGTGGAACAGACCCACAGTTCTCCCTCTGCACTGTGACTGACCTTCTTTGAGATCTCATACAAACAGCTCTCTCGATGTCAACCTGCCGGTTAGAAACTGGGAGTGATTATTCATGTCTATCGCAGAAGGTGCTTATAGAAAGTGTTTAAGAAACTCCTAAAAAAAAAAAAAAGTCCTCAACAATCTGCTGACTTTGCCCAGATGTAACTGTGCATCAGACTAGATCTAGTTCTAAAGATGTGGCCTACCATGTAGACCTGATGTCCCCAGATTCATCCCCTCCCTTTCCCTACTTGGCCGGTGTTCCAGCAGGACAGACATCTGCCGGCTGCATTTCCCTGGCTTCTGAACGGAAGTGGGAGATGAAAGGGCAAGAGGAAGGAAAAATCACTACAGTTTTCTCTTCCCCTCTGCCTCTGGCAGTGATTCTCTTCAGCTGTGGTTCTAGCTGCTGGAAGGTGACCCCATCTCATCCCCAGGCTCCAGTAAACACCTCCTCCCTCAGCCTTCTAGGTTAGGGGTGGTAAGGAAGTGGCTTCCTGCTTCTGCCTTTCTCAGCCTCCTCCCTGTTCTCCAGCTTGCATTTTAGCTCTCTTGTCACTTGTGTTACTAATTTCCTCCGTTTCAAATACTATTAGTAGTTCGTTGACCTGATTAAACTCTAATTTTCATACCTGTAATATTAGGCATAATAAGTTTACTTTATCCTTTCCCAAGAGAAGATAAGGAAGGAAACAAGATGTGGAAAGGAAGAAAGGAGGGAGGGAAGAAGGAAGGGGAGAAAGGCCTTCAGGGTGAATTTCTCTTTAACCTTTTCCCCTTGCCCCCCTTGCTGTCTCTACTTAAAATCATGGGGTGGCCTGTTTGTGAGTCATATCATTTCAGGATGAGACAAAGACTGGATGTAAGTAGGCTGGGGGGTGTAGTGTGGAGTGGGGAGGAGTTCAAGAATCACAAATAGAAGGACTGCAGGTGAAGCCACGTTACTCTGGAACTGGGGACCCTCTGACTTCCAGCTAGACTCAGGCTGGTCCCTGAGGGCTCCATATTTTCATCCTCTTGTTTCTTTTCCATCCCTCTCCCCACTCACCCCTCCAAACTTCTCACTGCCCCGGCTATGTTCTATAGTTAAATAAACATATAGTTCTATATTAAATAAAGCTTTAATTTGAGAATAGTCCAGATTTATAGAAAAATTGTACAGAGTTTCCAGGTACCCCACATCCAGCTTTCCCTTTTATTAGCATTTTACAATAATATGGTACATTTGTCACGGTTGATGAATGGATATTGATAGATTACTATTAACTAAAGTCCATACTTTATTCAGATTTTCTTAGTTTTCCCATAATATGCTTTTGCTATTCCAGGATTTCATCTGGGATATCACATTATATTATATCATTCTCCTCCTTAGACTCTTCTTGGCTGTGACCGTTTCTCAGACTTTCCTTGTTTTTCTTTGTCTTTGATGATCTTGACAGTTTTGAGGAGTACTGGTGAGGTATTTTGTAAAATGTCCCTCAATTTGGATCAGTCTGATAATTTTCTCATGTTAGACTGGGGTTATATGGTTTCCAGGGAAGACCACAGAGGTAAAGTACTCTTTTCATCACATTATATCAAAGGTATATACTGTCGACATGACTTATCACTATTGAGGATAGCCTTTATTTCCTGGCTGAGGTAGTGTTTGTCAGGTTTCTCTAGTAGAAAGTTATTCTCTTTTTCCCCTTTCCATAGTGTATTTCCTGGAAGCAAAGTCATCATGTGTAGTCCACATTTAAAGAGTAGGGAGTTATCCTTCTTTGAGGGTGGAGTATTTATATAAACTATTGGGAATTCTTCTAATCAAAATGTGTCTATTCTCCTTTATTTAATCACTGATTTATACTAGTATGGGCTCATGAATATTTATTTTATTGTTTGGGTTTTAATCCAGTACTACTTTATTTACTTTGTTGTTCAGGTTGTTTCAGCTTTAGATATTGGGGACACTCAGTTGGTTCCTGTCACCCTTTGATGTATCCAATCATTGTGGGGTTTTTTGAGCACTCCCTTACTCCCCACTCATCTTGTATATTTCCTGACCCAGTCTTAGAATCAGCCATTTCTCCAAGGGGCCCTCGTTCCTTTTATTTGAGAATGGTATTAGAAACCAAGATCCAGGGGTGCCTGGGTGACTCAGTTGGTTAAGCATATGCCTTCAGCTTGGGTCATGATCCCGGGTTCCTGGAGACTCAATTCCCAGGCTTCTTGCTCAGCAGGGAGTCGGCTTCTCTCTCTCACTCTGTCTGCTGCTTCCCTGCTTGTGCTCTCTCTCTCTCTCTCTCTCTGTATCAAATAAATAAAATCTCAAAAAAAAGATAGGGGGAGGAAGGAAGAGAGACCAAGACCCAACTCGAGGTGTGCTTATTGCAACCTGGAGACACTCCTTATTTCTACCCCTTTGCATAGTTAACCAGTAATTCTTCATCACAAGTCTTCATTTTTATTTTACTCCTGAAGATCATTTGCACAGCAGTAGAGTTCAGGATGAAAAAAAAAAAAAAAAAAACCAACACAGAAAAAATGGGTGTTTAGGTCTAGATTGGGTCGCCTATGGAAACTTCATAAACTAGGAGACTAGATCGAATGATCTGAAAAATCACATCCAGTGCCAAGGTCCTAAGATATCTTATTCTAATGTTTTGAAGTATGAGGGCATTCCATTTATTTTCTAGGTGGCCCAAGATGAGTGAGATGGAAATGTGCATGGAGACAGGGACTGTCCTAATCTGTCTAGAGTGGAGAGCTCTTAAAAGCAAATGTTGGGAGATGCTGGTAAAGAAGATTGGGACTGTGTACGGTGGGTCTGCCCTTAAATACCAGGCTACAGTCTATAGGCTGTGATGGTTATTTTGTTTAAGAAACCAGGTTTATATATACAATGATTTCTAATATACATAAGGTAAAGATTATTCAGTGTGAGGTTGGCCCCACAGGGGCAGGGAGATATTAATGATTTGCCATGCAAATTACTGGGTGTGCCAATTCCTTTTCTGTTCCTTTGTCATTACATATTAATCATTCTCTTATTACCTAGTGGACATAGATATTCAAGTAAATTAGGGGAGCATTTAAGCATATTTTATGAAAATAAGCCTGAAATGGACTGTACAGACTCATTTTCTTTCATAACATTCTGTTCCTATTAGATTTCAAGCAATGCTAGGAAGCCCTAGAGGAAGTAGGAAGTGGTATATGTAACCCAATTGTCTCACTGGATGATTGTATGTGTACATATAATCTCATTGTCTGAGGCTAGACTTTTATGGGAGAGTGAGAACAATTTTGAAGCCTTGGGCAGGAAATATTAATAGGTCTTAATCTTTACACTGACATAATAAATATTGCCCCACTTACCTTTTCCTTCTGAGTTTGTGTTACTTTTTAATTCCCTCATCCCTTTGTACCCTGAACTTTGAGATATATATATATATATATGTGTATATATATATATATATTCATATATATGTATTTCCTCTCATTCCCCCTTATGATTCATCCTTTTGTAACTGGGTTTGGGTTAGGTGGTTAACCTATTTAATGGGGTAATCACTCTCTGAAAGGAGAATAATTTATACAGAAGCAGTTTACCTTGCCCCAAACCTCCAATGAATTGATAACCTTGAAGAGGGAATTATAATCCTCACTTTAAAAAGTTTTTTTTTAGTATTTTATGACCCCATTTTTCCTTTATTTTCTTAGCTCTGTAATTAACTTTTTGTCTAACCCTTCATCTGTATGTCTGTAATGACCTTCTGCAAGTGATAGTTGTTCAGATAACAAGGGATAATTATTTTCATTAAGAGGACCAAGTCTTAGGTTTTTGATCCATTCTATAATTCTTGCTTATGGAGATGTGGATACTTGGATGTTTCCCTTAATACCATTTAGAGGACAAAAACATTTTAACGAGGCTAGTCTCATTTATCAAATATTTTGGAGCACGTCACAGTGGGGTCAAAAAACCGACAAAAAACACCTCATTTTGCCTTTATTGTGTCTCACATAGAAACATATCCGATTAAAAACAAAGGAGAAAATTAATGTCCTGGAGGCAAACCAGAGCACCAAAGGACTTGGCTGCCTGAATTCTAGGGAAAGAGAGGTGACTTTTGAGAGAAGAAGAAAGGATTTTGAAAGAACAAGAGTGATGGACCATTCTGACTTGAGGGTTTTGGAAAATGTCATGTAGTTTACTAAAATGAAAAGTGTCTAGTTAGGCTGGAAGAACTTTGGAGATTCATAGTGGTGCGCGGACAAGCAGAAAGGCAAGTCCACCAAGCCCAGTGATGAATTTGAAGTGTGTCAGGTCAGGAAGACAAAGGGAGGATTCCTATAGGTAGAACACCCATTATTTACCTTGCTTGTTGATATAGGTGCATTTTAATGCAGTTTTTACTTAATAATTATGAGCACCTCCCCCCTTTTCTTTTCAGATGGGGAATAATTGCCATTTAGCCTTTTATAGGTCAATTAGTAGGAGAATAGGGAACGACAGACCAATTCTTGAAATTGTAATGACTAGACTTCCCTTCAGATGATGGTTTCCTTGTTGTCATTTTTATGATTGTTTCTACTCGCTCAGCAAACTATTGGGGAGATGGCATTTTAAGTGGATGTATGATGTGGCTAGAAAGAGAGCTATGCATTCTCATCACTTCCCACCTTCCTAAGCATCACAATGTAAGTCTTTGCCAGATGCAAGCGGAAAGGAAGGAGCCACGCGGACATTCTCCTCCTGGCCTTGGACAATGCTGACAGCACACATCAGCCACTCAGCACTTTTCCAAGTAGCAGCCATTGATGCCCGGCTCCTCAACTTTAACCCGGGGGAAGGAGGTCAACATAGGAAAGAAAAGCATGTCAGGGATCGTGCTGGTGGTCTGCTGGGCAAGACCGCAGTCTGCCGGGATGGCCGTCTTCTGAGATTTCCTTCAGCTCACTGTCAGCACCCTCTCTGGGAGCAGTAAGGCAAGTGCTTATCTGACAAGGAATAAACTACGTGTAGAGTCATCACTGCAAGCTAACAGAAAGAAAATCGTTTTTATCTCAGAGAATTGGAAGAAATCACAGTAATTAACATGTTTGAGGATTTACTCTTAGAAACCATGCTTAGTGTCTTACATAAATTGTCTCATTTAATTCTTAAAATAATCAGAGCCACACCTCATTTGTCTCTCAAGATTAGCTTTTTCCTTTAGTGGACATTGTGATTAAAATACCACTTACTTAAAGTTACATTTTTGTCTCTGATCTATACTTTATAATAATTGTAACACATTATAAAATATTCTGTCTCTGACCTAAGTTTTATTTAAGCTCAAATATGCCTTATTTTTCTGCATAGCTCCTCTTACCCCATTGTTTATTATCATGAATTATGAAGACAGAAAATGCCTATTCTGTTCTCTGCCTCGTGTGCACTTGGAATCGTGTATGTGTGGTTGGTAGGACTTTAGAAATATACAAATGGTAGAGTGCAGCTCACTTCCATAGCTTCATCATTAGTCCAGACACACCTAACCGAGTGTTGAAGACTGAATAGGGTTCCCATGTATGTCCATGCCCTAACTCAGGGGACCTGTGACTCTTACCTTATAGAGAAAAAGGGACTTTGCAGATGTGATTCAGATAAGGATTTTGAGGGACACCTGGGTGGTTCAGTCAGTTAAGCGTCTGCCTTTGGCTCCAGTCATGATCCCAGAGTCCTGGGAATGAAGCAGGACTTCATTGTTAAGCAAGGAGCCTGCTTCTCTTTCTGCCCCTTCCCCTGCTACCACTTTCTTTCTCTCTCTCTCTCTGACAAATAAATAAATAAAATCTTTAAAAATAAATTAAGGGTTTTGAGTGAGGAAATTATCCTGGATTATCAATATGGGCCCATTATAATCACAGTGATCCTTCAGAGGGATTCAGGAAACAGAGTGAGAAGGTGGGTGGGGGCAGGGAGAAGGCCATGAGGTGATGACAGAAGCAGAGGCTGGAGTGATTTGCTCTGAAGATGGAGAAAGGGACCACATCCCAAGGAACATAAGTGACCTCTAAAAGCTGAAAAATCAAGGAAACAAGAGTCTTCATCAGAGTCTCCAGAAGGAACCAGACTGGCTGACAGCTTGACGTTAGCCCAGTGAAATTGATTTAAGATTTATGACCTCCAGACCTGTAAGAGAATAAATGTTTATTGTTTTAAGTGACTTCATTGTGGTAATTTGTTATAGCAGCAGTAGGAAACTAATACGTGCAGTGTGTGTAAAATATAGGGCTATGAGACAGCAATTATACAGAAAAGCTGTAGAATTTGATATACGCACAGTGCAAAGCAGAGGACATCACAGTTCTGCATTCTCGAGTTTAGATGTCACTGAGCAGCACCCACTACGGGACCTCTTTTCCTCATTCTCCCTTACCGCTGCGGGCACTTACACACTCAGGAACAAAACAGTTTTCCTCTTGGAGACTAGTTAGTTTTCATTCTCAGAACAGGGGTTATTTTACATTGCTCTCAAGGGTAGTCGAGCAAAAACACATCTTTGGTTTAATCTCAATGCTCTTATAGATTGCTTTGTCTTTACAAAAAGATTCATTTAAAACAGAGAGCTGGGTGCCAAGGGTAAGCAGAAAGGAAGATCTATTTATTTGTCCTTTGTTAGCTTAGGATAGTAAAAGTAATTAATTTGGTTATACCTTGGTGCATTTTTATGAGTGAAATTTTGTATTTAATGTATTTAATACATTTGTAAGTTTTGCAATCAGGAGCTGCATAAAAGGCTGTGGTAAATTCTATGGTTAATCAAAGAAGGATTCCAAGCATAGTGGCACAAAGAGAATCATAATTTCAATTAGATTTTATTTTAAAAAATTGTTTTTATTTTTTAAGTAATCTCTACCTCAAACATGGGGCTTGAACCCATGATCGCAAGATCACATGCTCTACTGACTGAGCCGGCCAGGTGCCCTTCAATTAGGAGCAGCATCTCAAGATATACATTAAAATGATAGAGGAAAAACAGGCATTTTTAGGCACCTGGGTGGCTCAGTGGGTTAAGCCTCTGCCTTCGCCTCAGGTCATGATCTCAGGGTTCTGCGATTGAGCCCCACATTGGGCTCTCTGGTCAGCAGGGAGCCTGCTTTCACCCCCACCCTCCCACCTGCCTCTCTGCCTACTTGTGATCTCTGTCTGTCAAAGAAAACAAAAACGAAAACAAAACCAGGGATTTTTGTGGACATAGGGCTGGATCTTACCACCCTGAGCTCATGACTTGAGCTGAAATCAAGAGTTGGCCGCTTAACGGACTGAGCCTCCCAGGTGCCCCTCAACTATCAAACTTTTAAGGAGCATTTTATTGCTAGCATTGACCATAGTAGGCAGTTAGGAAATAGAATGTTCTGGTTATTAAAATATTCATATGATTGAGAGTAGCTCTACATAAACAATTGATTTTCAAAGAATATAATAGATTAAAATTCAGTTAATGCTGAAGCTAAATTGTATGTAATTTATTCAAACTCCAGTGATTTGGATTTTATACAGGATTATGTTATGCACCTAAACTATCACTGAACTGTATAGATACAGAACAAAGGGCCTGTCTTTACAGTTTGGTCCCTCACTGCCACTAGTAGCAAATTTAGTGCCTTATCAGCCCTGAAGAATCCAAAATAGTGAAAAGTATTTCCTTATTGTCATTGTTATAAATTTGTATCAGTGTAGTTACCTTTCCTCAGAGAAGTGTATATGTGGGTTATAGAAAATTCTGGAAGAAAAGAACAGTTGAAATAAAATGATTAGCCTTTTCAGAGTTTGTGTATGACTTCTTCCCCCCATCCCATTCCTCACAGAGGATTGAAATGCCTAGTTGAGCTAAGGAAACATGCTTGTAAATTTTCACCAGCATCTTAATTTGAAATTGCAGTTTGAGAAGACTAATATTCACACTGCTTTTAAGAAATGTTCTGTGCCTACACATGCTCAATTAAAATGCCTGTATTTAGGCCAAATCACTTCATTGTGGTTATATTCCTGGAAGTACTCTCCTTCCCCTGTCTGGCATTTCCAGGAATAATATTACAGCTCTGGCCAATCAGAGAAAAACAAACGGAAATGGTAAAGGTATTTTACTAATTGCAATAAACAGTTAAAGAAAACATAAGGAAAGTGAATGACAAATGCTCACTCAGAAAGCAAACCGCTAAATGCGTTTCCTTTTGGACAGTTATTCCTCCTAAAAGCATAATTTAGTATCCTTCAGTCACCAATCATTGAGTCATCGAGTGTTGGAAACTAAAAATCTGCAGGCATGAAATTGCACTGATTCAATCTCTTCAGGAAATATAAAATGGGAAACATGAGGATAAGTAGTACATATTAGATACAGGAAATATTAGAAAGTAAACTATCTAGGCAAAAATCTCTGTCACTTTTTATTATCTCCTGAATGGAAGGGAATATTTCTGGGTATACTATTTAGACAGAACAAAACAAGACTCGCATTTTAAAAAAAATCGTCTTTATGCTTTTCTTCTTTGGTAGTGTTAATTTTTTATGTAGCCTGATCTGGCAATAAAAATATGATATAGCTGTCATTATCATTGAATATTTCAAGGCAGAAAATGTCAGTTGCTGTGAAAATCCTGCCAATTCTGAAATCTGTGTGTGCAGAGAAAGTTGGCCATATGTAGGATAATTTTGCCGGGTGGAGACCATGCATGACCTCTAACATTAGACTCATTTGAAGGTCTGAATATTTATTTTTTAAATTTATTTATTTGACAGAGAGAGATCACAAGTAGGCAGAGAGGCAGGCAGAGAGAGAGAGGAAGAAAAGCAGGCTCCCTGCTGAGCAGAGAGCCCGACGTAGGACTTGATCCCAGGACCCTGAGATCATGACCTGAGCCGAAGGCAGCGGCCCAACCCACTGAGCCACCCAGGTGCCCAGTCTGAATATTTTTTTATTGTTAATTATTTTTATTAACATATTATTTACCGCAGGGGTACAGGTGTGTGAATCGTCAGGCTTACACACTTCACAGCACTCCCCATAGCACATACCCTCCCCAATGTCCATAATGCAATCACCCTCTTCACAGCCCACCTCCCCGCAGAAACCCTTAGTTTGTTTCGTGAGATTAAGAGTCTCTTAAGGTTTGTCTCCCTCCTGATCCTATCTTGTTTCATTTTTTCCTTCCCTACCCCCCAAACCCCACACTCTGCCTCTCAAATTCCTCTTATCAAGGAGATCATATGGTAATTGTCTTTCTCTGATAGGCTTATTTCACTAAGCATAATACCCTCTGCTCCTGTAACAGTCCCCTGTAATAATTCTCGTCTTCTATCATTAGGATGAGGCTTAAAAAAAAGTTATTTAGAAAACCAGCCAGGTAAAGTGAATTTTGATTCTTTTGTAAATGATTTTTTTAAAGATTTTTATTCATTTATTTGAGAGAGAGAGTGAGAGAGAGAGCAGGGAGAGGGCCAGAGGGAGAGGGAGAAGCAGACTCCCCTGCTGAACCGGGAGCCTGTCTTGGGCTCAGTCCCATGAGATCATGACATGGGCTAAAGGCAGACGCTTGACAACTGAGCCACCCAGGTGCCCCAGTTAAAAAAAAATATATATAATATATATATATATATATATATGGTTTGTTTATTTGACACAGAGAGAGAGACAGTGAGAGAGAGGAAACACAGGCAGGGGAATGGGAGAGGGAGAAGCAGGCTTCCATCTGAGTAGGGAGCGGGCTTGATCCCAGGACCCTGGGATCGTGACCTGAGCAAAAGGCAGACCCTTAGCTACTGAGCCACCCAGGCATGTCCAATAAATGATATTTTAATACACACGCGGAGTATCTGATATACTCGAACTTGTGATCTCACATGCTGAAGTGGTAGGTTTCTTTATAGAGCTGATTTATTGTTGTCTTTTCAGATGGTATCACTGGTAATTGAGTCATTCTATAGTAAGACAGGCAGATTTAAAAATGCGATTTATATCTCTGTCTTTCAGCTCATTGCTAATTTTAAGGATAAATACACAGTAGTCTAATTTTACATATTATTTTTCAACAGTATTGGGATGATCAAAGTAACAGCTGTTAAGGAAAGTTTCTTTGGGGACTTGAGTGATTTAAAATAATGTACCTGGGACTTGAGTGATTTAAAATAATGTACCTAAAATACCAGCTTTCCCACTTAGTTTACCTGTTATGATCCTCCGGGCAGGCTCTACATCCGTCTCTCAGAGAGAAAAAAAACAAGCTGATGTTTTTATATGCCCTTTTAGCTCTATCTAATAATTACATTTATATTTTAAGAGAGCTGATGAGAAAAAATATTGTTCATGTTCACCATTGAGTTTTAAGAAAACTTAAAATTAATGTCATGTTTTTTCCCCCTGTTAAAACAAACCTCTGAGATATTTCACCCTCAGGCTTTGACAGTTAACAATTAACAAGGGTTTGAAGAATGCTCTTACCACCATTTCCCCTGGAGAACTTTGTAAGCTTTGCATGTAAATGCAAACAAAAATTTTAAGGCTTTTGATCTTGGGGATTTGATGAAATCTCCAAATCTCCAGAGCAAATTTAAGGATTACAGGCTACAACAAGTACACATATGAAAGCATGACAAATTAACAGTAAATATGTAATATTGATCCCAAACAGGAATATGATGGATTTATTTCTTATGACGACATTCTAGTCTGAGTCACTAAAAAAATAAATGTCACTGGGATGGGTGGGAGTGGGAGGAAGATGGCAAAAGTCTGTCTATTGACCGTATTCATATTCATTTATATGCAAAAGAAAGAACACAGCTCACTCAAAGGTTTCATTTACTTTAATCCTTTTTCTTTCTTCCTTCCTTTTTTTTTTTTTTTTCAAACTTGTTCTAAGCAGAGTGAAATTCAATTCTGATCAGACCTGGGTCACCAGGGAGCTGATATCCCAAAGGCCTTTTTGTTTCCCTTGTGTCAAGATCTGAGTGAGCTGGTATTTAGCTGTGGGAGCATAGGAAGCCTCTTGCTAAGCAGGACAATGACTGGAGCTTGTGGAATTACCATAGCTCCACATAGTAATTGTCATTCTGAGAGGTGATCTATGCATTCCCTTTCCCACTTGGTAGCAGTGGTAGCAAGTTGACCTGGTCATCCCAGGTTCAAGTGTCATTGATTGGCTGATGATGGACAAGGCAGGACATGAATCTACTTGACATTTCACTCAACAAGGGTCTTAGATATATTATCTAAATCAAGTCTTTCTTTTTCCTTTACTTTGCTTACAGTTTAGCAACAGTAGCATGCAGGGACATATCACCTTGTTTGCAACTCTAGGAAGAAAAAAAGGTCTCCCACAATCTTATGTAGACATTTCACATTCCACAACTATTAGAGAAGTTGGTTGAGCCATAGCAGCTGCTGAAATTATCAGAAATGGTTGCAGTTGTTTCTAAAGAAGAGGAACAGAAAATGAACCCGATCCTGTTTCTTTTGTGCTAGTAGATATCATTGCTTTCTTTCCTTGCATGTTTTCAATACAGAGGGAAATGAAACTTGGCGAAGTGATAGTTTCTCTTTGGAGTTCCCCATGGAATTCCATATCTCTTTGGAGATACCCCATGGAATCTGCATATGTGAAACTTAAGAAATTTCTTTAATTTCAGTATAAAAACCTTGTACAAATGGACATATTTCATTCATATGCTGGATACATTCTTTTATTGTCTTCTATAGGCCTTAATGTTTAAACTTAAGTGAAGACTTGTCCAGGCTCAGTGATGGGTTAAAAAAAAAAAAAATCACTCGAAATGTAGAAAATTTGAGATTTATAAGGAAATAATAAGGCAACTGAGGATAAGATCTAGGAAGAGGCCAGAAACATAAACAGGGAAATTCTTTTTTTTTCTTTTTTAAAGATTTTATTTATTTTACAGACAAAGATCCCAAGTAGGCGGAGGCAGGCAGAGAGAGAAAGGGGGAAGCAGGCTCCCTGCTGAGCAGAGAGCCCATGAGGAACTTGAGCCCAGGACTCTGGGATCATGACCTGAGCCAAAGGCAGAGGCTTTAACCCACTGAGCCACCCTGGCGCCCCTTCATATTTTTAAAGGTATAAAACATAGCAATTGTGAGTGAAGGTGTGTGGAGGGCGCAGGCAGATTTTAGAGGGGAATGGGGAATCTTTTTTTTTTTTTTTAAGATTTTATTTATTTATTTGACAGAGAGAGAGAGATCACAAGTAGGCAGAGAGGCAGGCAGAGGGACAAGGGGAAGCAGGCTCCCCGCTGAGCCAAGAACCCAAGATCCCAGGACCCTGGGATCATGACTTGAGGCAAAGGCAGAGTCTTACCCCACTGAGCCACCCAGGTGCCCCAAACAGGGAAATTCTTAATGAGATGGTAATCACAGTCTTTGGCTTGGGCCTCTGGGAGATATCTATAAAACTGGAGAGACTTGGATCTCAAGTTCTGTACCCACTCTTCTGGATGACATGATTGATAATACAGAGAAAAACAGAATTCACATTAAATTTCCTTTTTTTTTTTTTTTTTTGCCCATCCACACATATACCTTTAGTTTTCAAAAATGTACATATAAAGTCTTGCAATGTTGACTTACATCATAAAGTGTTTCTAAAGAAAATTTCTTATAAATCACAAAAAGTTCCATCCACAGTATACACTATATACTACAGGGTATAATTCCACATGATACTAGATTGAGAAAGGTCACAAGTCACAAAAACTCAACATAGAAGCTCTCAGTTGAGGGTTGTTTTTGGTTTAATGTTCTTTGTAAACTTGGGTAAAACTGTAGTTCAAAACTATCATCTTAAAAAGGTATTCCCAAAAATTTACTGACGTAATGCTGAAAACTTTTAGAAGAATCTGTTGTAAATATTGAAATTAGAGAATAAAGGTAGATATATGCCCAAGTTAGCAGTTAAAACTCAACACATAATAGTTTATGACTAAATAATGAGCCACATGTTAATACCTTGTATATAAGATGAGGCTTATTACTTAAATGTCACCCTATGGATTTAAGCCAGATATGGCCTCTCCTCATTCATATCAGTCATTTACTTTAAGGAAGAAATTTTTTTCTGGACCAAAAACTCTCACACAGCTTCCTCTGGTGCTGGTAGAACTATACTTATACAGGAATTTGAGGCCCTTGACTTAGACAGGATGAAGACCTATAAGTACCCAGGAAATACTCAGGCCATGACCCTGGAATTGCACAGGTGTGATCAGGTAAGGGAGCAGCATAAAAGTACCACTCACCTCTAAGTCTTACTTTTTACCATATAAGGGATTGCTGATAAAACTGTTTGTATTTCAAGAAACCCAGTGAATAAAGAGTGAGTGGATGGCAGTATAAACAAAGTTAATCTTTTTAATTTATTTTTTTTATTTCTTAAAGGTTTTATTTATTTATTTGGCAGAGAGAGAGAGAGAGACTGTGAGAGAGGGAACACAAGAGGAGTGGGAGAGGGAGAAGCAGGCTTCCTGCTGAGTAGGGAGCCCAGTGTGGGACTTGATCACAGGACCCTGGGATCATGACCTGAGCCGAAGGCAGAAGCTTAATGACTGAGTACCCAGGTGCCCCACGAAGTTAGTTTATAAATTATTAGTGAGTAACAGTTTCTCAATATCCTATTTGGTCAATTGTATTATTTCTCCCGGTAACTTCTAAGATAAGAGAATATCTTCCTGTAAGTAAAAATCCAATGTACCCAGATCCTAGCTTAAGACACACTACATGTTTCCAGTGGCTTTTGCTCTTCTCCCCTTGACGTGAAAGTGAAATGACCCAGGCATGTAGCAGAGAGGAACTACTGCCTCAGCCTGGGCCTTGGAATGAACATCCCTAGTGCAAAGCCACAGCTAATCTGCAGTTTATGTAAAAAGTAAAGCAAGAAACAGTCTTTTTCTTTTAAGTCCTGAGATTTTTTTTTCAAGTTTTTTGTTACTGCTGAATAATATAGTTTAAGAGCTGACTGATATACTTACCAAAACTAAAAGGTTGTAAATGTTTAAGTAAAGTCCCTCTGTAATCTTCAGTACTCACATTCATAAATATTACTGAGTACCTTGTATATTCGGGATATTTGCTATGTCGTGTTAGTATGATACTTCATGAAGCTTCCAATGGGAAAGCTTTCAGTGGGCGAAAGAGACAACATAAAAAAGAAGTGCACAATTAAAATAACCTGGTTCTAATAATTTCATGAAGGAGAGAAACAAAATGCTGTGATGCATAATAGATAGAGATAGAAGTTGAACAAAAATCTACTTTATATAGAATGTTAACAACATGTATCTTTAAGAAAATGGATTCGAACAAAGCTTTGCAGAAAAAGAAGCTGGCCATCTGAGGAGTATTCTAGATCAGGGAACAACAAATTCAGAGGCTCTGTCTCTTTCTTCAACTTCTGGCTTGATCGGTGTCTAAGAGATAATAATAGCATTCTGAGAGATACCGTGTAAAAACCGCTTCAGGAGTTAGACCCAAATTTAATCCATCAGAAATATATGGGGTTGCACTGCTTCTTAAATAAAGCAGAATCTAAAAAGTATCTTCTGATTTATAACGTGATGGACATAGGGTTCTAGAAGGATAATGGTGGCGAATGCCCAAACCAGAGTACAGGGTGCTTTTACTTTCTCTCTGTGCACTACTCCAGTCTGCCCCCTTGCTAGTGAGCTAGTGAGCTAGTTAGAAAATCCTTGTCCTCCCAACAGCCCTCTCGTTTCAAAATTATATCAACAAAGCACTACTTGTAGAGTGCCAACAAAACCCAAGGTCCCATGCCCAGTGTAGATCTGCATTTCCAGGAGTTGGCTTTGAATTGGTTTGAGAGGAATGGGCCACTATTGTTCTGGTGTTCTGCTGGACATTAATAATTTAGTCACATCACACAAATACTTCCAATGGAATCATATTCATCCTGCATCTGGACCAAAGCTGGAGATCTACCTGGACATAGAGGACTCTCACAGTCGCCTGTCTAGGCAGAGAGAGCCACAGCAATTAAGTTCATTTCAATTCAGATGACTTCTCCCAATGTGCCATCCCCCACCGTTTTCTCTCCCTTAAGGCAAAAGGTGCAGGAAAACAGTTCTTGTTGGTGTCTTTAAATAGTAAATTCTGCATTTCTGTGATTCCTAACTCGACAAGTACATTTAGAAATCAAAACTCAAACCTGCGTTGGGAAGACAGCCAATTCTTTGCCCATTGCACCTGGTCCCTTAAAAGATGATTTATATGTGAGGCAAAGAAGACATGGGAGTGTTCTCTCTAAAAGGAGAAAAATGCTTTTATCTTTAACAGACATAATCTATAGACAGCAGCAGACAATTTATATGTATAATTCCCAATTTGATGTAGTAGTTAAACTACTTTATCTGGCCTTTGCAGTGATAGAAAATACACTCCTGTACAGCTCCCATATAACAACATAAAGCAGAAATAGAATATAGACAGATAAAATTGCGTAATGCTCTCATGATGGTGATTTGAGAAGCAATTGCTACATTTCATTTACAACACGGAGAATGCCTACAGTCTTCTTAGAAAAAGCCATTCTGGTCTAATTAGGGATGCAGGTAAATACTCCTAGCCATTCTGATTTTTCTAAGTTATTTTCTAAATGAATTTCAAGGCACAATTTTAAAATACAGTTAATATTAAACTAAATAGCATTTTTTTCCTCTTTAGAAAATGGATGTAAAAGGGAGTAGTTTATAAGCTAGGTGCTACAAACTGATCATCATTTAGATGAAGAATGTTAAAACTGAAAAACAGAATACCAAGGTAGGTTTGTTAGGGAATAAAATTGCAAATTAAGCCACCTTTAAACTGGTTGTCAAATATCAGTATAGATCTTCAGATAAAAGCCCTGTGTACAATTCAGTAAAATCTAGGACATTAAAAAAAAATAGGTGCCAGGTTTAAGTGACTTTGAAAAATAATACTGAAATACAAATTTGGGGTGTACCGAATGTTTACTTACTAGAAACGTTTTCATTATTTTATTTATTTATAGTTGTAACACTAGTGTGTTCATTTTGTATTTGTTTATATTTTTTAAGCTAGAAACCAGAAGTACTTAACACATACCCTTCTTTAGAAGACCTATTTAATAAGATAGTTTATTCTTACATTAACTATCTTACCATATTATCTTTCATAATATAAACACCCTTCCATTAGATCTTTTAAGTAGTTTTATGTGATCAGGTGAAAGGGTTAGTATTTAGATAAGTTCTTCTCCATAGTAATGACCTAAAGAGAGCAGGACAGCATAAAGGAATTTCGAGTACTTTAAAAATAGTCAGTTAAAAAAAAACTTTTTTTTATTTATATAAGAGTGAGGGGGTGGGGAGGGAGAGTATGAATGGGGGGAGGGGCAGATAGAGAAGCATACTCCCTGCTGAGCAGGGAGCCCTACTCCTGGCTCCATCCCAGGACCCTGAGATCATGACCTGAGCCAAAGGCAGCCGCTTAACTGACTGACCCTCACAGGTTTCCCTAAAAAATTGTCAGTTTTAAAAATGTGTTCACTTAAATTTATCAACCTATGTTGGTAAGTAGAGTAAGATCTCTATTTCTTAAACAGTTAAAAATTCTCAAATCAAGTATATTTATAAAGATTATTTGAAAAACTTAGCTGGTAAAGCATACCATATAATCAGAAATCTATGTAATTTTCTTTTTTGGCTTATATATCAAATTATGTATGTATGTATGTATTTATTTATTTATTTATTTTTAAACTTTTTTTTTTAAGATTTTTATTTATTTGTCAGAGAGAGAGAACGTGCAAGAGTTCTCCCTCTGGCAGGCAGAGGGAGAAGTAGGCTCCCTGCTGAGCAGAGAGCCCGATGCGGGACTTGATCCCAGGACCCTGAGATCATCCTGAGCTGAAGGCAGCTGCTTAACTGTCTGAGACTCCAGGAGTTCCAAATTTAGTTTTTATTTAAATCAAAGTTATACATGCATATAGTTTAAAAAATGATATAGTTCTGCAAGCCTTACTTTGATAAACAGCAGGCCTGTCCCTCCCTCTCAACCTTTATAATGCCATATTCCAATTACTGGAGGAAATCACTTTTAACTCTTTGTTCTGTTTTCCTTGGTTTTTACCTCTATGTCACTAAATGTTCTTATACTGATACTTGACTTTTTATTTTTAGGCACTATTTATTGACATCCCCTTATGGAAAATAAGAATTTATCTTTCTTTCCCTCCATTGTCACCAGTATTCTTATTCTGGCCTGGTAGATTCCTAGTTTCCCCATTTTTCTCATATAATTACATTGTAATTTTATTTTATGTTCATTGCTTATATTATGATTACATAAATGCTATTCATGGCTGAACCATGTAGTATACTGTAATCATTATCCTTCCTGTACCACTATTTAAAAAATAATGTAATAATGCTTATTTTTCATTTAATTTCTGTGCAGTTATAACCAATTTATCCCTCAGTCCTAACCAAGTCACACAAATCTCTTTTCAATGCATATAGACTTTTCAGCAATTGTATGAATTTTATTTTTTTGGAGACCACCTCTCTTCTGATTTGTTCTAGTTTGGGCCATTCCCTATCTGCACCTAGTATATAGCTACTATTCTGGGATCTTCCTTCACCATCCCCAAGGGCAAGGCAAACTTGCTCTATAGAGGGCCAGGATATATGTAAAAAATATTTTGGGTATTTTTGGCCATGTGGTCTTGGGCCATTTGTTCACCTTTGCTATTATAAAACAAAAGTGGCCATAGATAATACTTGAATAAGTGTATTTTTTTCCAGTAAAACTTTATTTATGGATACTAAAATTTGAATTTCATATGATTTTCTTTTCTTATTTATTTATTTGACAGAGAGAGAGAGAATACAAGTAGGCAGAGAGGCAGGCAGAGAGAGGGGGAAGCAGGCCCACCACAGAGCAGAGAGTCCGATTCGGGGCTCGATCCCAGGACCCTGAGACCATGACCTGAGCTGAAGGCAGAGGCTTAACCCACTGAGCCACCCAGGCGCCCCTGAATTTCATACGATTTTCATGTGTCACGAAATACTCTTTTTTTTTTTTTACTATAAAAAAAACACTTTAAAAAGTAACAACCAGGGGCACCTGGGTGGCTCAGCAGGTGAAAGCCTCTGCATTCCGCTTGGGTCATGATCTCAGGGTCCTGAGATCGAGCCCCGCGTCGGGTTCTCTGCTCAGCAGGGAGACTGCTTCCTCCCTCTCTCTGTGCCTGCCTCTCTGCCTACTTGTGATCTCTGTCAAATAAATAAATAAAATCTTAAAAAAAACCAGGAACAACCATCCTTAGCTCATGGGCCATATGAAAACAGGTGTCAGAATGGACAGAGCCTTTAGGCTATGGTTTGCTGACCCCTGACTCAGGGGATTCTCTTTGCTTCACTTTCATGTTGGAACCCCTGGTTTCCTGGATTTTATGCCTTTCTGTTTCCTACCTCACATTCTTATTTTGATAGATCAGATTTTCTAACAGACTCCTAAGAAATCTTGGAGGTCTTGAGTTACTAAAACCCATTATTCTACCTTCACATTTACTTATTTGAAATTTTAAAACTTTGAAGACATTTCTCCATTGTCTGCTGGCTTCTGTTGTTGGCTGAGAAGTCTGATACTATTTTGATTCTTAATCTTATGTGTTTATGGGTTTTTTTCCCTGAAATCTTTTAAAATCTTTTCTTTGTCCTAGGATTCTGAATTTTGATAATGATTTATTTTATATATATATACACAATACATATACACACACATATATATGTATATACATATATGTGTATATATGTATACATACATATGTATGTATATCGTGTGTGTGTGTGTGTGTTTATGTATGGGACCATTTTTATCTATTGGGCTAGATACTACATGGATCTTTTCATTATGGAAACATGTATTTCAGTGCAGAGAGTTCTTGAATTACTTCTTCAGTGATTTTCTCCAGCCTCTTTTTGGAGCTCCTGTTAGTGGACTTCGGACTTCCCCGATTGATCCTCTTCCATATTGGATCTTTCCTCAGTTTAAAAAAATCTATTTTTCCCCCTTTCCTTTCTTGGAGAGATCTCAACTCCTCCATGGATGTTTGATGTTTAAGTCCCAAGATCTCATTCTTCGTCTCTATTTTCATGGAGGTAATAACTTCTTATATCATTCTGAAGCATGATAAGAGAAGATAGCTTGTGTTTTGGAAGCTTCTTCTCTACGCATAGCCTCTATTTCCTTCAATTTGCTTTTTTCTTTTTGTTTTGGTAGTCGACTTTAACATTAGAGATTTTTTTTTCTTCTTTTATTGTATGTCTTGCCTATGTGTTGGTGATTAAGTACAGTGAAATTAAAAAGCACTTTGAAAGCTGTGAGCACGTGAGAGGGCTTGTTGGCTTTGAGCTTTACTGTGAGTTGATCTCTGTGGGCTGTTTGTAAGGGAACACCCCAGTGTCAGAATCTTCTTCTTCTTCTTCTTTTTTTTTTAGATTTTACTTATGTATTTGACAGAGAGAGAGCACACAAGCAGGGGGAGCAGCAGGCAGAGGCAGAGGGAGGAGCAGGCTCACCACCCAGCAGGGAGCCTGCCGTGGGCTCCATCCCAAAACCCTGGGATCATGACCTGAGCTGAAAGCAGATGCCTAACTGACTGAGCCACCCAGGTACACCCCAGTGTCAGAATCTTTAAGTCTGTCATCTTGAGCTGGTCATATTCCCCCAAAAAGACTCAAATATTTTCTTCTTAGAAGATAAAAATGTGGCTGCCAAATTCTAGCAGTGGAATAGGGCAAGAGGGTTGGGGGCTTTCAAGTTCTGTTGTTAAATTTTCTTTTAATTTCCCTATTTTTAGAATGAAACTTCTATCTCACTTGTGCCATGATTCTTCCCAGCCAGAATCCCTCTATTTTACCCTCTTTAGAGAATTAACCTCCTGTCGTCTGTTGAGATTGGGGAGGGGCAGTTGTCCAGCTGCATGGAATTGGGGAAGGTATAGCTCTACTTTCACCTCTTCACTTCCATAGTGACTTGTGATGTCAGTCCCTGGGCTTCCTGGGAGTTCTTAGAAGCCAGTTAGATTGCTTCCAACTGTTCCCACTGTCAGTTTAGGATTCAGCTCTTTGGAGTCTCTCTGCTTGTTCAACGGCCCTCTAGTTTCCAAAATGTCATGACTTCATCCCTTCTCTCATTGTTGTTCTTCTTACAGGTTTGTCTTAAAAACTTCCTACCATCATTAGTGGGTTTGGGGGAGGGAGTGGAGATAAATGAGGTGTTCAGTTTGTGATTTTTAAACTGGACAAATTTTATGTCAAAATTTCTCCCCTTATGAAAATATATTAACTTCTTTATATGTTTTAGCCAGATACCATTTGATTTATAAAATATAGGCCCATGTGAAACATATGGCGTGAAGAAAAAGGTTAATTCTCAAGAGAATAATAAGTGAGTGGTTGCATATACTTCTGACAGGTACCTGGAGTTATGCATTCTTAATCTTTACATATTTTAAATGTAAAATGGTGGAAATCTATAGGAAATTTTCTGAAGTACATTATGCATTATTGTATTGTTATGAAGATTAATGTATTAGTACCAGGTTTAGTTGGTATTGACAAAAACTCTCAAAGAACAGTGGCTTGACTAATATGTGAATGTATCTGTTTCTTATATAAATGCCATCCAAAGGTAAACAGATCAGGATATGTAAGGTGCCCCAAGATCAATAGGAACCTAGATCCTTCTGTATTGTTGCTGCTCCATCCCCCATATATGACTTCCTCTTTATGGTCTAAGATAGCAGCTTGAACTCCAATCATCATATTCTTAGTTTAGCCAGTAGAAGGAAGGGGGAAGAAGGAGCACATCCCCTCCTTTTAGGGACCCTTTCCAGAAATTGTATGAGTTCCTTCTACTTATATCCCATTGGCCAGAAATTAGTCATATGGTTTTATCTAATTGCAAAAGAGTCTGGAAAATGTAACCTTTATTCTAGATAGCCCAATAAAACCTTTAATGTTTGATTACAAAGAAAAAGGAAAGAATGAATACTGGGAGGTAAGTACCAGCTTCTATGACAATATCTAAAATCTTATATGTAGAAACTGGGCCTAATAAGGGCATATGGTCCCTGGATATAGAATGCACAAAAGAACAAAAAGAGGAGTAACAAGGAGAAAGAACGTAGTGTTTGAAGAGGGTGTGAAAAGGGCGTCTAAGAAGGGAACAGAGGACACTGTGATGTGATAAAGAAAGACCTGGATAGACAGTCCAGAGACAAGGTGCTACTCTTTTGGTCCTGTAATTAATTCTGCTCTCTTAGGCAAGTCCCTTAGCTCTTTGTACTTTCTCTATCAGAATGTTGAAGACCATCTAGTAAATAAATGCAGAGATGGGAATGCCCTGAGAGGTAGTTCCATATTCATAGCTTTCCTCTGCAGATTCAAGGTCTGTGACATCTAATTAAATTTAAGAACATGAATAAATTCTCAGTATGTTCAACACAATCTCTTGTTTTGACTTAGCTTGTAATTAGCTGGATGACCTTGGAAAACTTCTTTTATTCTTGGTATCATTTTGTGAATCCATGAAATGGTCTACTAGTCTAGACTCAGTTACTGAGCCATAAGCTAAGGTGCCTTAGGATGCTGCAATGGACTCACAGAGGCGTTGCAGGATATGTCAAATTTTCAAGGGAAAGACAATGATATTTGACCTCTTTCAGATCCCAGGCAAATGGTAGCTTGAGAGAGTTAGCACTTCAGCTCATGCTACTTTTCTTTTGATGTTGTATTTTTGTAAAGCCGAGTTTCCATCCATTGCTTTAAAGGTCATTGTAGAACATGATAAAAGGGTGGTGGTGTTGAATTTGATTACAAGGTTTAAGATGTGCAGTGCCAAACAGGCACACACATCTCATTAAGAAGTAACTGTGGTTGTTTAAGAATTAGATAGACTGTACCTGGGTAGTACAGTCGGTGAAGTATCCAATTCTTAGTTTCAGCTCAGCTGCTGATCATGAGGTCATGAGATTGAGCCCTGTGTTGGGCTGCCACTCAGGGTGGAGTCTGTTTGAGACTCTCTATCCCTCTTCCTCTGCCCCTCCCTACCCTGTGCTCTCTCTCTTTCTCAAATGAGTAAATAAATCTTTAAAAGAAAAGAAATAAAAATATGATTTTCTTTTAATTTATGCATTTAACAAATCAACTACTAAGTTGTTAGGACATAAAAACTTAAGTGTTTGTGCCTAACTATTTAGTAAATGGGACTGCTGTTTATTGCTTTTGGCCTAGGGATACTATGAAAAAAATTACTAACACATTCATAGTGCCATGAACCAGGAAAATTTGAGCAGCTCAGGCACTAGATAATCTTGAAGATGTTTGCAGATTGCTTGACTCTATGACATGTTCCAGCCCTAGAACCGTACCAGCATATGGTTAATAGATTGATGTCCTAGGACCTGAACGTTGTAGGGATGAGAAGCCTGGAGGGTGTGACTCAGAGGAGTCTATGTACTCTTTCTTTCTTTCTTTTTTTAAAAATTTTCTATGTCTGTTTTAGAGAAGGGGAGAACACAATTGCTGGTGGTGCTGGGGAGGGAGAGGGACAGGCAGACTCCAGGCTGAGCACTGGAGCCCAAGGCATGTCTCCATCTCACAACCCTGAGACCAGGTCTTGAGCTGAGATCCAGAGTCAGACACTCAACCAATTGGGCCCTTCCGGCGCCCCCAAGCTGCCATGTACTCTGAAGAGTAAGGACATCCTGGTGTCACTGCTGTTATACAGGAATGCATGGGAAGTCTGTCTGCAGACCACTCTTGGATCACAATTTATATTACCTTAGAAGAGTATGTGCCTTAAAGATTTTCCTTCTTATTTTCAGATTTAGAGTTAGGTTCCTGGCTCTTAAGAATATTTACCTCTTGATGAGGGAGCTGTCTTACTGGGTCATCAACTAGATTGTCAGCTCAGGGACTGAGCAGAGATTTGTTCCTGGCAGGCTAAACTGGAAGTTGGAATACATTTTCATAAAGAACAATGTTATGAGCACTTTGATGTTGTTGAACCAATCCAATTTTTAGCATTTATCAACTGCACGAGAATATATTTGTGACATTCAGCATCTGAATATAGATGCTGACAAAAATTTTTTCCTGGAAATACTTCGTAAACTAGCCCATTGCATCATCGGAAGTGTTCTGATGACACCTTTCTCAACTCTATTAATTTTATAAAAGGCCAACTACCCCAGAGCAAACAACCAACCAAAACTCTGGGAAAATCAAACAAGCTTTAAAGTTCAGATATGCTGACTGACTAAAAAAAAAAAAAGAAATTTTGTTTATGTAAAGAAAGCTTTGAATGGTTTAATGACAATTTTAGTAATAATGAGTTGCTAAGTTGCTGCAAGTTTGAGAAGCATTCCTTTGAATTGGTTTCCCAATCATGCAGGAACTCATCTTCAGTGGAGAAGCTGCTCTCTTGTGTATAGCAGTTTCATCAAACAAGAAACAAGATAATTAGGTGTCCTTGTCCAGATTATCCAAACAATTCCCAGCAGAGCTGTGTGGTGCAAACCTAAGGAGACACAAATGCAGGGCAAATGCTTTCAACATGACCAGCCTGCTGTTTTTGACTCTGGGTTGGGATTTGGGGTCTGAAAAAGGAAACATCTTTTCTCAACTGAATCAGTGTGGCTAAGAGTAATGTTTATTATGCATAAATAGGGGTCAGATGATATTTCTCACTTCTGACTATTTTAGTATTTTCCTGCGAGGTGTGTGTTTCTTTGATACTTAGAGTAAACCTGGTATTTTTTTATACAAAAAGAATGATTCAGGGAAGTTTAATTGATAAATCTGCAAATACCGTTTTATACATGTATAACATGTTTATATACCTTCTATTGGATAGACTTTTTTTGGAGAAATATGTTTCAGTGAAAATAAAAAGTGCTAAATTCAGAAAGTCAGCCTTTTATGGTCTACTGTGCTACAGACTAGTAATGATCACTGTCAAGTATTTAACGTTCCTGTGCCTCAGTTTCCTCATACACAAAGCATTAAAATTTGGCTGCCTGTTTCTTTGTTTTGTTTGCTCAACACGGGGCTTGAATCCATAACTCTGAAATCAAGACCTGAGCTGAGATCAAGAGTTAGACTCTTACCCAACTGAGCCACCCAGGTGCCTACAAGTCAGGTGTTTGCAAGAGAGTGCTGCAAGGGGCTGTAAGGGGCAAGATCTACTGAAATTCCCAGGTACTTCAGAACTGGGAAAAATGTGAGTCTCAGTTTCCAACAAAACAATAAACATGTATAAGGAAGGAGTTACAAATATCACCCAAGCATGCCTTATGTTAAAGGAAAATACAGTAATGCATGCTGAAATTAAAAGCAACATTTAAAGAACAGCTCATTCTCTACATATATTATGAATTGGACTTTGCCAGTATCAGAAAAAACTTGGGTTATACATCCCAGGAACCCTCAAAATGATGGTTTAAGCTATTTTGGGATTAATCAAGATCACACCTTCAAATGTGCAGTCTTTTTGCTGTGTATTTTTTTTTCAGTGATTTGCATTCTTGGCTTACCCACTGGGTTTTGCCTGTTTTTCCTCATTCTCTGCTGTGTCTTTAGACAGTGCTGTCTCTGACAGCCGGCTGGGTAAGTCATCAAGTGCATGCTGATGAGCTGGTTTGCCTTCTTTTGCCAGATTAAATCAGGACAGCTTTCGAATTTGGAAAAGGAGAGAATGGTCTGTGCCATTATTTCTGACTTTTTCTTCCTTTTCTTTTATCTGGGATTTTTTCCACTCCTAAACTCTTCTGTTATGCTCTTAATTTATGATACTTCCTTTCCTTCATCTTTTCTATCAGGAACAAAACTGTTTCTGTTCTGCCAGTGTATTTTCTTACTTGTTTTTACTGATTTTAACTTTGTGTTCCTTTTAATAAGTAAGTATACAACCTTAGGAAACTGTTAAGGGATTTCAAAAGTAAAGTCGAGAGTCTATTCATTGACATTCTGAGTCAAGAACCAATATTTACAAATTTAGTTTTCATATGAGATGGTAATAAGGAAAAAAAAATACCTATATATTAGTACTACCCAATGTTGTTTTGAGGGACACATTCCAGAAACTTTAATATGCTAGTATACATTGTAAATCTCCAAGAGGAGGATATTTGTGCTGCATTTCCCAAACTTATTAGATGTTGTATACTGTTTTCCAAAGGATTTTTTTTTTCTTAATTTTTTATTTTTTATAAACATATATTTTTATCCCCAGGGGTACAGGTCTGTGAATCACCAGGTTTACACACTTCACAGCACTCACCAAATCACATACCCTCCCCAATGTCCATAATCCCACCCACTTCTCCCAAACCCCCTCCCCCCAGCAACCCTCAGTTTTTTTTGTGAGATTAAGAGTCACTTATGGTTTGTCTCCCTCCCAATCCCATCTTGTTTCATTTATTCTTCTTCTAGGATTTTTGGTGGAATTCTGTTTCTAGGAAAACACTCTTGGAAAAGTTGCCATATTCCATTTTCCTATAATTTATTTTATAACTCAGCTTTATATGTAATTTCATAACTAATCATAATTTCAAATATTCATATTTTTTAAAAAAAAGATTTTATTTATTTATTTGACAGAGAGAGAAAGATCACAAGTAGGCAGAGAGACAGGCAGAGAGAGAAGGGGAAGCAGGCTCCCTGCTGTGCAGAGAGAGCCCGATGCAGGGCTCCATCCCAGGACCCTGAGACCATGACCTGAGCTGAAGGCAGAGGCTTAACCCACTGAGCCTCCTGAGTGTCCCTTCATATCTTTTTAATAGTGATCTTTGTGGGGAAAGTTTGACCTGAGAATGAATAGGGATTTACTGGGATTTGAATATGTTGCAATATTTTAACATCCTAAAAATCTTTCATTATCTGTTTAGACAGGAAACCTTGCTTCAATTTTAGTTTCATGTTTATCTTAAGAAACAGTGTGGGTGGAGTTCAATTTTCCCCCCAATCTTACTTGTTTACTATTTTATAGACAATAGTAAAAAGTAGCTGCAGCCATGGATACAAATACTGAATTTTACCTGCCAATATGAGTCTCTTGATTTGTCAATATTTCAGAGCATCGCTCCTGGGGCTTAGCATGTCTCATTAGCATACAATGAAGCCTCCTTTCTCTCCCAAAATGTGTTCTCTATCATTATGATGCCCCAGTCAAGGCCCCAGTCATCAACTTTAAACCCACAAGGTCACTTGGTCATCTTGTGATTACAACAGCAGCTTTACTGCTTGTAATTGTCCTACAGCTGTGGCAGGTCAATGGAAAAATGTTCTTTAAACACCACAAGCATCTGATTGTGCAATATACCGAAATGAGTGTCATTGATTATTCACACTGCTGGCTGGTCAAAGCTGGGGAAGTAATTAGGGCTTTTTGTGTGGATTATCCACTGAGAAAAGGTCACATAACTACAAACAGTGCCAGCAGAGAGGAGCCACCAAGGACCCCAGCATCCGTGATCAGTTAAGAAATGCTAAAGCAAGGCTTAATAATGATGTGCTTATTCCAGGTTCTACAGAATGTGATCATTCTGTCATAGAAATCCAATGAAGCATGAATGATGGCTACTTTTTCCCTAGAAGCTCTGCTTCAGGTCCCTGATGCCCATCAAACAGGTTTGTCAGGGACACTAGACAGAGAAGAATTAAAAAAGCAGAGCTCCCCCCACTTCTTTCTTTAAATCAAGAATAAAGGATTTCAGCTAGCAACCTTTCTATTTACCTCCCCATTTAAAGCACCATAGCAATGTTCTTTTTCATATTTGCTGATAAAATGTCCCAGCAGATGGTCTGGTGTTATGGGGGCTTGCAACCATTCATTTGCTGATTTAAATGAGGATCTTGGAAAAACACTCTTTGAGCTATGGTCCTATTTATAGTAATATAGTGCTGAAAACATGTTTCAGTGTGCTAAAGGGCCTTTCATTGTCCCAAACTTAAGGTATTTCTTCTCAATCAACTTAGCCAATCTTGGGACTAGCATCCATCCTCAATAACGTCTGAAATTCTAAGGTTAAAACTTTATTGTTTTAGTTTAAATTATTGGTCTCTATTAAACTGAAGCTATTCTGGGAAAGCCAGCAATTGAGCCATTTTTCACCCTTGTGTAAATAAAAAATCTGAAAGTCAGGCTTGAGAAGGCATTAGGGAAGTATATTTGGGAAGTAAAGTAAGTAGTAGGGGATCCCCAAAACAAAATGTTTTTGGGTTACTTCCTAGCTCTGCTTGGAATTTTATTAATATAGTGGAAAAAAGAATACTGGGTAGTAATTAAGAACAGCAACTTTGTGAGGGGTCAAATCCTGGTTCTAACCATTTACTCTGTGGTATTGGGCCAATCATTTAAACATTTGGAGCCTTAGTAGGGGGTGGACAGAATTTTAAAACAGTCTTTTTGTCAGAAGCAGTGAAATAGCAGGTAGATGAACTGGCCAGGAAGAGAGACATCCTGAAAACTACCCTCCATTATTGTAGAAAGCAGCCTGCTTAGGGTCTTCTGAGAAATAGTTGTGACCAATGATGCTCATGTGGGGACAGCCTCTTAGGTCAGCCTGCTAGATTTGGCATTGGGCTCTCTGCTCTCTGCTGTTTGTCCTTAGTCCACTTGTTTTAAGTTGGAGCTCCCAGAATCTCTGACACTGAAGTCATGTTTGATTATGGCCTAAGGAAGTTCCACCTTCTAAAAGCAGTCCGAAAAGCCTTCAAACCTAATTATGGAATTTCAGCAAGTGTAACAAACCAAAAGGAAGGTATTTTGGAGCAGGTACCCTTTACTCAGTTTCCCAGTTGGCCCCCTTCTTTTTCTGCTCTTGGTCCTTGCCCCAAATTGACAGTCAGTCTAAGTTGAGAGATACAAGAATTGTAGTGAGAATGAACTAGGAGAATTGTGAAAGGTCTGCACAGTACCCAGCATGCAGTGAGGACCCACAACAGAAACATTGATGCCAGAAACCTAGGAAAGGCAGAAAATTTGTTGGTAAAATCTGAACACATTTCTATTTCTGAAGTGCTGTGTTAAAAATTCTGCAAGTTCTGAGTGATAGAGCTGTGAGAGTTGTCTGCTTTGCCATACTAATTCCCTTCCATTGATCATTTAAATAAGGGATTATCTTGTTTTCCCTTTTTAGACTGAGGATTAGTTGTTGAAAAGCAAAGGCTCTGAAAGTTAGAATGTCCAAAGAACCTTGCAATGATATATATTTTTTGTATTTGGTAAGAAAGGAATTTTATATTTTTAAGAAAGGAATTTCCATTGTTTAAAAATAAGAGGGAAAAAAATGAGAGCAATATGGTTTAAATGGGGAGAAATTTAAAAATTCATAATTCAGATTGCCATTATCTTTTTTTTTTTTTTTTTTAAAGATTTTACTTATTTGTTGGAGAGAGAGAGAGCACACAAGCAGAAGGAGCAGCAGGCAGAGGGAGAAGCAGACTCCCTGCTGACCAAGGAGCTGGATGTGGGACTCAATCCCAGGACCTTGGGATCGTGACCTGAGCTGAAGGCAGCCACTTAACCAACTGAGCCACCCAGGTGTTCCCAGGCTGCCATTATCTTTAAGAAATATATTAAAGGTCAGATGAAAATTTTTTGTTTTATTTTGTTTTGTTTTAGTTCATAGATAAAAAATTTCACATTTCCTATTCATATGACTATAATTTATAAGCAGGATGCTGTCCTAGACAAAGCTAAGGCAGAGGCGGTGGTTCTGGGGGGCAGATTTTGTCTCTAACTTTTTTGGGCTGCCGTGGTTGGGCTGCCGTGGGAACTTGGGAAAGTGGTTTTTCTGCTGCTTCAGCTGTTACTGTTTCTATGTGCCAATAGAGCAGGTGAGAGCCTGGGGGCAGCAGTGACAGAGTGACTGAGTAGTGGGAGACTACAGAGGGAAGAAGTAGAAGACAAAGTTTTCATCTGAGCCCCATCTCAAATTAGTCTTCTAGCCCTAAAAGCATTGTAAAAGGAGGAGGTTTGTTGTTGTTAGTTTTTTTTTTGTTTTAATGTAACAGCTTTGTTGAGATATAATTCACATACCATAAAATTCATTCAAGTGGGGGTGCCAGGGTGGCTCACTTGGTTGGGCATCTGCCTTCAGCTCAGGTGCTGGGATGGGGTTCTGTGCTCCGTGGGGAGTCTACTTCTTCTTCACACTATGTCCCTCCCTCCTGCCTATGCTTTCTTTCTCTCTAAATTAAATTAAAAAAAATTTTTTTTTTAATTCATTCATTAAAGTGTATAATTAGTGGTGTCTGGCATAGTCTCAGAATTGTGCAACCATTACCACTATCAAGTTTTAGAACATTTTTGTTATCTCCAAAAGAACCTTGTATCCATTAGCAGTCATTCACCATTCCCCCTCCTTCCAGCCCCTGGCAGCCATTAATTCATTTCCTGTCTCTATGGATGTACATATTCTGGAAATTTCAAATGAATAGAATCACATAAGCTGTGGTCTTTGTATCTGACTTTTTTCACTTAGTATGGTGTTTTTGTTTTTTTAAAGATTTTATTTATTTATTTGACAGAGAGAGACACACAGCAAGAGAGGGAACATAAGCAGGGAGAGTGGGAGAGGGAAAAGCAGGCTTCCCGCTGAGCAGGGAGCCTGATGCAGGGCTTGATCCCAGGACCCTGGGATCATGACCTGAGTTGAAGGCAGATGCCCAACGACTGAGCCACCCAGGTGCCCCCATTTCACTGTTACTAAGTACATTTATCTTATTGAGCAACCATCATCACCATCCATCTCCAGAACTCTTCATTTTGCAAAAATGGAACTCTGTATTCATTAAACAGTGACTCTATTGTGTCTTGTAGATAGCCTATAGTTGGAACATTTTTAAAAATTTTAAAATTTTTAAAATTTATTTTACCAATTTCTATCTTCGAACCGGAGAGTTTATTTATTTGTAAAGTAATTATGAAATGGAGGGACTGCTGTCATTTTGCTGTTTGTTTTCCATATGGCTTATAGCCTTTTTGTCCCTCATTTCCTGTATTGTTGTCTTCTTTTGTGTAGCAAAATATTTAAATCTCTTCATTTCCTTTTGTGTATATTCTTCAGCTATTTTCTTTCTTTTTTTTTTTTTAAAGATTTTATTTATTTATTTGACAGAGAGAGAGATCACAAGCAGGCAGAGAGAGAGGGGGAAGCAGGCTCCCCGACGAGTAGAAAGCCCGATGTGGGATTCGATCCCAGGACCCTGAGATCATGACCTGAGCCGAAGGCAGCGGCTTAATCCACTGAGCCACCCAGGCACCCCAGTCTTCAGCTATTTTCTTTGTGGTGACCATACAGGCTACATTCAACATTCTAAATTTATAACACTCGAATTTGAGTTAATACCAGCTTGACTTCAATAATTTACAAAACCTCTGCTCCTTTAATAAGTCTGTGCCCACTCTCTTCAGTTGTTAATGTCACAAAATTCTATCTGTATACATTTTGTGACCCAAACCATAAACTAGTAATTTCTAAATGTATTACTTTCCTAAATTACATAGAAAAATAAATGTGGAATTACCAATTAAATTTACTATAATATTAACTTTTACATTAATAGTTGTATTTTACAAAATGTATGAGTTTTTAAAATTGTGGAGAAAACATGGAGTTACACACCATTGTTACAATAATACTAGTTTTATATTCCCATGTGTTTATTTTTACTGAGATCTTTAGTTCTTCATACAGCTTTGGGTTACTGTCTAGTGTCTTTTCATTTCAACCTGTAGAACACTCTTTAGCATTTCTTGCAGGGTAGGTATGGTGGTTACAAACTTCTTCAGTCTTTGATCTTTCTGGAAATGTCTTAATTTCTCCCTCACTTTTGAAGGACAGTTTTGCCAAATAAAGGATTCTTGGTTGACATTTTTTTTTCTTTCAACACTTTGAATATATTAGTTCCCTCCTTCTGGGCTCCAAAGTTTCTGATGAAAAAATGCTTATAATCTTATGCTTAATGCTTAAAATCTTCTTATAATCTTAGTGAGAATCCCTTGTCTGTGACAAATTGCTTCTCTCTCACTGCTCTTTTTTTTTTTTTTTAATATTTTATTTATTTATTTGTCAGAGAGATAGAGAAAGTACAGGCAGGCAGAGTGGCAGGCAGAGGCAGAGGGAGAAGCAGGCGCCCTGCAGAGTAAGGAGCCCAATGCAGGACTTGATTCCAGGACCTGAGCCAGGATAGTGCCCTGAGCCACCCAGGAGTCCCTCTCTCACTGCCTTTAAAATTCTCTCTTTGTCTTTACATAGTCTGATTATAGTGTGTCTTAGTGTGGGTCTTATTGAGTTATTCCTACTTGGCGTTTTTTGAGAGTCTCAGATGTTTAGGTCTTTCATCAAATTTGGGAAGTTTTTAGCCATTGTTTCTTTAAATGTTTTCTCTATCCCTTTCTCTCTCTCTCTTCTCCTTCTAGAACCTCCACAATACATATGTTGTTCTGTTTGATGGTGTCCCACAGGTCCTTCAAGCTTTGTTCACTTCTCTTCAGACTTTTTTCTTTCTGTTCTTCAGATTTTGCAATTCCCATTATTCTAATCTTCAGTTTTACTGATTCTTCTGCCTACTCAAATCTGACATTCAATCCTTCTAGAGAAATTTTCATTTCAGTTCCAAAAATCTCTTTTTGGTTTCTTTTAGGTTTTCAACATTCTTATTGTTATTTCTATTTTGTTCAAACATTATTTTCTTGATTTTCTCCATGTCTTCCTTTAGTTCTTTGGGCATCTTTAAAATAATTGTTTTAAAGTCTTTGTCTAGTAGATCCACCATCAGGTTTTTCATTCAAGGGTAGTTTCTGTTGTTTTATTTATTTTTTTCCTTTGAATGGCCCATACTTTCTTGTTTCTTTATATGTCTTGTGATTTTTTTTTGTTGAAAACTGGTCATTTAAATCTAATATTGTGATAATTCTGGACATCAGATTCTCCCCCTTTTTCAGGGTTTGCTTTTTTTTTTTTTTTAAATGTTGTTCTTTTGTTGTGTTTTAATTGTTGTAGGCTGTCTCTGTGCAAAAGATCAGCCTGAAGTATAAACTTAAGGTCTGCTCAGGTTTTGTTGAACCCATGATTGCTGTTGGGCAGCCATGGTGACTTTCTAATTTCCTTCATGTATAAAGTTGCTTTTGAATGTCCTACTCTTTGACGTTTGGTTTGCAAAAGAAGAAAAGAGAAAAATGAAGGGCGTAAAGGCACTGGCCCTTTAAATCCCCTGGAAAGTTGCTTCAGCCAAGGGGTGGGGCTTGCAACAGTTAGGGGAGGTGCAACAGTGGTCACCATTTCTTTGTCTGCACCTCTGTGATTAGAGGACAGATCCCTGATATTTGGAGTACTAGATGCTTTCTGCCCATCCTGAGTCCTACAAGCTGTGGGCAAGCGGCTCTAGTAACTTGCACAGCTACCTGTCACTGAATAATGAGTAGCTATTATTGTGATAAGAGCTGAAACTGACTGAAATTAACTGCAACTTACCATCTAGCCAATTCCTCCCCAGCTGGGGAAGTTGCAAACCTTCAATAGACTCCAGCTTTCCAAAATAGTTATATCAGACAGATTCTGCCAATGTAATTGTTGTGTAGGTGGGAAGACAGATTTCCGGAACTTCCTACTCTGTCATCATTCCAGAATTTTCCCTCATTCTTTTTTATTGCTGTATAACATTCTTTGTGTAGGTTAACCACATTTTGTGTAACCACTCATCAGCTGATGGACATTTGCATTTTTTAACTTTTTGGCAATTACGAATAATGCTGCTACAAACATTTGTATAGTTTACACCGGACTTATGTTTTCATTTCTTTTGAGTATATCCCTGGGGATGAAATTGCTGGGTCATATGATAAGTTTATATTTAACATTTTAAAGAACTGCCAAACAATTGTCCAAAGGGCTACCATTCCTATCAACATTAAGGTTCCAATTTCTTTACTTCCTCATCAATGCTTGGTATTTTTGGTCTTTTTGGTTGTTGCCATCCCAGTGGGTGTTAAGTCGTCCTGATTTGCATTTCCATGGTAGCTAATGATTTTGATCATCTTTTCAGGAGACTGCTTTTTGACTGTTTGGAGAAGTGAAAGGGACAGGTTTATTTTTAGTGTTCTATTTTTTTGAGGTCATCTGCCCTTTTGTGGTGTGAAAACCTAAGTTCTCTCATTTCTCAAGGTGTATTTTAGGCAGGCTCAGCCGAGAGCTCTGTACTCCAAAGGAATGTCCAACAGTCCATATTGTGTCATTTAAAGAGATAAGACATCTATAAATGGGCCTAGGTGGATGTTAGTACTCCACAAAGGTCTGATCTGGTGATTAAGGCATAGGAGCAGAAATCTCTTGTTAGGGACAGTTCTCAGAGTGATTCATTCAACAAATATTTATGAAGTAGCTGTTGTGAATCAACCAGAATCTGTGTTATGTGCTAAGGGTGGCTCAATAAAATAGCAGTAATTTCCCTGGCTTCCTATCATTTATGTCCTAGTAGAGGATCAGACTCCAACTTAAATCCAGGTTAGACCAGAAACTCAGTTTATGGGCATAAGAGATTGGTGAAGTCTAGGTAGTGGAAGAGACCCAAGATTTGAATAAAACTCTTGTTCCAGCATGGGATTCAGATATCACATCTGATCACAGGGGGAAAAACCCCACACAAGGATGAAAGACCAGAGAGCCATATGTGGACATGTAATTTTGACATGATTTTTGCATGATTGGCTTAGGAGTACAGTGGTGCTAGGCAGAGAGTAAGTCATTAGTGCCTGTAGCAGAGAAAGACTTAAGGGGGTAGGAAAATGACATCTCTCCTCCAAACTGAGGATCTCCTGGGCACCTGGGTGGCTCAGTCAGTTAAATGTCTGCCTCAGCTCAGGTCATGATCTCACGGTCCTGGGATGGAGCCCTATAATGGACTTTCTGCTCAGCAGAGAGTCTGCTCCCTCTCCTCCACCCCACTCGTGCTTTCTTTCTGTCTCAAATCAATAAATAAAATCTTTAAAAAAATAAGATGAGGATCCCCTTCCCCAGAGTCTCTATAGTCCCTTCTATGGAGATCATATAGATGGTAAATGGCAGAGTTGTGAGCCTTCAGGGATAGAATATATGTGAAAGTACTCTGAAGTACTGTCAAAAGGCATCCATTTGTAAGTTATTGGAGTAATAATGGCGCTCATTGCTTATTTCAGTTGGTGGTGGCAGATGACACAGAGAAGAGACCATTACAGAAGTGGCTTATCCCACTCTAGCTCAAGGAACCCAAGTAGTTGTAGAATTTTAGCATACTTTTGGCATTACAAAAGTGGTTCTGTCAAAAATAATGAAATAGCGTCCCTTTGTGTCTCTTTGAAGCCAAATGCTCCAGAGGGAGAGAAGAGAGGCAAGTTGGTAAGAGACTATTTGGATTTTGCCTTTCTGCTTAACCTGTATTTTCAAATTAGAAATGAGTTGGATGCAAAATTCTTATTACAGGACATGATTGTTTCCTTTTATTTTAGAACAGTGGATCCACAAACTGGTTTCTTCTGGTTGATCATTAAAATAAATCTTGGTTCAAATGAAACCAAGTGAGAAAATGTATCTTATAGATGGTTCAGACAGAAGTAAGAAATTAAGCACTGTATGGGAATGCATTTGACTGTAAGAAACAGAAAAGTCATCTGTAGATGGGATTTCATATTTCTTATATAATAGGAAGTCTGGAGATAGGCATTTGCCTGTGTTGATCGAATGATTTCAGGGCCAACTTCTTTGTCATTTTCTTGGCTGGACTAGAGCTGCAATGTCTCCAGCCACCCCTTGCATGGTCAGGACAGGAAGCAAGCAGACAGGTGGAGACTCCTGTGAAGTCTTATCTTTTTCTTTAGGAAAAGAGCCTGTCCTCGTGGAGTTACCCTAAGTCTTGTTGGCCAGGCTGTCATGTGCCCACTCTGGCCAGTCCTTTAAGAAGGGAAGCAGATTACTGTGACCAGTTGAGACAATTTCAGCTCATTCCCTGTGCCTGAGATAGGGGCCTAACCTTCTTGAAATCAAGGAATTTCTGCCAACAACCTGAACACAAGTAAGAGTTTTGTTACTAGAGAAGAGAGAAGCTGTTGGGTCTTAGTTAGGCACAGCTCAGTGTCTGGCCCGTGAGCTCATATGGATCCAAAAGTGGCTGCTCAGACAGATTGGGGGTGGGGGAACTCGTGGATACTTAGTGCAACAAGATCCATGAATATTGCCACGTGAAGCTAGAAGGGTGTCCCTGGCTCATCTTGTGGCTCTGGTGCTTTGAATGCACACTCCTATGGTGTTCTTCTCAATTCTCACCGTAAATTAGATGTAAAGGATTCTTCACCCAGTACACACCCCCTTGTTCCTGGGTGGTCTCCTAGCTCATTTTTCATTCTTCCTCTCTGCCTGCAGAGCCTCTTAAGGACCAAAGGAAAAAAGCAGCTAACATCTGTCAGTCTCTTTGTGTGCCAGGATTGTGCCAAGCACTTTATATTCTTTATTGCATTTAATCCCCCTAAAAACCCTTTGAAGGAGGTACTACTAGTATCAACCTTATTTTGTAGATGGGAAACTATAGGTTGACCTTCCTAGCCTGGGGCCACAAGTACCCAGAAACTGTGGACTGCTCCAGTTCCCTGGTTAGGCTCTACCAGCACACCATTTCACTCTCCCACTTCCAATAGGCTCCATTTATGTGTCTGTTGCTTTTATAGTATTTTTCATACTGTCCTGGAAGAGGCCACTATACACGTGTAAACCGACCAGAGACACATAACTAGTAAGTGATGGGACCAAGTTTTGACTCCAGCATCTGTGCTCTGAGTAATTGTGTTTAGTTTATCTAATCTCTCCAAATAGAAGGTGAATAAAATGGAGATTGAAAAGGCTGATCTAAATATCTTGCACACGGTGTTAATCCTGACAGACACGTGTGTATTATTAACAAGAGGTTTCTGAAGACATAATGCCCCAATTTGATGCTAATAAGAGAATCTTTATAGTCTGAGGAATGCTTGTGGGGCAACTGTTTGGGGGACAAGCAGCTTCCTGTACCTTCCTCCACCGACAGCCCCCAGTTAGCTCTCAAAGAAATGTTGCTGATAGAGGTGATCATTGATTTTCTAAATCTCTTCTTTGTCTGAAGCCCTTGAACTTACCAGAACAGTGCCTCTAGAGAGGAATCAAGATCTGGAAATCTCACGTTAGATTGAAAACCCTGCCTCTTACAAGTGGCATAAAATGAAACACACCTACAGTATTTGAATGTTATTGTTTACCCTCATTTTGTTTCTTGGATATTTTTGTGGAAGCTGAAAAGCTTTTTCTGATCAGTAAGTGACCTTGACAAAAACTGGCTTTGCGCCGCTGATGTTTTAAACTTAAAACGTTCAGATGGACATACCTGATAAATATTTTTTTCACACCCAATTCTCTGTTGTTTATTTTAACTTGCATAACTTGCTTGCATTAGCTTGTACTGGCTTTAACTGCCAGTGGAGCATTCTGTACTAATTTTTTTTACGACAGTCTTCATACAAAAGTAATTCATGGCATGGTTTGAGCCAAGTCAGTACATTGAAAACTAAAAGGGCTGTTGTTTATTTAAGATTGAGCCCGGGGAAGACTCCAGGGCACTGCCCTTGCAATGCCATGCAATGAAGCAATCTAAACATTCTGTCATCATCATACATAAACATCATTTAATGAGTACTCTTGTTATGCATAAAGAATATGGAAGAAATTCTTTTTTCCTTTTCCATTTTCACAGTATCTAAAAGCACAGGAGGTTTTGCCAGATAAAATAGGGTCTTGTTTTTGCTGGCATATTGATTCAGGAATAAATGAATAACCTGTTTTTTGGGAGGAAATTTCTTAGCATTTCATCTTTTGTTGAAATACCATTCTTACTACTCTATCGTGTTAAGGAACTGTGACAATTTTTTGTTAATGAGGGGGATTGGGGTGGGGCGAGTTGGGGAACAGGACTGAGCAGTATATCAGAGGGTGTATATTTACCTTTTCTGTACAGTTTTAAATTAGACCCTTCGTCACAGATAAATTTTCCTTATAGAGAAAACACATTGGAGTTTCCCACATATATTTAATCAACTTCTGTTCCATGTGCAAAGTATGGCACATCACTTAGAATAAAAATTTCCATTTTGCTTGCTTACACATCCAAGTATGCAAAGACTGGTTCAGTAGCTAACAGAACAAACAATAAATGCCTTTGTCAAGGGTTACCTACTGGAGCTTGGCTGTTAAAAGAATTGTGCTGTTAACTGCCGAGGATCCAAACTGGCCTGGACATGTTATACTAGTTATGAGCCATCTTAGTCATAGTGATGTACAGCAGAAATTCACAATTATATGTAAACAGTTTTAATGTAAGTCACTTTTTGCTTCAAATGTTCTCGAACGTAATACACTGGCCTATAACACAAACTGTATTAATAGAGAGGTGATGAAAGAGGAGAGACAATGTATATATCTTTGACAGGAAGCTAGCCACTCAAAGGGCAAAATATAGTGATCTTTTAATCAGCTACTTGGTGATTGCTGGTTTGGCTGTTTACTTCCAGACAGGAGGCTTCTGGTAATCTCTAGCAAGAACAGAGACCAATTGAACTGTCAGCATTTAAATCACAGGTTAAAACTCCTTCATTCTCTGAAACTGTCCTAAAATTGTGTTGTGGTGATGGTTGTCTAACCCTACAAATAAACTGAAAACCATTGAATTGTATATTTTATAGTTTTTACCTATTTATCCATTTAAAGTAATCTCTGTGCCCACCGTGGGGTTCAAACTCACAACCCTGAGATCAAGAGTCACACACTCTTCCCTTCTGGCTGAGCTAGTCAGGTGCCTCCCATTGAACTGATTATTTTAAATGGGTGGATTGTATAGTTTGTTAATTGCATCTCAATAAATTTGCTTAAAAACCTTCCTTCATTCATGGAAGTCACTATTTTTTTTGTTGGGGTCCTCATCCTCTTTTTCTCCTCAGATCTCTACTAATTAATTTTGTGGCTGTGCAATTCTGTACTGACTAGCATCACTTTGGAAGTTGGTACTGTGCCATTTGGAAGTGATAACGGCTGCTTGGGGCTATTTTTTCTTTTTATTATTTCTTAATATTTAAAACAATGTGCTTAGTCCTTTCATTTCCTCAGTTCCTATTCACAAATTACTTTAAAATCATGTTCTATTGCAGTGGTTCTCACCTGGAGAGGGGCAGGGCTTTGGCAATATCTGAAGATATCTTTGATTTTCCCAGTTGGTCTGTGGGGGTGCTAGTGCATCGAGTGGGGTATATGTCAAGGATGTCGCTATATGCCCTGCAATGCACAGGACAGCCTTCCACAACAAAGAATCATCTGGCCCCAAATAGGCTGAGGTTGAGAAACACAACAGTATCAAAACTGGGTGACACACTGTGAATGTGTGCTCTTTGCCTTGTAGACAAACTGAGGCCTGATTTTGAACTCTGTTGTGAAGTAGCTTAGTTACCCAGAAAACCAAGCTTCCTGTCCACATTTAACAACAGCTTTTATATTGGCGTCACAGCTGACATTTCCATGCCCTCTGGTGAGTAAAAATGTTAACAAGCAAGTGGATTGATTGTCTTCTATTAACCCAGCCGTATATCTTCCTTCTTGTAGAGAAAGTAGTGACTCTTTGTACCCCACTGTTTTATTCTCCTGCTTTAGATATCTCCTTACATTTGTAAAATACTTTTAAATAGCTATAATATGGGGGCACCTGACTGGCTCAGTTGGTAGATGTGACTCTTGATTTCAAGGTCATGAGTTCAAGCCCCACACTGAAGGCGGAGTTCACCAAAAAACAAAAATAAAACACAAACAAACAAAAAAATAAGTGTAATATTTATCATCTTATCTTGCCCACACAATTATCCTGTGGAACAAACAGGATGAAAATGATTTTTCTTTTTAGTATCAGGAAATTGAGAACCAGAAAGGTGGTGACTTTCCAAGGCCATGTTTCAGGTTATTAATAAAGTTGGCACTAGAGCCCAAGCATCCTTTCCATGGAGTCATCACAGGCAATATTAATAACCTAATAATCAAGGACCCAGACCTTGATTTCATGCAGACCTAATAGTTTTCATTCATTTCTGGCTCTTTTAGCTGTGTAACCTAGGGTGAGTTAAATAACCCCTCTCAGGCTCATATTTTCTTCTTGGCCAAATGGGGACTTTTCTTACAATAGGACTTTTCTTACAGGGTTATTTCGAGGGAGGAAAGAAATAGTACATGTAGGGGCGCCTGGGTGGCTCAGTGGGTTAAGCCGCTGCCTTCGGCTCGGGTCATGGTCTCAGGGTCCTGGGATCGAGTCCCACATCGGGCTCTCTGCTCAGCAAGAAGCCTGCTTCCTCCTCTCTCTCTCTCTGCCTGCCTCTCTGCCTACTTGTGATCTCTGTCTGTCAAATAAATAAATTTAAAAAAAAATCTAAAAAAAAAAAAAAAAGAAATAGTACATGTATAACAACTAGTGCTTGACCCATTAAAAATGTTCAATAAACTTTGCAGTTATCATTGTTCTCCTGTTTCTGAATTAAGACAGAATTGTCCTTACTATATCTGGTTGTTAAACAGTGTCAAGTCAGTAATTGTTTAAAGGCCTTAGTTTTGTCAGCGGTAAAGTAGAGGATTGGATTAAATTTCTTGAACTTCCCTTTCAGCCCCCAAACACCATGATTCTTGGCTGCTCAGTGACCAAGAGAAGATGTATTTCAAAAATAAAGAAAGAAGATTCTCTGGAGGGATTTATCATAGGGGCTCCTGCAGGGAGACAATGTAGTTCTCTACGTTGTATTACCATTGTTCTTACAATTAATGTTTTTAGGTCATTCCGCTTATAGGACCATTTATGGACTTTATTTGCAGCCACTCCCTATCTGTTATGTACAGAAAGAAATTTAAATCACTCATTCAAAAAAATAAAATGAAAAGTAGCAAATAGGAAAACCCTCTCAGTATCATGACACACACTATGGAAACCATTTTCTTGTAGGAATCCAAATGAGAGGAAGGAGCATATATTTCTATCAGACATCTTCAAAGGTGTGTTTTGGATACTCTTACTTAGTTAAATTACATTCATGACATTTTAGAAGTTGTTTAATAAAAAACAATGCTCTCACTTAACAAAATATGGGTCAGACATACTAGAAAGATTATCTCTTAGCCTGTGGTAGAAAAAAATGCAAAGTGTGTGCATTACATATCCTTCCACTCTTCCTCTTTTTTTTTTTTTTTTTAAAGATTTGTTTATTTGAGAGAAAGAGAGCGCAAGCAGGAGGAATGGCAGGCAGAGGGAGAAGCAGACCCCTTGCTGAGCAGACAGCCCAATGCAGGGCTTGATCCCAGGACCCTGGATCATGACCTGAGTTAAAGGCAGATGGTTAACAGATTGAGCCACCCAGGTGCCCCTTCCTCTTCTCTTCTTAAAGCCATTTCCCTCTGTTGTGTCTACTCCAACTCCTATCAAAGCCCAGTTACTCCATCCTCACTAGTTCCATGCTCTCCACCTCTTTTGGGCTAGTTTTCCCCTAAAGCTCCAAGGCGCTAAATATCCTTTGCTGCCTTCTACCTTGAAATCTTTGTAGGAGACTTGGCTTTGCCATAGTAAAACTTTAGGATATGCCGCCCTTCAGGTCTATACTACCTGTATTTTTAAGAAGCCAGCTAGGCGTTTAGTATGTCTGAAAGTTTTCAAACCTTCTCCTAGCTTTGATCTTTATTATAGATAACATTTTTTGAGCATTTATGTCAAATTAATCTTCATAAAAACAACCCTAGGAAATGGTTGCATTCGGTATTCCCATCTTAGGCCTGAGGAAATGGAGATCTAGACTGATTCGATTACTCTCCCAAGGCCACACAACTAAGACGTATAAGAGTTAGGATTCAATACAAAAAGTTTGATAGAGCCTACACTCTTATTACTCATGCTATCTCTTAAAAAAGAAAAAAAACATTTTATTTATGTATTTGAGAGAGAGCAAACAAAGAGGAGTGGGAGGAGGGGCAGAGAGAGCTGGAGAAGCAGGCTCCCCACTGAGCAGGCAGTCTAATGCTGGCCTCCATCCCAGGACCCTGAGATCATGATCTGAACTGAAGGCGAAACACTTAACCAACTGAGCCACCCCAGGTGCCTGCCCCTCATGCTACCTTTTTAGTAATAACACTTATGGAGTCCTTACTATGGACTGGCATTGTATTAGGTACTTTAATAGTTTCTCATTAATATTTAAAACTATCCTATACTATTAATATTAATACTACTGAACAGTTTGCTTTTCTATAAAATGAGGCTATGATACCATTAACTCTGTGTTGCTTCAATACTTCATTGTATCTGCTTAATAGCATGTTAGAATGATCTAATGACTTCCATCTCACTCTTCAACTAGAAAGTAAGCTTGCCAAGAACGTGTCTCATTCACTCTAACATCCCTAGTACAGAGCAAGATACCTGGCACCGATAAGTACTCATGAAAATTTAAGGAATGAATGAAAACATACTGCCCTTTTTATGGCAAATGAGACAATGTATGTGACAGTACCATGCAACTTAATTGTGACACAAATGTGATAGATGGCTAAGAATAATCACCTGTTTGACTCCGCTTAAGAGAAAGTAAAATGTTCTCCTTTTCATGGGGACATGTGCATTTTTACAGTGATTTCTCGAATTGTTGCATTTGCCTGTGCTGCTCAACCAAAGGCAGACTCTTTTCTGAATAGTTCCAGCGAAAGAGAAGACCACTTTGTCTTGAAAATCTACACCCTACTTAAAAGGCATATATAATCTAATTTTTATAAGTCTTAAGCCTCCCTCCCAGTTATAAATGCCAGGAATGCTGGGGCTTTATTATAGAATAAGCATGATGAGTAAAGCACAGATGTATTTGTAGAGGCTGGAAGAGCCTCGGACAGGCGAGTAGATCAGAACAAAGTGTTGTTAATGATTCCCCCAGACACCTGAAGAAGAGTGCAGAAGATCAATAAATCTGTAGAACACTCATCCCTTTTGAAAGTGTGAGCTTCCTGGATTTTATTTATTTAAGATCGGTACAATTGAGTTATATTTTTGAGAATCTAATGGAAGAGAATCACATCATCTCTCAGGAAAGCAATCCTCTCAGCGGCACTGGCCAAGCTTCATCCTGTTAATCCTTTTGACCAATGAAGCACTTGGTATATTCCTGTAAAGTTTCTGGAGGCACTTTGTCCATTATTAGGTCTGAGCTTCAAATAGTCTGGGAAAGAAAGAAATCCAACAGCTCTTCTTGCATCAAAATAAACAAGTGAGTCTCATTTTAATAAAACCTTAGAGCACGGTATCACCTCGCAAGTTACAGGTACTCAATACTTGCTCTTTGGAATAAATGGAAAATTTAAATTTGTGAAAGGGATCAATAAATATGTGATCATTTACACTCCCAGATGATGTATTTTCTCCTTTGCTTCTGAGTGCTGACTTTAAACATGGCTCTTTAAGCTAGCATTAAGGAATGAGAAGGTGAGATTTTTCTTTTGAAGTTACTTAGTCCTTTTTCCCATCTACTGGACATAGCAACCACCTCAGTGGGTTATCTCTTTCCTAAGCATATGTATGATGAAAGAGAGGGTTTCCAGTTCCTTCATTTTCATAAGTACCAATATCTAATTTTTTAAAAGTAAAAACTGCTGGACCACCATGATTTACAGATTTAAAATGTGCCATAATGTATTATGACTTAACATACAGAGCTTTCCCTCCAACATCTGTATCCTGATTTGTAGTCTAATAAACCTTCCTGCCGCAGATGGCATGTGCATAGTTGTTCCAAGGTGTAATACATCAACACAGCATTTCTAAACACGGAGCAATAATGTATTCAATTAAGGGAGGAAATAAAACATCGAACCATTTCTTATAATAAATCTTTTACTAAGCTTCCCACATCACATGTTTGCGGAGGAAATAATACATGTCATTCAGACTAAGGGTTATTGTAGACTGCTGAGGGAAACATGAAATTCTGGAGGTTTCAGCAGTCCTGTGAAACCCTGAAACATGGAAAGTGTACAAATTAGAAAAGGATGTAATATGTGACTAATGATACCTCTTGGGATACCTTTGGAACCCATATTTACTGTTATGATCACTAGATTCATTTAAGCTACAGGAGTTGAAAAGCAATACCCTAGTAAGTGAAAAACACCTCTGAGTTCATTAGATGTGGTTGTAATTTAAGCTCTAAAGGCTTTTTTCCTTGCTGTCATTCTTCATATTTCTGGAAATGTGGTACTTGAGCTCCTAATAAAAGTGGTCTACATCATGACCATATAATCTACAGTTCCTGGAAAGCACATTTACACCTTCACATCTGTAGTGAAAGCCAGGACTAAACAGAAACTTAATTTACCCCAGATGTCACTCAAAAGAAAGTTCTGGAGAAGGCTGCTGTTTTTAGGATTTTCTAGCCCCTGAATTAACCCCAGGCACTGCTATGGATATGCAGCCAAGGCTTTCTAGGCCCAAAGGTTGAAACCTCTTTTCATAAACTGTGCCCCGCACAAAACTGACTGAATCCCACAGAGTAAACCCCCAACCCCACCCTCCATTTGTGGAGGGAAACAATGGCTATCCTGACCTTATTTACACAGATGATACCGGGGCTTGCTTGCTGTCTTAAGCATCTTAGCAAGAAATTTCGCTCTTTTGACTTGGTAAGATGTCATACTATCATCTTTTAAAGCAGATTATGTGACCATTTCTTTGAACAAAAAATCATATATATATATGATTTGAGCTGCTAATATATATATATATGATTTGAGCTGCTAATCACCAGAATAGCACTTGATGGGTCAATATAATCAGGCAATCCATTTCCATCTAGTGATCTAATAATACTCTTCCTTCCTTTGCTTTGCATTTTCCTCACCGGTATCTCTTTTCTTCAGTGATGGATGAGTTGGTCTAAAGTCAGTTCTCTCCCATTCCCAGGTGATAAGCCTGACTGGAGCAGCTTTAGGGCTGAAAAAAGATCAACACATACACCATACAGTTCCCCAGAATGTGCAGAAATTAAGTCAGACAAGACTTCAGTCCCACTCTAAACTATTTGTGGTTTTAAGCTCTACCTTTTTTTCTTGTTTTAAAGATTTTATTTATTTATTTGACAGAGAGAGATCACGAGTAGGCAGAGAGGCAGGCAGAGAGAGAGAGAGGAGGAAGCAGGCTCTTGCTGAGCAGAGAGCCCGATGCGGGACTCGATCCCAGGACCCCGAGATCATGACCTGAGCCGAAGGCAGCGGCTTAACCCACTGAGCCACCCAGGCGCCCTAAGCTCTACCTTTTAACTCATGTATCTGTTGGTGTCTTACTTCAAGTTACCTTCGTCCCACTGAGGCCCACAAGGTGGGTGGGGCAGCAAATCCGCCCAGTTTCCGCAGATGCCCGGCTGGCGTAGGTGTAATTGAGGAAAGGCCACTGCAAGCACTTTGAGCCTTATGGAGGCTGGGGCTTTCTCGAGAGAAAAGTCATGTGCTTCTGTGTCAGGCCAGATACAGAAGCCAGTTTCCCTAGGCTCCGCTGGTGTAACTGCTCATAAAAATTACTATTTAATAAGGATAGCCGCAGGATTTATTAAGGGAACAATGTAAAAATGGCCACGTAAAAAATAGTTTTACACCTTCGTAAAACTGCTGTTAAAGACATTGTTCATTGAATGTTTAATTATTAATCAACTATCCATCTACCTGACAAATCCCTCTTAAAATATGTCTCCTGAAAACCTGGTATGTATTCCTCTATTAAACATGGACATGTATACCTATGCAACCCATTGATTTATCCTTTTTACTTTGGCTGCAAAGATGAGAGGTAAATTCTGCGCTTAGTTGTACTGATAGTTTTATTCTAACTTCTTGTGGTACACAGTTTCTTTCTCCTTCCTCTGTGGTGGTCAGTGAAGTGGCATTGGTGGTCTCTGAACACCTGAATTTTTATGCAGAGGCGTGTGTAGAGTGTGTGTGTGTGTGTTTACCCACTTACATTTTTCTGTAGAAAGAACCCAAAGTTTTCACCAGATTCTTAAGAGGATGCATTATCCAGAAAAAGTTAAGGACCATAATACTATATGATGTTTTATATTTTTGATCTCACCTTTAGCTGTTCTGTCTGTATAACAAATGTATTTCAATTATAAGCAATCTAAATCTTTTTTTTACCCCCCTTGGAGGAGAGGGAAGGAAATGCCAGATATCTGTAAAAATTACATAAACATAAATACAAGAGTACATTTTGTTGTCAAGTATTCAGTTTGTTAGTAGAAATGATTTCAGAGGGCAGGTTTTTTTTTGTTGTTGTTGTTTTTTTAGAAACAGTAGGCTGAAAACAATAACCCTAAATGGCATACATCTGTCTGAAAATGTCATCTGGTGTCTTCTCTTTTTATTTTTCTCCCATATTAAAGATAAACAATCAGATGATTATTTGGACAGGTCTGGAAAGACAGCTCCCTATGTAAATGTCTCCTAAATACTGTAGGGAGGTGATAATAGACATAGAAAACTTCTTCACATATCAATACATATTGACCTCAGAACTGAAAAAGTCCACTGTGTTGTATGTATTAATATGGGATTTTAAAGACAACCCCACAGGAGTTAGCTTGCTAATTTGGAAACTAGATAAATCCAATAAAATGAAAACAAGTTCAGAGAAAAATCCTTGATGAGGAAAAAAAAATCTCAGGAGATCAAACAGTAGCACCAGACCATTGAAGGAACAGACATATTTCCCCCTAGAACAAAATATCTTCCATCTTGATTTTTCCAAAATAATTTTTTACGAACATATTGTGAATTACACAGGACACCAACCCTGCTGCTTTGGGAGCAAAAAGACAGAGCTGACAGATGTAGTTATTTGCCAGGAACAACCATGTGAATTTATAAATATTTTACAAGTGCAGCTTTCAGAAGAGTGACTTTTACTGCCATATTAATGCAACTTGCAAATTTATAGTCTGGGCATTTGTGGGTTATGAATGTCCAGTGTTCGAGGCTAGTGCCAAGAACATGGTTTATGTTTGGAAATTCTTTTTTTCTCTGAACACAGACTTGTTGGCTGTTAAGGTCTGTGTTATAATTCAGCTGCACAGGAGGTGCAAGGCTACATAATACATCAGTTCCCACTCCCAATGGCTGGACTCATAAATATACTCATTACAACATACTCCATGTGACAGAATGACACAGAAAGCATAAAAATATCTCCAAAGAATAGAGAATTAGTAATAGTAGAAGCAACAGTGGCGTGACTCCAAGCCTTTGACCAGACCCATGGTATGTGACCTAAAGTTATAATTAGGTGCCATAGTGTAAAGAGAACTGGAATCATGGGTTTGGAAGTAATATATTTTTTTGGAAGTAATATTTTAGTATGTGCTAGATCAACATACCCATCCGTGTGTCAGATGCTTTGCTGGTACAGGACTGAAAAGGCTCATCTTTTGGCGGGGGGTGGGGGTTAGCGGTGGAAGGGAGGCCGTCGGAGAGGAAGGAGCATCATGGTAGCTCTTTCCTTGTATGCTTATTTATAAGTTGCTTTTCCCACTGATTATGACCAAGGTGAAGTAGTCTTTCTGGTGTTCCAGATCTTGAGAAAGAGGAGCAGGTTTCTTTGAACTTGAGCGGTCAAGGCCTGGAATGAAATCTTAGAGGGACCAGCATTTGACCACATGTCGAATGGTCCTCCTATTGTATTGTGACACAGACAGAATTGTTGGCCATCGAGGACAGCACGATTGCCTGACCTTTCTGCCTTCCACTAAGCAGCTCCATTATCTTGAATACATCACTTCTCAAGCGCTCATTTCTTCTTCGGTAAAATGTTTACATCGTACCAGATGATTGGCAAATCCTTTCCAGCCTGTGATGCTTTTTTTCCTAATTCATGTGTGCCAACCCACGTCGATGTCCATACACGGTGTATTGTAATCTGCAATACTGACTATTTTTCACGTGCACATTTTTCATCTCCTAAAAACCCCAAGTGCCAGAATGCTTCACTGTTTCACACAGGTATGTCTATCATTTCTTGCTCTGTATTAAAACTCTATGTAACCCTTAAAAAACTTAATTGGAAGTCCAATATCAAATAATGGAGAATCTTGTGTTCTCACCAAAATTTGTAATTAGTACATAGAGAGTAATGTTCTGAATTTCCAAATCTGAAAGATAAATAAGTAAATACATAAACAAACAATCTTTGTGTATTCCAAGGCTTAATCCCACTGAGACCCCCAACCTGACTGATCATGTGGCAGGTAGCAGACTGCACCTTGTTAGCTGATATCACACATTTCAGTGAAATGGACTACAGCCTGTGAAAAATGACACACACACACCCCCGAATCCCATGCAGCCATTATATTAGGAAATACTTTGTTAATGGGTTTTAAAGGCAGCCTTAGCCTTAAAAATAAGATCCCATCAAGAGCAAATTGTTCTTTATTCATTTGCTTCTAACCTTAGGGATAGAAGTGTTCAGATGCTTGTTATGGTTACCCACGAAAAATTTAGCTTTAAAACTGATTGTATCAATTTTCTTTATCTTATCATCTTAGACCATAGCAATTAAAAAAAACCTGAGTAGAACGATAGTGACCCACAGTCTGGATGGTCTCACATGGCCCTTATTTGTTTGTTTTCCTTTTCTCCTTTTCCCTTTATCTCTGTCCTGACACGTCCTTTCTGTACTCCTACGAGGGTAAAAACCTAAAAGGAAAACAGTGAGCTATTCCTACCCTTCAAACACAGCCACATGTTCCCTTGATAAATGGAGCATGATCATAGAGAACGACCAAAATGACATCTTTATTGCAAGCTCAATTTACGTAATTTTGTGTCTTCCAAATATTAAGCCAAGGGTCACTCATTTTGCAAAATTAATGGATGATATAAACTCAGAATTTAAAAAAAAAGCATAAGGAAAATATTTTTTCACCCAGTGTATGGCCAACCTGTGGAATTTACTACCCTGGGAGGTCATAGATTTAGTCAATGGATGAATTAGAAAGGGCTAGATAATTTTATGACCAGTCATAATACTGCAGTCTTAATATGAATATTAAGAAAAAGGTAATAGAATCTCATGCCTCAAGGCACAAACAGATCATTGTGGGAGCTTTGCAGTTCTCTATTTTCTTAGGATGCTCTGGGCAAGTGGCTGGATTCCTACTGAAGTTTACCTCCTTTTGAAAGTATCCATTATGGCTGTGAGCAGGATATCACATTTAGGTCACATTGTGTTTTGTTTTGGCAATGAAAATCAAAAGCATCTGCTAGCACAACATCAAAGAGCAATGTATTGACCAAAGAATCAATTCTTTCATTCAGTGAAAATTTTTACTGAGGGTCTACCATGAACCTGTCAGTTTTGGGGTGTTTGGGATATAACAATAAGAAACACAGAAAAAAGGTCCTTGTTTTTATGGAATTTACATTCTAGTGAGAGAGAGGTCATAAGTCAAATGAGTTAGTTATATAGTACAGGAGAAGTTGTAAGTATGAAGAAGAATAAAGCAGAGAAGGGAAATAGGAAATAGTATACAATTCCAAAAAGGGTGGTCAGGAAAGGCATCACCAGAAGGTGATATTTGAAACATGGAAACGCAAGTGGAGCAAGTAGAAAGGTCCTGAGACCCGTTGAATGTAATCTATTCATTACATATATTCTTGATTGATGAGAAGACTCAGGGTATTAAGATAATCTGATTAATTTTTATTGTTGTTTAAAATACTATGACTCTTTTTTATCTCTCTCCTTGGTGAAAATTTTTCTAAAAATATGAGATAATTTTCCTGCCTCAGAATTATAGAACGATGCTCACAATTTCATGATCTACTCACCTAAACTGGAGAGGAAAATTCTAGTTGCTCACTGCTGCAGTAGCTAAGACTACTGATGTATGAACTGAATATTTGTAGATTCCTTGGAGAACTCTGGCTTTTGTTTTAAAAATTAAATTCTGGATGTGTCAATGGTGCTGTCTTTTGTTTTCCTCTCCATTAAATGCCCTTTGCATTATATGCTCTTTCTGTTTTCCTTTAGAAACTTTTCTGTAAAATCTTGCTCTGTGTTATAGGCTCTTTTATCTTTTCTGCTCTTGTTATAATCCCAAAGAACAAACTTCTTTAGGGGGACACCTTTTTATCCATGGGATTTTTCTGGCTAAAAACCATAGCTGAATTTAGTGGATTAAACAACATCTATATTTCTCATGGTTGTGTAGGGGTTGGGAGCCCTTTCTGGTCTGGACTGGGTTGGCCAAGCCAGGTGTGGTCTAGGAGAGTGTCCCTCACAGGATGGGAGGTAGTCTGTGTCAGCTGGTGTGACAGCCGGGGACTTCTAGCAGGCTGGCCCAGGCTCCCCTACATGGTGGCAGAAAGACTCCAAGCAGCAACAGAGGGCAAGCTTGAATGTACTAGCACTTTCTAAGCCTCCATTCATGTCACACTGGCAATGTTCTATTAGCTTAAGCAAAATCATATGATTAAGTTCAGATTTAAGGGGTAGAAAAATAGATTCTAGCTCTTGATGGTCTGAATTGTTAAGTCATATGGATAAGGAAGATGTGGTCCATATACATTATGGAGTATTATTCCTCCATCAGAAAGGATGAATACCCAACTTTTGTAGCAACATGGACGGGACTGGAAGAGATTATGCTGAGTGAAATAAGTCAAGCAGAGAGAGTCAATTATCATATGGTTTCACTTATTTGTGGAGCATAACAAATAGCATGGAGGACATGGGGAGTTAGAGAAGAGAAGGGAGTTGGGGGAAATTGGAAGGGGAGGTGAACCATGAGAGACTATGGACTCTGAAAAACAATATGAGGGTTTTGAAGGGGCAGGGGGTGGGAGGTTGGGGGAACCAGGTGGTGGGTATTACAGAGGGCACGGATTGCATGGAGCACTGGGTGTGGTGCAAAAATAATCAATACTGTTATGCTGAAAATAAAAAATAAATTAAAAAAAAAAAAAAAGAAAAGGGCTTGTGTTCAGGAATGGGAAGAATATGTGGCTCTTTTTTTTTTTTTGCAGTTTAGCAGTCTGCCTCCTGGCCACAAATCATTCACATTTCTCCTACTTATAAAATCTTATTCATGTCACAGGACTCTGCCACCACCACCCCGCACCCCTAAGTTTATCCTAAGGCATCAGGAGGGAAGTCCAGGATCTTATGACATGCAACTGGTCCAGATATGGACGAGATTCCGAGGTGAAGCCCTACCTTCTTTACTTCTTGTATCCTTCATCATATGGCCAAAAACATTGGGGCTGAACATGTGCTCTTGTACTTGGCCAGATTAACATGATTTGCTCCTTTCTCAGCGGCCCTTTGAAGCGTACAACAGGTATGACTTAGAACAATTAGGGAGCTATCATTTCAGGAAGAACTGTGATATTTCTGTTTATAGTTCATAAGTACTAGAGCCTGTCTCCCCCGCTGCCGCCCCCCCACCCCCGGCCAGGAACCACTGACACAAATCCCTTTCTATTCAGCATAAAAAATGAAGTAGGACACTCTGATGAGGATTTGGGGTCATAACACCTACCACCTATAGATTAGATCAGGGAAGGAAAAAACTGCAATTCGAATTAGTGAAACTGGCACAGTTTTCATCAAAGCTTATTGTTCTGATAATCGAGAATTCAAGGGTTACTAATTAAAATGGTTGACCTCACCTAGTTTCTAATATGCAAAGTTGCCAACTTCCTAAGATCCAAGAAAGAATGTAACTGCTATTGTGGGTGGGCTACTTTGTTGTGGTTCTAGTTTCAGTCACCAGGAAATGAAACTCTCACCCCTGGACCACTGTACATACTAATGGTCTTAAGGAGTAATCAACAGAGGGTGGCTTGGCTGGCTCAGTTGGTGGAGCATGCAGCTCTTGATCTTGGAGTCATGAGTTCAAGCCCCATGTTGGTTGTAGAGATGACTTTAAATGGTGGGTGGGGGTGGCAGGGAGAAGTAACACTCAGAGTATAAACTTTTGCTAACACATAAAAAAAATTGTCCAAAGCAATTCTGAAGTTTAGCCGGGCGTATGTTGCTGGGTTCCCTCTACTCAAGAAGCAGGTAGCATTTTTTGATTCGGGCCAGTGCAACACTCTTAAAAACTTGTGGGCTTCCCCTGAGTCTAATTTGGCCCCACACTATGCCCTCCAGGCACATAACCCAACTCTTTCTGAGAAGGCTGCTTTCAATTTCAGGCTGCATAGCAGGGTGCTGGGGTACAGCATCCTGAAGATTCTTGGGACTCCCGTACACCATTCAGTGGTCTTTCATCCACACCCTTGATTTGGATCTTTACCTTGACATCGGTTCTTACTTTGAGAATCTTTAATGGCTAGAGAGACCAGAAATAGGAAATAGTTTCATTTTCTATGCTCTCAACCCCTGACTCCTTTATAATGCCTGTAGAATTCTGGAGGAAAGTTACAGTTCCCTCTTTTGCTCATCTCTGTTTTGTACTTTATCTTATGCAATTCAAAAATCAAAATAAAACCACTCCTTTAACATTTTTCCAGGGAAGCTCCTTAGCCAAACCTACAGATGCATTAGGCCAATTTCCTGTCTTCCGAATTAGCATAGACATCAGCTTTGGGATTGTTTCACAGCTTCACTACTATATGCACCAATTGGCCTCTGCTTACAATGTTCAAACTGTTTTCCCAAATTGGGCTACCATTTATTTTTTGCCGCCTTTCCAATCTCTGTCTCCCACCTGGTCCCAAAGCTGCCTATTCTCAGTTGCTGTCACAGCAGCCCTCCAGTTCTCATACCACTTTCTGTTTCAGCTCTGGCCGCACAATGCGCTGTCCAAAAGCTTTGGATTAAAACAATAGCTATGTTTCTTACAGTTGTGGGTTGGCGGGGTGTTCTCTCTCAGCGAAATGGGCTCAGCTGGGGCTGTAAGCCTCTACATATGTCTGGTGGTGACTCTGTGTCTGCTCAAGGGAGATCCACATGGCTGTCAGCATCAGGAGGTTTGCCCAGGCTCATCCACATGATACGAAGTCAAAGTGCATATCGGGGCGTGCATACAGGAATGGGAGGCATCTGTGGGCTCCTTTCGCAATTTAACATATTCCTTCTCCTCCCACTTCGATTTCTCCCATCTTTAGTACTGAAAGGACTTGGCTTTGTAAGCAGCTTGATCGGTTGCCTTACTAATCATTGGCTTTCTTACCACTCCCTGATCAAGACTGAGTGAGGATTTATTAAAACCATGCTTTTGGCATCATAGTTGTTCAAAACTTCACGGAACTATGTTGCCTTGCATCTTCTTGGCAAGTTTAACTCATTCCAGTTTTGATTTGAGAATTTCATACTCAAAAATGTTCAGTTATTCCTAACTATTTGAGATGTAGTCGATTAAAATTGTCATACTTGGAGGGGCGTGTTTTAGCACTGATGAGCTTTTCTATGCCATTCTTTATCATTAGCGAACTAACCTTTTTGGTGAAACTTACCTTGTCCTTAAGTAGACAGATACTGAAAATAATTACAGATTTGTTTGGAGAATCAAATATTGTATTGGTGGGTTATATGAAACTTATTTTTCTCCAATATTCTGTTTTCTTTACATCAGGATTAGTAGTTATAAAAAGGAGGGGGTTTGCGAGAGGTCAGGTTTGGCAATGGGAAATGGAATTATGTTTTGAGGAAAGCATCTACTTAAGCCTTCTACATTCTTAAATCCATCAAAGGAGTCATTTATTTCTCTCATAAATCTGTAATGATGGCACAGTTGCACATAATGGTTTGTAATTTCCTTTGGTCAGCAAAGAGAAAAATGAAAGAAGTAAACAAGCACATGAACCTAGTAATGTCCACCCAATATTTCTTAATAGCCCCTGAGATGGCCAACCTAAATGATCTTGCTTACTGAAAACCATGGCAATATTTGAGAGGATGAGTTTCCAGTCATAAAAGGAACACAAATAATGAGATGATTTCTTTTGCCCCACATAACCTGAAATATTAGCCACGATTCCCTGCAATTGGTGAACCCTGTATATTCACTTAGTCCTCCAATAGGATGCTCAGTGTATTTCTATTCTTAGTCTATTTCCTATCCTCATTGTATAAAAAGCTTATTAAAATGTTTATAAACTAAAAGCTTAAGCCAAAATTTTGACTTTGTTTCACTGAACTCTTAAATTCATGTCTCGTCTTTTCAAGATAATTTTTCTATCCTCCTCCCTCAAGACTGAAGAGTTTGTGTCAGACTAAATACATAAACTTTGCTTAAAAGTGTCTGTTTTGAGGGTGCCTGGGTGGCTCAGTCAGTTCAGCATCTGCCTTCAGCTCAGGTCATGACCCCAGGGTCCTGGAATCGAGTCCCTTTGTGGGGCTTCCTGCTCAGTGGGGAGTTTGCTTCTCCCTCTCTCTGCTCCTGCTCCTTGCTCATGCTCTCTCTCTCTCTGTATCTCAAATAAATAAAAAAAATCTTGAAAAAAGTGTCAGGCCAAGACACATTTTTGTATTCCTGTTATTAAGAGTGATACGTAAAACTATCAACTACCTGAAGGAATTATTTTGTGAAGTGGTTACTGGGATAACTGTATGATAAACACATTATCATCAGAAGGGTAAATGCATCTCATTTTCCGTGAGCAGTTTATAGCCACTAAGAGATTTTTTGACCTCATGTCAGGTCCATCAATACTACCATCATTATCTCAATGTCAGATGACTCCGCTCTGGAGTATTTAAATGACCTCCTAACCAATCTTTCTTCTGCACTCTTTAACCACCACCAAATCATTTCATTCATTGCTATCAGAGTAATTTTCCTTAAGCTGTCATTCCCTAGTTTAGAAACGTTAACGATTTCCTCATAGAATAAAGCCCAAATTCCCTACTTGGCATTCAAGGCTGTCTATTAGCTGGTATCACATCTATTTTCCACTTTCATCTTAATGCAGTAATATCAGGAAAGAGGTTAACTTTTCTTAACTTTAAGAAGAAACACTTTACATAAGGAAGAAAATGTCTCTTATTTTAAATAGAGACATCAGGTTTTCAATGGGTCTGAGGATTCTGTATCAGTTTAATCTGGAAAGCCAAGCCTCCCCTCTGCAATTTAGGTTCAGTAAATATTTATTAAGAGTCCTGTATGTGCCAGAAATTTGCACATAACCTTAACTTGTGGTCTTCAAGATGACCTTGCTGGGTATTACCACAGCCAGGATCCAGACAAGGAAGTTGAGCTCAGAAAAGCTGAAAAATGTTGCCCAGAGCTTCCTGACTGGTCAGAGTGGAGCTGGAGTTTGAACAGCATTCTCTTGAATCCATAGTCTGTGTTCTTTTCCCTTTAACGCGGCTCTAGCAGAAAAGTTCATCAGAGCGCTGTTTCGGTACATCCTGGAGCCTTCCTCTAGCCTTCTTAAGCGATCTCTCCACCAGGATGACTCTGGGAGGTGCCAGCACAATAAATGAACTTTTTAGAATTACAGTGTTCCAGAGACTTACTCTCATGTATGTTGGGTTCCAAACTGTCCTTTCTCATCGCATCAGAAGTACATGGTACATGATGGCAAACAAGTGTTTTCTTCTTGACACGGTGTTTTATTCTGGGTGTTTAAAGTGTGATGTGATAATGGAGACTACTTGCATTAGTACTGAACATGAAGCCCTTTACAAGGTCAGAGTTCACAGCCTTTAGCGCATTCAGTGGTGTTGCCAAGGATGCCAAAAGCAGAAACGAATCACAGGCCATGTATTCAAAGATATTTCCAGGTATTATGGCTTAGTTTAAGTTAAGGGTATCTAAGACATTTGAAAGATTTTATTCTGTTTTGGCTGCACAGGGATAGTTGAAATAGTCTTTGAAGGCTTGAGTTAATTGTAAGAGTTCCTTCTTCCTGCTGCCTCCCAAGTGGTCACATCTTAGAGGATGATTGTTTTATGAAGAGCTCTGTAAAAATAGAGAATGCTAATCATAGAAATACTGAATACTTAGAAGAAACATAGGCACTTGAGATGCATTGCAAAAATATTTAACTTGTTGAAGCCAAATTTCAAGTATATTTGTTTTTAGACTTCTAGACTATGGTTGGGTTTGAAATCTGTGTTTCTAAGCCAAAAACATCATTTTGATAGGAAACTCTTTTTTAATCCAAATATCCCCCCGAATGTTTCTCCTATGTAATTTGTATATACCTCTTTCAAGAACTGCAAAGGGTCCGACATTTTATTCTACTTACAAGCCAGTAAGTTAGCCTGTCACAGTTCATGGGTGCTGGCAGAAGACATGATACTCCTAGATCAGAAACCAAGGACATTTTATTACTCACAGCACTAGCAGTAGCCAGAGTATCAGCATTTGTGTCAAGCCCCTGAGCCCCAACTTCTGTTGGGCACTGTGAAGAGGATCAGGTGACATCTGCATAAGCAGTGAGGAGTATTACTCGTGAGGAACACTGAGTGAGGGAACACAAGTTGTTCATAATGGGAAGTTAAGCACATCTGCCTTTTCCTCCAGAGAGAACCATTATCTCTATCTTCCAGAGCTGAAAGCAAGCTTGCCCTTTGCTCCAATGCAATACATTATCTGATTCTCATCATGCTGTTTGCTACACATACATCCTAGAAAGGAGAGTTTGGAACAAAGGCAAGTCAGTGTTTCTGTTTCTAAGATGTGCACAAATGTGAGAAACTCTTGGAGAATTTTCTCTCAACACTCAATTTCTGGGGGCACCTGGCTGGCTCAGTTGGTGGAGCATGCAACTCTTGGTTTTGGGTTGTAAGTTTGAGCCCCATGTTAGGAGTAGAGAGTACTTAAAAAAAAAAATCTTTAAAGGGACACCTGTGTGGCTCAGTCGGTTAAGCATCTGCCTTTGGCTCAGGTCATGATCCCAGGGTCCTGGGGTTGAGCCCCACATCGGGCTCCTTGCTCAGCAGGGAGCCTGCTTCTCCCTCTGCCTGCTGCTCCCCTGCCTGTGCTCTCTCTCTCTCTCACACACACACATACTCTCTCTCTCTCTGACAAATAAATAAAATCTTTAAAAAATCTTAAACAAACAAACAAACAAACAAACAAAACAAAAAATCAATCAATTTCTGGAGTCCCAAGAAACTTTAGGATATACTACCAGCTTGACATAATTGGGTAGTAATAAAAGTTGTGCCCTGCGATTTGAGTGGTCCTGTCCCTCAAATCAACTATGTATCACTGCTTATTTCACCATTATAACTTAAATCCTTTGACTCAACCTTTAGGTCTACAAATGAGCCCTTTATCTAATTACAAATACTGCTAGGAGTAGTTCCCCTATTATCCCTCCACACTTTAGTAAATAGAGGCTGGGTTTTATGGGGGAAAAATATTCCTCACCCTTGAATTAAAGACATGTGATCTTGGGGCACTTGGCTGGCTTAGTCAGTGGAGCATGCATCTCTTGGTCTCAGGGTTGTGAGTTCGAGACCAACACTGAGTGTAGAGATTAACTAAAAATAAAATCTTAAAAAAAGAGAAAGACATGATCTTGCGACTTGGTTTTGTCACTGAGTACACTGGCCCTCAGTTTCTCTGTCTGTTAAATATTAAAAACTAGAAAACCATGGAGAAATGCTTTAAAAATTCTAAGAGAATATGCTTACCAAACAAAAATTCGGTACCTGTTTAAACATAAGGATAAATGTGTTTTCAGATATGTGAGGTCTCAACAAAAAGGATGCTCCTGCATCCCTTCTCAAAAAAATATGGAAGGATATGCTCCATGAAAATGAATAGGTAAAATTGGAAAGAGGAAGGCATGAAATAAAAAAGATAAGGAATCTAACACAGGAAGGAGGCAAAAGGAATTCCAAAGATGAGGCAGAAGGAAGCCCCACAGTGGTAGGTATCAAGAAATCTAGAAAACAATTCTTCCCAATTGTAATGGAAGAACAGAGTTGTTAGAGAAGTCTCCAGGAAACAAATTAAGTTGAAGGATTACATGAGGTGTTTGACCACATTGAGGGGTCTTTTCAGTTCTACTCGAGAGTCTGAGAATGAGTTGATGATAGGTATATAGAAAATCAGGCAACAACAAAAAAAAAATAGAGGAAAGTATAAACTTTTAGGAAATAAAAAGTTCTACAAGAAATATAACATATTGAATGACTGAGCTGGAAACAATACTAATAGATTCATAATAAGGTAATCTTCAATTTTGGGTTTAGCTTCAAACTATGCTGTAGTTACATTGGGAAGATGGAGAAGGGGAAATATGTGTATGTTTTTGGGTATGTGTGGGGATGTGTTAAAAAAGGTAATTCCTCATCTCCCATAGAAGGAAGCAAATAATGTTTAAAATACAAAAATCAAGAAATAATAGCATAATCACATTATTTGTCAAATGGATGTAAACACCACAAGAGCTGGAAGGAGTTACCACAGGGAAACAGGAATAGGGGCTGGGAAGGCACGGGCAAGAGGACGGCTTTTTGTCAAGTTTTAGTTTTTAAATGATGTGCATGTATTACTTTGATCAAAATTAAAATTAACAATGTAATGTATTCACTGGCCCATTGCCAGTGAAATGTTTAGCAGAGATTAGTTGCAATTAGAAATGGGATGGAGTCTAGGGGAATAAAGGGGGCACATACCACAAGCAGAAGGTGATGCTATTAGGAGAGGTGAGAATTATATTTCTGCCTCTCTCACATTTTTTTTTTCCAGGGCTAACCTGGGCTACATCTTTGATCTCACATCGTAAACTATGTTAGCACATTAATCACATTTAAAAACTCGACTAACTTGTGCAGGACACCAAGGTCTGTATGGTGAGTGAGTGTTGCAGCTCGGTCAGTGCTATCATCTTAGCCCGATTACATTAATGCATCTTTGCCAAAGGCCTCATGCAGGATCCGCGGGTCCTCTGACTCACCAGAGAAATATTGCTGCATTGCTCACTGAGTACATGTATGGGTGGGAGACGGAGGAGAGAAGGATAGGTCTAGAATCTAACCTAGCAGTCTCCCAGGTCAAGATGACTTCTGGTTCAACATTCTGAGCTGCATCGGGCAATTGTTTTTGTTCAATGAACATCATGCTAGTGATGCTTGCAGATAGAACAAAGCTGTTGCCAGCTGTGAAGAAATTAGCTCGAACTGTTGTCATATTTCTAGCTGACTCTCAGACGTTGAGCCTCTGGTGGGCTGCTCATCATGTGCTAATTGCATGGCTTCCCTTCTCAGGACTGTTCAGCTAATGTGGGTGTCGGAGCTCGGGGAGAGCTACGGCTTCTGCTGTTTGGATTATGGGCAGTTTGGGGAATCTCTACTAATAAGATGGGAGGTGGATGGGAGGACAGGAGTGGTGTAAGGAAACTCTTCTTTCTTAGAGCTGTCTGTGGGGCACCTGGATGGCTCACTTGGTTAAGTGTCTGCCTTTGGTTCAGGTCATGGTCCCAGGGTCCTGGTTTCGAGCACAGAGTTGGACACCTTATTCAGTGGGAAGTCTGCTTCTCTCTCTCCCTCTGCCTGCACACTCTCTCTCTGTCAAATAAGTAAGTAAGTAAGTAAATAAATAAATAAATAAAAATAGTCCTTCCCTTAAAAAAACAAAAAAAAAACAGAGTTGTCAAGCTTCCACACCGTCTTTTCTGTTTCTTCAATGAAGTATCTGAGCATTAAAACTATTATGCACAAAACACAGTGCTAGACACTGTGGGGATACAGAGCTACAAAGACATGACCCCACATCTCAAGGACCTTACAGTATCAATGGAGAGACAGAGGCATGAATACTAATTATAGTATCAGGCAGAACGCTCTAAGAGAACATCATCTCTGTAGTCAGCGTATCTTGATTTCAATTCTCTGCTTCCTAACTGCATGACTTTAAATAAGTAAATCTTAAAAAGAAAAAAAAAATTATTCTTGTAGAGGCCTCTATAAGATGGAATAATAATGGTGATGACTGAATGAGTTAATGCTTGCTTAGCAAATTGGCTGGCACATGGTAAGGCCTCGATAATAGTTATAGTAGTAGTAGTAGTAGTAATGTTATTTTAAATTTTATTATAAACAAGCAAAATGTCATGGGAGCAAGGTGGAAGGAGAAAGTGGCAATGGAGATGAGCCCTGGAAGATGAATGGGAAGAAGGAACAGAAGGAAGGGAACAGTATTTCAGCATTTCAGACTCAATAAATGGTATGGACGATGACACAGAGAGATAAATGTTTTTGACTTCTTTAGGGACCAGGTATGCTTAGGGGATTTGTAGAGAGAGATGATGCTGGAAAGTGAAATGAATCCAAATTGGGATGCATCTGGAATGTCATGGGAAGGGGACTCAAATTTATTTTGCTGTTGGTGGAGGGAAATGTGAAGAAGCTATTGGTTGTTAACTTGTTGAGAGGAAATGAGGAGGGCGCTGTGAGCTTCTCTGTGGACACTGGAAATGTTCAGAAGACAGGGGACACCCCCAAGTGCCTATGAAGACTGTGGCACTCACAAATGTGGAACCCAAGAGGAGGTCTGGATTATAAGGAAAATAATGACTTCTCTTTTGGAAATTGGTGATTGTTCTCAAGCTTATTAAAAAATTATTTTCTCGGGGCACCTGGGTGGTTCAGTGGGTTAAAGCCTCTGCCTTTGGCTCAGGTCATGATCCCAGGGTCCTAGGATCGAGCCCCGCATCGGGCTCTCTGCTCAGCAGGGAGCCTGCTTCCCTTCCTCTCTCTGCCTGCCTCTCTGCCTACTTGTGATCTCTGTCAAATAAATAAATAAAATTTTTAAAAAAATTATTTTCTCAAGAAAAGATTTCTTAAATCAATGATTCTATGAAAGCTAAAGCTTTGTGTAGCCTCAGAGGTGATAACATATGAATAATGTGATTTTCAAGTGGCTTCCTATGTGCCATGTTTGGAAGTCATAAATATGTAATGAATTATATGATTTCAGCGCAAAACTCCATTAGCAACATTATGCCAGATACTTTCCATAATCTTTCAACATCTCCTCACAGCTTGGTGGGGTGTTGGTATTTAAGGTATGATCTTAGGATCTTAATATCTAAGGAATGATTACTGATAATTTAGCAGAAGGAATATCTCTTCACTTTTGTGTTTATTTAACTTTGCCTTTGCTAGAATTACCTCCTATGCACATTTGAAGGATTTGTTACTGGCTTATCTATAAGGCATGCTTTAAGAGCTGTTATTAAAAATTCATATAATGCTAAATTTGGTTGAAAAGTCAGCAAACTGAATTTAGAACAAAATCACCCTCTTGGATGCAGTACCTAGGTGGCTCAGTCGGTTAAACATCTGTCTTCGGCTCAGGTCATGATCCCAGGGTCCTGGGATCCAGCCCCAAGTCTGACTCCTTTCTCGATGGGGGAGTCTCTTTCTCCCTCTCCCACTCCCCCTGTTTGCACACACATTCTCTCTATCAAATAAATAAGTAAAATCTTAAAAAAAAAAAGAAAGATGGATAGCAGTGCTTTTATTCTCCTCACCCACAGATTCTTCCTGAGATGTACGCTGAATTCAGTGGGTGTTGTACTTGCCTCAGACTGGAAGGAAGGGAAAGAATAATTCACTTATAATTATTTTGGCTATTCATTATTACCGTCCCGGTTAGGATGATTTCTGTGAACACCACTAGCTGTTACCTTGCACTCTGAAGGTTATAGGAAGTTGAGTTAGTTGGTCAGGAGTTTGGACAAGGAGGTTTAATGGAGCTGAGTGGTACACCATTCTTACTGAGAAGCATATGCCTACACCTTGAATCAGTCCTGTGAGATTAAATAAGTTTAGATAACAATCAGGTGTTTTCCTACTAGCTTGCAAAACATCTTTTTCTTCTCCTGATATTTTTCAGGGCAGTGAGAAAACATCAGAGGACTTTAACTACTCATTGTCAAGTATCTTTTTTTTTGTTTTTGTATTTGTTTTTTTAAGTTTCACTTATTTGAGTAATCTCTACACCCAACGTGGGGCTCAAACTCATGACCCCAAGATCAAGAGTTCCATGCTCTTCCGACTGAGCCAGCCAGGTGTCCCATGGTCAAGTGTTTCTTATTATTTCCCTGTTGGGACCCTTCAGCTCTACAGTTACTGCAGGGTTGGACATTCACTCAACATTTTTTTTGGTCTTCTTCCTGTGTGTGAGGCACTGTGCCTGATGCTGTATACAGGAGGCTGCGGTAAACAGGGTCTCCGCTCTCATGGAACTCCAGTTTCGTCGTGGGAAGGCAAATCCTAAGGACAAAAAAATTTAAGTAAAAAGAAAAAAACCCAACAACAAGGTAAGACATAATGGCTAAATGAGAGGCTTCTTTAAAGTAGGGGGGTTTGGGAATGACAGCTCTGAGGAAGCATCACGTGAGAGGAGACCTGAATGAGAAGCAGGAGCCAGCATTGTGAGGGTCAGGGGAAGCATAAAACTTAGTCTGGTGACAAGAGCAGTACTAGGTGCTTGATTAAGAGGTACAGCATCATTGATTTAAGGAACTTGTTACTAGATGGGGTGAATGGAAAATTTGCATTTAATATGCTTTTAGAAGCATAAACAACTGCAAACTCATTTCCATACCTTAGGAAAAGAAGGGAGTAGTGAGGCAAAACATGGCTAGTTGATTTCCAAATCCTCTTCTCTCCCTCTTGGTAACAGCATATCTAGGTAGACACATAGCTTCAAAGTGTCGTGTCAGTACGGCATGGCTTATATTTGGACTGTTGTAGGAGAGAGAAATAAACTGCTCTCTTTTTAAATTCACCAATATGTTGGATCTTGTGATGCAGGTGACTCTATTTGCTGACTAACATCAGTTAAAATAATACATGGAGTAGCAACAAGATTAAGAGAAACTTTGAGAAAGGAAAAAAAGGACCACTGATAATCCCGCTTCTCTAATACAACTATCTTCACACTTGCGTATTATCTTCTGTGCCTCATCCACACGTGTGTTTTTTTATGAAATTGGTATGTAATTGTTAATGTAATTTATGTAACTGTTCATGTGTTTACATGCCATTTGACATTCTGTCCCTTAAAGATTTAATCTTATGTTACATTTTAAAAAAAGGTATTATTTATTTATTTGAGAGAGGGAGAGGGGATTTAGGAGCAGAGGAGAAAAGAACATCAGGTAGATTCCATGCCAGTCGCAGAGCCCCACATGGGCCTTGATCTCATGACAAGGAGATCATGACCTGAGCCAAAACCAAGAATTGTACGTTTAACCGACTGAGCCATCCAGGCACCCCTGTTACATATTCTTCTATGTTTTAATATAGGTGTCAGTTATTTTTAGCAGCTTTATATCATTATAAAGTGTTGTGTACCATAATTTATGAATCTATTCAAAGGGCAAATTTTTAAAAATTAGGTTTACTGGGGTGTTTGGCTGGCACAGTTGGAAGAGCATGTGACTCTTACTCTCAGGGTTGTGAGTTCAAGCCTCACATTGGGTGTGGAGCCTATTTAAAAATTAAAAAAAAAAAAAAGAAAGGTTTATTAGTGATTTCATTATTGATTTTTTTATTGTTGTTGTTGATTTTCTAATGAATCTGGTTGGGTCTGTGAGTGTCTCCTAAATGCTCAGCATGAGTCTGAGATATGCACTTGAGAAGAGATAAGTATAACCCACCACTGATTAATGTTAGCTGGCATCATTATTTTTGTTATTAGGGTTGCTATTTTGTTATTAGGGTTGTTTTGTTAGCTGGCATCATTATTTTTGTTATTAGGGTTTTTATTTTGTTATTAGAGTTGAACTGCTTGTCTATCCCTAGAGATGAGAAAGTAGAGAACAAGATCTGGTTTGAAATGGCAGCTGGGGCTAGCTGGAGGACAATGATGCAGAAAACCTTAAATGAGCTGTAACAAATCAATCCTCATGTACCATTTGTAAGACGTCTAGTTGTTAGATATAAGATTTGTGAGTTGTGCTTATTCTTCAAATATTCTGGGCTGGAATGCCAACTCAGCCTCTTCTCTTCATCTTTAGCCATGTCTTCTCTCCCGTTACTCTGACTGCTTTGCCCCATTTTGTATGGTTTCAGGGTCACTTGTGACCTTAATGTTTTATGCCCTAATAAATTCGAATCACTAAGAAGACCATTCTACAAAATGACTTTGAAATCTCTAATTTAGGATTGTTATAGCTAAAAATCTAATATGGCATTGAGTGGAGACGGTAGGGTTCTCATTTGTGTGCGTTCTTGAAGGTAATCAATTAATGTGGGTGTATTTCTAGTAAAAAGTATATTTTAGAGTTTTAAAATTTATTTTTGTTAAAGTGATATTTTAACTAAAATCGCATATAGGTAATATAATCACATTAATTCAAAGACCCAAAGTATAAAAAATATAGAGCAGTATGTCTCCCCCAATATCCTCATCTGCCCAGTCCCCCTCTCCCATTGAAATTATCTGCTGTTCATAACTTCTTCCTTTCAGAGTTTTCTGATGTACATATAAGCAAATATAAATGTTGGTTCTATTTTCCCATTCTTCTGTATCTTAAGAAGCATCTTTTGAAGAAATGGATTTTCAGTATATTTTTCAACACATAAAATTTGATAGGAGTTTCTGGCACTATTATGGGTGTGATTAAATTTCGAGAGTATGTGCAATGCCTAGAACTTAGAATTATTTTCTTTTGAAAATTCACTGAGGGGTGTGTGGGTGGCTCAGCCAGTTAAGTGTCTGGCTTCAGATGAGGTCATGATCCTGGCTGAGCCCCTCATCAGGATCCCTACTCAGCAGGCTGTCTGCTTCTCCCTCTCCCTCTGCCCTTCTCCCTGCTTGTGCTCTCTTTCAAATAAATAAATTCTTTAAAAAAAAGAAAAAGAAAAAAGAAAAGTCACAGAAATAATACTATGAGTAAGCTTCATGTAATTTACGCCGCTAAAAACAAAACAAAAGAGCACAGTGAAATGGTCAGGATACAGCTGGAAAACTCATCAGATTTCAAACTCCAGGTTTTCACAGCTGTGCAGCACTTACAGACCAAGTGTTCATGTCACTAAGACAACAGTATTAATGCTGGGTATCCTACAAAAAGTGTCACACTTCAGGTTTGTACCTTGCCAATTTTGGTCTGGGATCAAAAAGATCTAAAGCCATTTGTTTTAAGAACATAGATGGCTGATAATATGGCTGTTAATATGATATTCTTTTGGAGGTAATAGAAACTCCAAATCAAAGAGGCTTAAATGACAAATAAATTTCTTGGTTCTTATAAACCTGAAGTCCTGTGGTAGACTGGGCTTCTGGACTGATTGATACAGTAGTTCAATTCACCAAGGACCTGTGTTCTTTTTGTCTTTGCTCTCTGCTACCAGTGGTGTCTACTTTATTTTCAGGCCGATTTTTCTCATATCTGTACTTACAGGTAGCAATTGGGATTATTTATTCTCCCAAACTGGAGGGGCGTAGAGTGAGGAGAGACCAGTGAGGAATTCTGAACATCCAGGAATTCTGGGGAAACACCTTTCAGTTGAGACTCAAGAATGAACCACCATGAGCATGCTCGGTGAGTTTGACAATGAATGGATAAAAGCATGTGAGCAAGTGTGCTTATATAGATTACAGTATATCTTGTTCAAGGTCAGCAGTTCTTAGCTGAGGCTGAACACTGGGATCACGGGGGAGACTAGAATTTAAAACACTGATGCCCAAGTCCACTTTCCAGAGATTCTGATTCATTTGTCTAGGGCTGGAGCCCAGATATTAGAATTAAAAAAAAAAAATTTTTTTTTTAAAGATTTTATTTATTTGACAGAGAGACACAGTGAGAGAGGGAACAGAAGCAGGAGGAATGCGAGAGGGAGAAGCAGGCTTCCCATTGACAGGCAGCCCAATGTGGGATTCAATCCCAGGACTCTGGGATCATGACCTGAGCTGAAGGCAGATGCCTAACTACTGAACCACCCAGGGGCCCAGATGTTAGAATTTTTAAAATGTTCTCCAGGGGATACTACTGAGCAGCCAGGACTGAGAACCATCTTCTAAGAATGAGAGAAGATTAGTGTTCTTAGGAAGAATAAAACAGAGAAGTCAAATATAGTGTTAAGTTTTTATTTTTATTTATTTATTTTTCATAGGTGTTAAGTTTTGTTTTAATTCCTAATGCAATAATATTGGCAGATGATAAAACTGGTTGTTAAACATCTCACATTTATTAGGTACTTTATTAACAGAAAGCTAAAAACAGTCCATTATTCTAACTAAAATAAAGACAGAATCAATCTATGTTTTTATTTTGATAACAAAAAGAAGTTAGAAATACATACCCTCCTTTCTTTACTAGCAGCATATTTGCCAGTTCTCCTAACTCTTGAGTCCAATCCCCTCTAATACCATTGTTCTCACCTGAAATCAGCCCATCACAATCCTTCCCCTGTCTTACTGTGCAATCTCCTCATTGGATTTGGTATTTCTTGTGTCCACTCTTTCTTTCATAAAGCTTCTAGATCAACGACTAATAAAGCTAATATCATATCAATCATATTATTTCTCTGTTGAAAAAAAAACTCCAATTCCTTAGCCTGGCCTCTATGGTATGGTCCAAACCTACCTTTTTTGTCTTATCTCACACTTTCCCTTTTCATTTACTCATGCTTTAGTCAAATTGAATTAGTCACTATAACATAAACATACCTTATTTACCCACTCTGCCTATAGAGCCCTGTTTAAACATACCTTTCAATATAATATTGTATGGTAATTCAACTGAAATATTTCCTTACTCAAAGGTCCACAGCAGCTTAACTCTGTCTTGTGGCCCATATTTTGTCCTACGGTGCAATATAGTGATATGTGTACATGACTTACCTTACAGACTGACATCTTTGTGTCCTCTTTGTTTATATTTGTTGAAAGGATGAATGAGCTTTCTGGTTTCTTTTCCTTATGAGCTTTAGACTAGTTCTGCATGTTTCTGTCATTCTAGACTATTTGAATGAGTTTAATAGGAGAGACTGGTGATAGAAATGTCTCATGTCTCAGCTGGTAGCTTGGCAATGTTTACTGTTTTCTGACTAGTTCTATAGACACTATTTTTTAAAGTTTTATTTATTTATTTAAGTAATCTCTATACCCAGTGTGGGCCTTGAACTCACAACCTCAACATCAAGAGCTGCATAACCTTCCCACTGAGCCAGCCAGGTGCCCTTCTAGTGACTATTTATTGAATGCCTGCTGTGTGTGTGCCAGGCAGATAGATGTAATCTTTAATTCCTATAGCAATGATCTGATTTTCATCTTTCAGATGTGTATTCTGGTACTCAGAGTAACTAACTTCCCCAGGTTCTGGCATAAATTGACAGAGCTGAAATGCCAGACTTGCTCTGTTTCCCTCCAAAACTATACAGTACAGGGCTACAGCTAAAAACAGAGATGGTGGCTAGGTATCAGGCCACTGATTTCCCCACCCTCTCCCCCCAGCACATCCAGACAAGGTCAGGTTCCCATCTGCTCATTCATACAACAAGTCTATTCTCACTCGATTCCCAGGTCTACTAGGAAAGCTACTTCTCATCCAGCTGCATAATCAAGCAAAGAAAAGCCAAATCTGCATTTGATACTTCCAATCTAACCCAATCCAATCCTGCAGAAACCATCAGAAACCATTAGGATTTAATAAAAGGGACTGAGAAGTATCAAAATGAGAGAATACAGAGCTGTTGCTGAGAGATGAAATTTCATGGGGTAGACAAAATTGGTATGAAAGCTCAGCCTATGTATTCAGTCTTTCTCTTACTTCTTACATATTCATAGGACATAAAGGTTGTTCCCACATGACCTCAAACTTTCCGTTTCAAAGTGAATTTGAATTTGAATTTGTTACCTGACTATTCCCAAAATAATCAGATTTGTTTTTAGTCTTTAAGATGTTTACTTAACATTTTCACTTCTCATCCACAGACAACCTTCCAGGAAACTATGAACATCAGTTGAATAAACATAATTCTAGTCCTGTAGAGTTAGGCCTAGAGAATGAAATTTAATAGGAATTCGACAACATAGTTCTAAAGCTGTTACTAGAATTGGGTTATTATTTGGTTCAACAGAGAAGAGGACATCCATTTTTCTTATTCAAAGGTGTCCTGCAACTACAAATTGCTATCCCGAGTCACTCACATGAAGGCCAAGTGTGAACCCAAGAGGTAACAGTGGCAGGGAAAGAGCTTCTTTTTTAAACATCTGAGTGAGAACTATGGGCACCAATTTGTTTTGACAGCGTAAGGGACATTGGGAGCGGCAGTTCTGACCATCAGATTTTTTGTAGAGGAGAGCTGTAAATTTAACCCTCACATAAGCTTCATCTTCTTTCTGGATGCTCTATAGAGTGACTGGCACAGCTGAGGTCAAGACTAAGCCTAGCAGAGTCAGAACCATTCTCTGTCAGAGACGCTTTTTTGTCTCTCAAGTAATAATACACAACTAGACACAATGGCTACCCAGGGACCACAGAGATTTTGTGATGAGATATGAAACTAAAAATAAAGCATTTCCAAGAATTTCTAAAATACAGTAAGTGTGCATTGTTTGCAGTGTGCTGGTCCTTTTATTAGTGGACACCTGTATTTGTCTCCATAACTGTTGGCTAATGAGTCCCAATTGACATATATATAGAAGAAATATCAAATTGGTCATAAATGTGACTTTTACTCTAAGTTGGAGAAAAAATTAGGTGACCAGAATAGTAGACTGATATTTAATACCTACGAGGGTCTCAATATTTACATCTTTTTAAAGAATTTTCTGTGGACTTTACTTTTGTCTTTCCCAATTAGCCTGAGAGTATAGGTCAGTGGTTAGATAATGTTACCATAGGCTGGAAGTTAAAGGTCAATTCCTAGCACAACATGGAGTTACTGTTGAGCAACTTCAAGTCTCCTTATTTTTGTTTTTTGATTTATAAAATTGGGATATCTTATCTGTGATAAGATTTCACAGCTGAAGCTGTAAAACTAAATTTGATTAATAACCAATAAATATGGAAAGGCTCTGAGCCTTTAGCAAGTTATTAAGTGCATTTATTTATAAACATGTTTCAAGAATAGTGGAATGTAAGTAAGTACAAAACTTTGAGAATGCATTTTGGAAATACCTATTAAGATTCAGAGTAATTACATTGGGGAAAGAGAAAGATACTTCTACTTTTTTTTCCCTACTATTACGTTTGATTTTTTTTTTTTTTTTGCATGAGAAGGTGTTACATTATCACTTTTAATTAAATATTTTAAAGACTACTGTGCCATTTTTAATGTAGGAATGCTCTGAAGGGAAGTGAATCATTATTGTCTTTATTCCTTAGAGGTGATGAAGACCAATTGGTTACAGAGTTCAGGTATGATTTTTATTTTATTTTATTTTACTTTATTTTATTTTTTATTTTTATTTTTTTTAAAAGAATTTTAAAGTTTATTTGACGCAGAGAAACACAGTGAGAGAGGGAACACAGCAGAGGGAGTGAGAGAGGGAGAAGCAGGCTCCTCGCAAAGCAGGGAGCCTGAGGTGGGACTCAGTTCTAGGACCCTGGGATCATGACCTGAACCGAAGGCAGATGCTCAATGACTGAGCCACCCAGGCACCCCTGATTTTTATTTTAGAATGGTGTCATATTTTTTTAATATATTTTTTTTCATTTATTTATTTTCAGCATAACAGTATCATTATTTTTTCACCACACCCAGTGCTCCATGCAATCCGTGCACTCCATAATACCCACCACCTGGTACCCCGACCTCCCACCCCCCTGCCACTTCAAACCCCTCAGATTGCTTTTCAGAGTCCATAGTCTCTCATGATTCACCTCCCCTTCCAATTTCCCTCAACCCCCTTCTCTCTAACTCCCCGTGAATGGTGTCATATTAATGGCTGAGTGTGCCATGATGACAGCTTCATCATAGGCCACTATGTGCTGTATTCTGAGCATAGGACATAGTAGATCAAGTAAAAATGCTTCTGGCCAGCCTCAAAGCACTTTTGAGAAATACTCTTTCCATTTCAAATATCTTCAAACTGTAGTCTATTAACATCAGGGAGAGCAGCATGAAGAACTGGAACAAAAACTGCTTCCAAATCTTTATGGATAAGGTGGTAAGGGACCTTCCTAAAGTTTACTGTTATAGGAAGTGCTGGGAAATCTTGAGGGAAGGGGGGAAAAAGAAAAGAAAGAAAAAAATTGAAACGAACCTAAGAAAGGAGCAGTCTTAGCAATCTGGCAGTAATAAAATATTTTAAATCGTTGCTTTAATTTTCTTCTCTGAAAATACTTCATGCTGGAAAATTCTGCTTTCACTTTGTGTTTCCTGAAAGTTTAAATCATCCTCTATTAGTGGGGGGGCACTGAATTAATTTTTCATATAAAAAGCTTTATAACTTTTTTTTCTATTTTAAAACAAGGTATTTTTACCAACACTCTAATTTATTTATTTTGCACAAGACATACAAAATGCAAAGTTAGATTGTATTAACAATATGTGAATGTTCAATTTCAGTTAAACTTATGATCAATAATACACTTTCTTTGGTAAGTTAGTTGATCAGATCATGCTTTACTTTTAGCTAACAGGGCAGTGGATTCTGTAGCTGAGCCCATGAGAATATACTAATAACAATTACTATTTAATTTTTATATACTGCAAACCCATTTCTGGCATGTATGAAATAAAATAGGTATAGATTAACCTTCCCATTGGTTGGAGGTTGAAGCAGATGGCCAATCTGTTCAAATTCAGATAATGCCAGAATTAAGAAGAAAAGTTTTCTCAAACCCAAACAGAGAAATAAGGGAATTGAGACTTTGTAGCATACAAGAACTTTCACCTAGAAGAGAGGAGTAAAGTTGCCAGCAGCCTGTGACAAACAGAAAGTAGAGCTATGATCTTAAACTTGTTTTTTTTTTTTTTAAACATTCTGCAGGATTTCAGAACTTCGTGCTGTCATTGATTATGTTTGCTGTTATTCCTAGTCTCTTCCTAATATCTATTTCCCTCTTCTTCTAGACCAACAGAATTTTTACCCGAGTGTGTATGTCAATACTTTACACTCCCAAGTAAATAATTCCCAGACCCTTTTGGCCTTGTGTTACCATGTAACTAAGTTGTGGCCAATAAGCCTGGCCACACGCTGCGGCAGCCTGAGCACCACACCACCCGGGGAAAGTCTGGCTAGACTTTCAAACGACAGAGAGAGGAGAGATCATCGTTTGTTCTGATTAAGCCACTGTACTTGGGGCTTTCTGTCATTCCCAGTCAAATCAAACTCTGCTGAATACACCAGCTTTTAGGTTCACTGAGTCCTTGTTGGGAACAAACCAGTACCTACTTAAAATCCAATTAAAATGACGTGACTGTCTTTGCTTGTTGTGGGTAACATAGATAAAACAGCAAAACAAACAAAAATAGACATCACAGTGGAAAACATGTTCTACAAGTCAGTTGAAAAGTGAGGCCAGGGCTCCTGGGTGGCTCAGTGGGTTAAGGCCTCTGCCTTTGGCTCAGGTCATGATCCCAGGGTCCTGGGATCGAGCCCCACGTAGGGCTCTCTGCTCAGCGGGGAGCCTGCTTCCTTCTCTCTCTCTGCTGCTTCTCTGCCTACTTGTGATCTCTGTTAAATAAATAAATAACCTCTTAAAAAAAAATAAAAAAGAAAAGAAAAGAAAAGAAAATTGAGGCCAGAGTTCTTCTCCCAGTTGTATCATTGATTTCTACTGTTGCCTAATGAAATACAATAAATATATACATCATAATACATACAAATTGGCACGATTGTTTTCAAGAGTGTGTGAATAGTCATTTCAGTGTGTAATGTCATAAGAGCACATTGACTTTTTAAATATAGATATAAAAATATTCCCATTCCAGATTTTTAAAGTCAAATTGAATACTAGCCAAAAGGTAGCTAAAGAAGATCTTTATTAAATGTTAAAAAAATCTTTAATTTTTTAAATCTTTATTAAAAGTTTAATCTTTATTAAACATTAAAAAAAAATCAAACCTGAAATTCCTCCTCTTTCCTACCCCAACCACACACTTCCCTGCCTCACTACACATACACACACACACACACACACACACACACACACACACACACACACTCAGTGGATGGTCATGCCTTGTTCTCAGAGAAAATGGATGTCTCCAGATTGAATGTTTCTCAATTTTCTAATACCAGATCTCCAAACTCACCTGTTTATCATCCTGGCCTCTTTTCCTCTTGTTACAATAGAAGAGATGTCTCCCTTCCTATCCAAGGTAAGTTTCTCCACCTGCGCTTTGAGTCCCAACATTCTTGCCTTCTCAGGAAATGTATGCTATAGATTATCACCTCTCTCTCCTGTATCTTAAATATTTTAAGATACTGGATTTTTCCCCTCTGCTTATAAACAAGCCCGGTTCACCCACTAAATGAAAGTTTCCTGGCAAAGGCTCTCTCCTCCATAGTGTTTAGGTGAACAATGTCAGTGCCTACCACTGTGGTTCTCTCTTTTCTGTACTTGTATGACTGACCACAAGGCTGGGAGACAGGTCTCCATATTTAAAAGGCTTCGGCCAAGTCTTTTGGACTGAGGAGATAGATATTCTGTTTCTTTTAAGTGGTTGCATATCTGCTCCTACCCATTTTATGTGTTGACTTCCTGGTTTAATTTTCAGAGGCAATCTATTTTCTCAGTTTTCTTATTCCTATAGAATACCTCACCATGGCTACCAATATACAGTGCTAGTTTTCACAGTATTTTTCTATATAAAGGAATGCCTCAAAACCAATATACATGATTTTACTACACAGAAAAGATCAGGTTTTCATCTTAGGTCTTCAAATTTCACATATAAAACTAAGAAGTGCAATATTAATTGAATAGTTCCAATGGGGAAAAAAGTTACTTCTAATGGGCTTTATTGAAATAATTGGAATTTATATCAAAGGTTTATCAAGATTTCCTGTTTTACAAATCAGCATTTAGCGACTTACACAGAACCCACTGCCACAGAAGTTAACAATATGGAGCACCTGGCTGACTCAGTCGATAGAGCACATGACTCTGGATCTTGGGGCTACAGGTTCAAGCCCCACTCTGGGTGTACAGGTTACTTAAAAATAAAATCTTAAAAAAAGTTAACATTTGCAATAGAACTAGAATGAATATTTGTAGAGAAACAGTAAATGTTTTCTATTTGTTGAAGTGTTTCAGGATTATATGCATCAGTAAAAAGAAATGGAATGTTTGACCCTTGTGGAAAAAGATGTTATAGCAATGAGAAAAAAAAGATGTACTTCTGATTTAAGCTGATCAGAAGATTCTTTATGTGTTTTGGGAGCACACTTTCATTTACATGTTCCCAAATACCAGTGATGAACCAGGCAGCAGGAATGGCTGACTCACCTAAATTTTATGATGGCTTTCTGATTTGTTGCCACTTAAAGCAATCACATAAAGACAGCAAACCCCCAAAACATCAAAAAGTGTAGTACTCAAAAATTGCAGTGTTATTTTCCTACAGATGAGCCTTCATGAGTGCCAATAATAAAAGATGGTCCTATGATTAAACTGGATGGTTTTCATTTAACCTACACATTGTAAGTCTTAAGTGGCATTTTTAAAAGAGAATGAGCACTGCATAGGTAACACATTCAAAGGCTCTCACTATCAGAAATAAACAATTGAAAATAAATTTCAATGAGAATTCACTCTTAAAAAAGCAAAGCCTTTTCAAAGACTGCAGCTGGGTTGTTTTTATGCATTTTTATAGGACCACAACATAATTTTAAAAGTCCCAAACAAACACTATGCAATTCAGTTTTAAAAATTATATATTTATACTTGGAATGTTTCGAATTCCACTTATGGGAATTTTACTCTAAGCATAAATTTAAAAAAAAATGAAGTCATTTTGGCAATCAGGAAGAACTTTAGAGATTTCTAGATGATTAATTAATGAAATGGTGTCTTCTGACCTCGGAGTCATTCAGGGGATGAATATGAGACTATCCTGGAACAAGTTTATTAGTGAGTGGATGATAAGATCTAAAAAACAGACTGGAAGGCCAATTGGCATGAATTTGGAGATGGAAAGAAACTCAGGGCAGTTCATCAGGGCTGGACTAACGTAGTTATTGCCTTTATAAATAAAATGCTGTTAACTTACATTCATTATTCAGTATGGAATTTAGAGATGATGGTCTCAGTAGTCTTTGCCAGGAAATGTGTTTGATGTATGAGAAAAACTATTTAATAGTTATTTACATTAAGGAAACTCATGTCATATGTATTAATATGTTTCCTACAAATAGTCCTATTAACTAAAATCATATTTAGTTGGTAGTATGATTACATATGTGGGTTCTATTATTTAGAAATCTCTTACTCAATTTGTAGATTTTACAGGTGTGTATATTAGTTTCCAATTGCTGCTGTAACAAATCATTACAAATTTAGGGGCTTAAAGCAAAACGAACGTATCATCTGGAAGTCAGAAGTTGGAAATGGCCTTCAGTGGCTGGAACCAAGCTGTCAGCAGAGCTTCAGTCCTTCCAGAGGCTTCAGGGAAGAATCCTTTCCTTGCTTTCTCTAATTTCTAGAGGCCACCTGCATTGCTTGGCTGGTGACCCCTTCCTCTATCTTGAAAGTCAGAAGCACAGCATCTTGATATCTCTCTATGCTTCTGTTGTCACATCTCTTTTCCTCTGACCCTCCTGCTTCCCTCTTGCAAGGATTTCTAAGATTACATTGGGCCCACATGAGTAATCCAGGATAATCTCCCTATTTCAAGATTCTTACCTTGATCCTTTGCAAAGTCCCTTATGCCATGTAAGATTACATATTCATAGGTTCTGGGATTAGGATGCAGACACCTTGGGCTGAGGGTCATTATTCTGCATACTGCAGTGTGGTAGACTGGATTATTATTCCAACTGTTCATTCTCTCCCTAGAAGTAGCATTATACATCCATACTCTTTGCAGTAATTTTGCAGTGTCTCACTATGGTTAAGGAGTATGTCTCCACAGCTTGGCTCTGAGATTGACCAGGCAACTTGCTTTGGCAAATGAGATTTTAACAGTTGTGATACAATCAAAGGCATGAAAAGTGCTTGTAACTTGGGCCTGTTTTCTTGTCTCTCTATCATTGCCATAAGAACATGCCCAAGACAAGGGTCATGTGGCGTGGGACTGAAGTGCCCTTCAGCTGACCATATGCCACTCCAAAGATATCTGAAAATAAATAATAATAATATAAATTGTTGTTTAAATTCAGTAAATTTTGAGCTAGTTGTGCTTCATTTTTGTGGCAAGAACTAACTGGTACAGTGGAGTTCTTAGATTTTCCTCTTTTGTGATCTTCTTCTCCACTTATGGTTATTTCATTGCTAGATAGCATTTATTCACCATACTTTCAACAATTATTTAACTCCTAGGTCCCAGGTATTATGCAAAGTTCTGGGCAGACAGTTGGAGGTTAACCCTCTGTGCTCCATTCATGTGGAACTCATTGACATTCCTAAAGGAGAGAAAGGTCAGAAGTAAGAGATGAAACTTGAGGTTATTCTGTGATTGAGATGGATAGCAAAGATTTGATTGACTTGATTCATCATGGCCAATCTAGGCTGATGTACCCTTAAATAAACAAAGTTTTATTTAGTAGCTAGTTTGTGAGTATAGTAGGTGTTAGGGATAGGTACCAGAAGAAGATACAGACATTTTAAAAAATAGCTTTTGGAAATTATATTACTGATAATGGTGATTAATGGTGATAATGGTATATTACTGATAATCCATTATGAAAAATGATAGGTTATTGAAATCTTTGTGCTCTCTTCAATTGGATTGTGTACTCATAATGTAACTCTGATTTAAGAAACATAATTATTAGGAAAAAAGTTTAAGACTGTTAATTTAAGTTTGGGTAATGTCTCTTGATTTTGGTTATTTATACTAGTGCTTCTCAAGGTATCTACAGTGAAAGAACATTTATTTCAGTGTTCCATACAAACACTGTTTCCTAACAATATATGGCTATATTTTATCTGAAAATATAAAAATGAAGAAATATAATAAAAGAAAGCATGTAATTTGGGGATGTCTCAGGAAGTCCTTTTGTGTGTGTGTGTGTGTGTGTGCTGGCAAGTTAATTTTTTCTAGATTTTAAGAAGTATACATTTTGATTGTATTGCATAAAAATATAAGAATACTTTTACCTTTCTGAGAAAAAATTAAATTAGCTATTACAAAAATCAAATGCTCATGGCAATATAAAGCAAACTGGCTGGAGAGGAATCCATTCTGGCAGTCCTTTTCCTCTTATAGATGGTTCTTGGGGGAGGCACAATGTTTAAAGTGATAGTATGGTCTCAGGGTCAAAGGAAAGAATGAGAACAAGGCGGGAGCAAGTTGCCAACAGACAGCAATATATCTTCAGAATGCTGAACGAATGGACTGAGGGACAGCAAAGCCCAGCAGTATAGAAAACTGCATAATTCTTTCTATCCTTCATTGTGCCATTGACCCAACTGCAGCAGGCCACAAACTGTGAAGGCTGGGTAGATGTCAACAGTACTTTCTTTGCTTACCAAAATTTAGTCCATAAAATCATGTTAAAGTAGTCATCCAAATGGAAAAAAAATAAAACAGCAAGAACTGAGATCCAGATTATTAAGTAAAATGTCATAAAATTATGCTTTTGGAGATGCGGGTAAAAAATTACCCTCAAGGATGCCTGGGTGGCTCAGTGGGTTAAACCTCTGCCTTCAGCTCAGGTCATGATCTGAGGGTCCTGGGATTGAGCCCTGCATCAGGCTCTCTGCTCAGCAGGAAGCTGCTTCCTCGTCCTCTCTCTCTGCCTGTCTCTTAGCCTACATGTGTGATCTCTCTAATTCTGTCAAATAAATAAAATCTTAAAAAAAATTACCCTCAAAATTTTGTATTATGAAATGGGATTGAACATGGATTTGATGGATGTATATATTTATATGTATATATAATACCCTGCATTTTTACATATGTAAATATAATGTTTCTTTTTCTATATCTTCTCCATCTCTTTCCTATTTAATCTTTTTTTCTCCAGGTTTTATTGAATTGTTTATGTTTTTATTATTGGTTTGTAGGAGTATTTTGTTTTTTACTTTTTGACCCCCTTCACCCATTTATCTTTTGAGTTAATATTTGCTTCTTCTTAATCACGCATTGAATTATTGCATGTTCAGTCTCCTGCTTTGGTCCTGGCAGAATTGTATCTACTCTACAAGCAATTATTAACAGGCCATGTTTACAATACTGTGAAGAATCTTATTGTTACATAGTTTTTGAAGCCGCAAAGCAAATGCCATGGCTTCAGTATTGTATTTATGCTTTCTAAAATATAATACTTAATAGATGAAGTTTCTTATTTCAGGTGAGGAAATAAAATTAAATAATTTTAATATGAGAGCTGGAGTTCTTATTTAATTCTTGGAGAGTAAGACATCAGCATAGAATCCAAGATATTCTTGTGGTCCATCACTTTTTCCGGTGCACCTAGATCATTAAGAAGCACACACCTCAATGTGTTAATAACCTTATTGTGGTAAACATTGTGTATTATATACATATATTAAATCATAAAATTGTATACTTTAAACCTATACCACATTATATGTCAACTATGTCAAAAAACCTAGAAAAATTAAGAGAAATGATAACAATAAGAAAGCACATAGCTCACCTACTTGTGAGAGGATGAGGAAAAACGTGCTTAACTTTTTTGTCACTGCATTTAAGATTGTTTATACTTAAGTGGACCTGCCTAGTAGGTTTCTCAGTTCATTTCTTTTTTTCAACCAAAGCTGAGATAGATGAGAAAAGGACAAAAATAAAAGGGACGGGCTGGGGAAGGGATGGGAGAATTATTGAGTATAGTAATATACAATGGAAATTATAGACAAATATAACAAAGCAGTGCTTCAAGTCCTGTAAATTTGTTTTTCCCTTTCTGTTTGCTTAGTAGTGGGACACTATGAAAAAGGGGAATTTCCTTGAGAGTTTTAAAGTTTATTTAATTTTACTCTTATTAGTCTTAGAGTAGTCATTTGTAAAACACTACTGTTTAATATTGACAACTTTGAAAGTCACTGAAAAAAATTAAATGGCAATTTAATGTTAACAGCTGCTTATGGTTATCAAATCCATCAAAGCCCTTCATGAATATATTAGGCACAAACCCACAGAATTACTGTTGCTGAAGACAGCTTGGTATTTTCAAATTGCCTAGTGAGAATAGATGTACTATAATAAGAAGGACTCTGATCACAATTTACTGTTTTGTCTTTACATAGAAAGAAACCTTGGCCTGTTTCTAATTATTTAATGTTCTAAAATCTTTGCCAACTTAGCTATAAAATGATTCTAGAAGTGTATCTGAAAATTATCTTTCCTCTAAATTTGCGGTTTTTGAAAAATAGCTACAATAACAAAACGGAAACAAAATAAAACTCCTGTAATAAAAATAATTAAAATTGAATAAGTAGTTCACATGGAGCCAATTAAGACTCAGAGCCCAAATGTGAGTCTTCCAAAGTTTTATTAGTAAGGCAGTCATGTTCTTCAGTTTCATTCTTCTAGAAAAGTATCTTCTCATTAAATGTTGGTAAGGGTGTTGTTGGAGTTGTGGGAACCAGGGCTATCCTAAAGAAAGAGCGGGGCATGAAGCATAAAATATACCCATAAAGACTTTGCTTGCTTTACACAGCTAGTCCTGAAACCATTCCTTGGAAGATCTATGCAGCTTGCCTTCTTTCGAGGTGTTTTAAATTCCAAAACACTGTTTCAGTTACCTTTCATCCAAAGCCAGAGGGTGCTTAATCCAGGAAGACCCGACTGCTTAAATCAGTCTAGGCTGAGGTACACAGATAGTTACCCAGCCACTCTCTTAAGTCTCTGATTGATGGAACTTCAGGGAGTGCAGGCCTGGGTCATCCTTGGGAGTAGGGTGGCCTGGGAAGGCTTAAATTATGCTGAGTATTTTTTTTTTAAGTACTCTAAACACCTGGTGTGGGGCTCAAACTCATGACTCCGAGATCAAGAGTTGCATGCTCTACTGACTGAGCCAGCCAGGCAACTTTGGAAAGGCTTAAATTATACCAGTAACCTTGCAAGTTATCTCTTAGGTTAAGCTCAAGGATAATTCTCTGTTAAGTCTCTTCTGAGCCAAAAATAAAATGGAATCTTCAAGGTTAGTCAATTGGGACTCTGCGGTAGAAAGTAAAGATTTTGAGGAAAAGAATTAAGGGGGGGGGATCAAAAGTTCTTGTCTCTTTATGCACCTATTCATAGGCTAAGTTAACCTCAACCAAACCACAGAGGAGTAAAAGAGTTTACATGGAGATGAGGTGGTCTACATTCAATTTTATATACTATAAAGAGTGAGCATTTTCTTGGCATGTTCTCAGAGTACCTACTCTGGGGACCAAGCCTGATTAGTAGAAGGCAACACAGGAATATGGGTCCATCCCTTCTCTGGAGACCACCTGGATTACAGCACCAGATTATAAATCAAGATTGTGAGAGTAAGAGCCATAGTCCAAGAGGGCTAAAAGTAGTTAAAAAAAAAAAAAAGTTCCTTTACTGAAAGTAGGCAAAGTAAAAGACTTGGTGTCAGAACCCAGGCAGGAGAAACTCAGTTATTAGAACTAGGATATGAAGCCAGAACCAGATTACCACCAGAGCTGACCTTACAATGGTGAGATCTCTAGCACAGAGATTCTAGAAAGGAGAAATTAACTTCACTTAAAGGGAGAAGGCTGTTACCTGGGGAGAGAACCAGGCAGCACTTGAGAAGTCTAGAATGGACCTACCTTAATCCTAATTTGTGGAATCCTAAAGACTGTTAAGTACTCAAACCTGGGGGCGCCTGGGTGTCTCAGTGGGTTGGGCATCTGCCTTCAGCTCAGGTAATGATCCTGGCTGGGGTCCTGGGATTGAGTCCCACATTGGGCTCCTTGCTCAGCAGGGAGTCTGGTTGTCCCTCTGCCTGCCACTCCCCCTGCTTGTGCGTGTGCTCTCTCTCTGACAAAAACAAACAAACAAACAAACAAACAAAAACAAAACAAAACAAAACAAAAACTCAAACCTGGTCTGTATGAAGTTGCTTATTGTTCTCATATTAAAATAACTGGTCAGGGCAGCAAAATCCCTGAGCACATGTTTGTGTATATGCAAATGAGATGGAGAGCAAAAGAGAATGAACATGTTTCCTTATCTTGTTAATAAATAATACTAACAGGATTAATAATAATTATGACCTAAAAACTAGAAATACAAGTTAGTGAACTGCATCTATCAGAATGTGCTGGTCTTGATGGGGTTTCTGTGTCATATCTTTTAAGGTTAATTCCAGTGAGAATATAAATTTTTTTCTGCTGGCACCACACAATGATAAACTCATACCTACCAGCCCAATAAAGAGAGGACTAAGAATTTAGGAAATAAAAACAAACCTTCATTTTTGAAAATTCTTAAAAGAGCCCTTACTAGATGACTTGACACAATGGCTTCAAAAAGTTTTAAAAACATATTAGGCTGCAAAATAAGTGCAAGATTTCAATTGCTTCTTTTGTCTAGTCTAGTCTTTACATATAATAGTACAAGTGTGTGCTTGGTGGCTTTGCAATCTGTCAACCTACTTGTCCTGGAATTCCCTCTTATGTCTGTTTCTGGCTGGGGTGGGCCACAAAAGAGATATTTATTTATTTATTTAAATATTTATTTATTTATTCTTTTACTATGTTTGGTTAGCCAGGATCTAGCACATCATTAGTCACAAAAGAGATTCTCGTGTGAGGTTTATACCACCTGACACAGTTGTCACTATGTGGCTCCTGTACTGTTGCTTGTCTGCTGGTTCACCTGACTGGCCTGCAACACTGACCAGTCCAGAAAGCCAGGTAGGGCAAACTGCTCTATCTTTTGCTGGATCCTCCCTTGAGTTCTGACTCTAGAGTCAAGTGTGGGTTAACTCTGTAAGGAAGGACCCTGACTTCTGCGGGACATCCATACCATCAGAATCAGAGGCAGCAAGAGCTACCTGTGGTTTCAAGTGGGCTCATGAACATGGCCTGTGCTTCTGCATTCCAGCTCATCATGAATCTCCTCTGTCTTCCCTTCCTGACTCCCTGCATTGTGAACTTCAAGCTCTGGGAACAAACGCAAAGGTAATAGATAGTTTTAGCACATTCTTCTCTCTACACACCAGACTTGGTCTGTGGGACCAATACAATATGGCAGCAGCAAAGGGATGCCACTTCTGGGATTAAGTGATAAAGATATTGTAGCTTCTGTCTTGGCTGGGCTATCTCTTGGATTACTTGCTCTAGGGGAAGCCAGTTGCCATGTCAAAAGGACATTCAAGCAGCCCTCTGGAGAAGTAGTCTATGTAGTGACGAACTGAGGTCTTTTGCCAACAGCCAGAGGAATAGAGGACTGCAGCCAACAGTCTGTGGGTGAATTTTCTATAAAGCTAATCCTTTAGCTATTGTCAAGTCTTCAGATGACTGAAACCCAGCCTATAGCTTGACTGGAACCTCATGAGAGACTGAGATGGGGCCATCCAGCTAAACCGCTCATGGATTCCTGACCATCAGAAACTATGTGAGATGCCAGTGTTTAAAGCTAAGTTTTGTCATGTGGTAACAAATAACTATACAATGTCTAAGTATAAAATATAATATTTCTTTCACATGCCTATGAATGCCAAACTAAAGGAAGAGATGCAGAGAAAAAAAGTAAATTGTGTTTTAGCTCATTGTTCTTCTTCAGTGCTCATTTAGATTCTTTTAACCCTACACCTGTGGGCAAATACTTATTCACCTAAACTAAATTTGAAAAACGTAAGGAAGTGGGTTAGCTTTAGTTATAGGGATATATATCTATATATCTCTATACACATCTTCTTTGAATTGAAGGCTCTCCTTTTGAGAAGACAAATCATGGGATTTTCCCCAGAGTCTAGTCTGTTCTTTGTGGAATGGTAGGGAAGCTGCTACTCCTTTTACAGGTTGAGATTTAAAATTTCATTTATTATTCTTTTTTTATGTAATATGACCGCTTTAAAGAATGTAAAGTATGATTTGATTTCCTTCCTAGTTTTTGTTAGGGAAACATTTGGAAACAGAAGAAATAAGAATGTATTTCTTCTAGCCTCTCTTTATTTCTCTTTCTGTCTTATAATCAATTTCAGTAACTTTAACAATAAACAGTAAAAATGATAGAGTATACAAAGCATTGCCCAAGTGAATCCATCACAAACCTGTGTCTGAGAATGGCTTCCTAAGTAGGTGAAATGTGTTTCACACAAAAAGTCCATTTTCTGTTATTGCCTTTTTTATTTGGACTACTAGATGCTATATATTTTAAGGCAATCTTAATAGTTTCCTGTCTCTCACTAACAAGAATGACTTGTCATAATGAGCAGTGTAGACACTGTCCATTTGATCCACTCCAGAAAACTGTCTATATGATACAAGAGTAAATCACTTCAATTCCTTTGTGGAATGAGTAGAGTATAAATAAATAAATAAGACAGAAGAATAAAGAAAAAAATGGTCAGTTCTATCAGAAGGAAACAAAGGATAGGAATACTTGGAGGCCTGGTTTAATAAAAAATGTGACAAGACAAAGAATTATATATGATAACTCTAAAGGAAAGTAGAATCCGCACTAATATAAAATGTCCATGACATAGTTTCTTCTTTCTTTAAGAAGGAAGATAATTTTGTAGTTTAAGAATAATAATTCTCAATTCTTTGAAGCTGGAGGACATATATTGTAAAATGACTACTTACTTTTACCTCCACCAAAAAGAATTGTAATTTTCAGCACTCTTTCTATAATTTCTCACATTTCTAAATCTGAGTAGGAATTTCAGATTCCATGTTAGGGAATGGATTTGTTTTCCAGGGGGTCTTTTTCGTAGTTGTGTTGTGTGTCTTAGTTCTATTATAAAGTTTTTGTCTATTTTTTTTTAAGTTTATTTAAACTCCGGCTCGTGACCCTGAGATGAAGCAAGTCACATGCTCTTCTGACTGAGCCAGGCAGAAGCTCCGTTTTTTGTTTTGACAAGACTCCAACATGTTCTAATTTTTCCTTTTCCAATTAGTGTTTGTTGTATCTCGTACAGAATTATACAAAAATGTCATTGCAGGGGTACCTGGGTGGCTCAGTGGGTTAAGCCTGTGCCCTCAGCTCAGGTCATGATCTCAGGGTCCTAGGATTGAGCCCCAAATCCAAGCTCTCTGCTCAGCGGGGAGCCTGCTTCTCCTTTTTTTCTCTCTGCCTGCCTCTCTGCTTACTTGTGATCTCTCTGTGAAATAAAGAAAATCCTTAAAAAAATGTCATTGCATTTGACCACTTAATTTTTTTACTATTACTTTCTGAGACTTTTTTGTATGAAATATTGATAGAGCCATTACTTTATGTCACATTTAGGGTTCCAGGTGGGGATGAAAGGTTAAGTTACAGCAAATTCTGTGCTGTATGGAGCTGGAAAGTGGTAAAGTGATTCTCAAAATCAACTCTTAGGATCGGAACTGAGAGGTTTATTTAAAATGGAAATACTCAGGCCCCCTTCTAAATGGACAGAATCAGAATCTCTGGGAGTGGAACTTGAGAATCTGCATTGTTAATAAATTCTCTATCATTCTAATGAAAACTGAAGTTTAAGGACTGTTGATCATGTGAGGGCCTCAGGGTAGAGAAGTAAGCAATTTATACACCACACACCACACTACAACCTTCAAAATACAATAGTAGCATGAAGGAAAGCTTTGTCAGGGCAGCAGTTCCCATACTCCGGGAGGAAGATGGAATGCAACACACACACACACACACACACTCAGAATATACATATATAGAGAATATATATATATACAGTGTATAAAACACACACACACACACACACACACACACACACACACACACTTTAAAGGCACCAGAACGTGTCTTTTGGGTTTTAGAGAAACCCTAAGAAGATTTATAGATAGAAGACCTGCAATAAATATCTGTCAATCAGGTTGGAGCGAACACCTTTTATAATTCCATTCTACTAATCAGCAATTTTTTTTTTTTTTGGATGCTTATAGATGGGACAGTAGTATCTATGCCTTTTTATTTTTTAACTCAAAAGGATAGTGACTAGAACTTCTCACTCTTCGTTCATAGTGGGGAAGTCGCCCCAACAATAAGAATTAGGTAGAAAAGTAATTTAAGAACCAATCAGCTCTCTGGAGCAGCTCCAGACGGCTTCCCAGGGAAGACTGGCGGAAGATGGGACTTGGTTACCTCATTCAATCGGACAAAGAAGGCCACAATAGTCTAGGGCGGCCGAAAATTCCTTGTGGGTTTACCACGTGAGGTGTTAAACCTCGGCGGGGCTGACCTTTGGCTAGAAGTCCTTTAGTCGGAAAATTAGGGGCACTATGGATAACTTATTTTTCGGGATCCTGGAGAAATGGTCAGCGGTTGTGGAGGTACCAGTAACCAAAATGGCTGCAAGGCGCTTCAGGCTGCAGATCAGGTGATGCAGCCCCCGTCCGCTCCCTTCCCACCAGCCGCTCCTCCCGCTCCCTTACGTAGGGGTGGGTGTGGTCTGTCCGGAGGCTCTTTTCCGAGGCTAGGAAAACCATAGGACACATGCGCAGTTGGGCTCCTCAGGCGCTTCGGGTCTCCTCCCAGCCCAGCGCCCCGCCCCTATCTGCCGGGCGGGGCTGGGCCGAGAGTCCAGCAGCTGCTGGCTAGGGCTTCAGGGACTTCCTTGTTGTGAGTCCCGACCCGGCAGTGTCCGGACTCGTAGCACCGCTGTCCTTACCGGGACCGCTAGTCCGAGTCTAGGTCGCAGCCGCAACCTCAGCCCGTCGGTCCCCCTTTCAGCGCAGGTCTTTTCCCCGCACGCCCCGCGCTCCCTAACATGCCCAACCCCAGCAGCACCTCCTCTCCCTACCCCCTCCCTGAGGAAATTAGGAACCTGTTGGCAGGTAAAGAGCCCGGGGGGTAAAGGGGGCGGGCAGCGCTGCTGGGGCGGGGGCGGGGGCGAGGGGACGGCGAGCCGGTGGGGACAGAAGCATTCAGCGTCTCCGCCCTCCCTCCCCACGCTTCCCAGGTCTCCCGGCCAGTGGGAGCAGGACTGGGAAAGGGGAAGCGGGGTCTGAGAAGGGAGTGGGCGTGTGTTGAAATTTGGTTCAGGGGTGCTGGGGAAGCCCCCCCGGATGGGCTAGACTAACGGGATCACGGCAGTTCTGTATGCATCGTGAGGACGTCGTGTGCGTGTGTGTGTGTGAGAGAGAGAGAAGGGAGAGGAGGGGAGAGGGAATGGTCGTGAGTGCGTGTCTGAGAACTGGGAAGGGCTCAGAAGTCGAAGAAGTTGTTCTTCGGGAGCCTGGCCAATGGAGGAGAAGGGTGTAAAGATGCAGAAAGATGTCTGAGCTACAGGTGTTAGAGGTTGTGGGACGCAAGGTTTTGTCATTTCGAAAACTCTTTTTTTTTCTTAAACGTTCATTGCGCTCATATTTAAGACTTTCAAAGAGGGCCTGATTCTCAAATGCCCACTTGTCTTCAGCCTGAGTAACATGAAAATAAAAAAGGAAGTATGTGTTAAGGTCCAACTTCCTGTGTCACACGATGAAAGTACTTCATCTTTGCACCCTCATCTTCCCCTTTTCAGTTCTAAATGACCATTTATAGGAACTTACGCTAGGAGTTCAAGATGCGGTTCTTCAAGGATATTACGAATCCACTCCTTCATTACTCTGCTAGGGAATGGAGAGGCATATTTCTGCACAAAGTAGAGAATACATCTTTTCAGGGTAGCACAAATCTTACCCATCCTGATGCTCCGAAATTCTTACCATCATTTATTTTGTCATTAGGTTCATCAGAATTCTAGAAACTGAATTTTGATGGTTTTACCTTAGTTGTCTCAAGTATTTATCTTTAAATATTGGTCATGAATAGCTGGATTAGAAGAGTTTCTTTTAGATGTTTCTTCCAAGTTGCTTATTTTAACTTTAAAAATTAATATCTAAAATGTGACATTTTAAGTAAGTTGCTATTATAGTGTGAGACCAAATCTCCTAATATGCTGTTTTGCTCGTTAGCATCATGAATATGATTAAGAGAATAAAACCAATAGCGTATGAATGCAGACTTAGGTTTGTCTAAACACGATTACAGTGTGATAAATGCATTTGTGGTGGGATAGTATTTTACTCTTAAGAATGCTTATTGTCATTAATGGGTACCACTAAGAGAAATATAAAGAACTATAAAGACTTGATTTGAGGCAGCTTTTACTCCACTGTATGAGAGTTTCCCACGAGTACTGATTTTTGCTACAGTTAACATTTTCATTGTTACAATGCTGGAGTTTCATGTTTAGGCTACTATTTTAATAGCCAGACTGGAGAAGTGTTTATCATTAAGTACAGACCTATGGGTGCACACCTTTAAAAAGCCTGAGAGCTCCAACAGGAGGCAGTTTGCTATTTGGGTCCATAATCATACTTTTCTTTTTTAAGATTTTATTTATTTATCTGACAGACAGAGATCACAAGGAGGCAGAGAGGCAGGCAGAGAGAGGAGAAAGCAGGCTCCCTGCTGAGCAGAGAACCCAATGCGGGTCTCGAACCCAGGACCCTGGGATCATGACCTGAGCCGAAGGCAGAGGCTTTAACCCACTAAGCCACCCAGGCGCCCCCCCCCCCATAACCATACTTTTGTCGATAGTATGAGACTCATTATTTTCTGATTCCCATAAATTACAAATATTTCATGTGGCCCTTATGTATATAATTTGCTGCAAGCTTATTATATTTAAATTATCTACCAATGCTAACTTCCTATATACTTAGCCACTTCTCTCTCTTTAGTCTGTTAATATACCTGCATAATGTCTAAAATGAGTGTTTTAAAAGTTATCTTTAAAAGTCAGGTTTTCAAAACAGAGGGTTGCTAGTGGGGAAGGGGGCAGGGAGAGGGTGGCTGGGTTATGGACATTGGGGATTGGGGAGGGTGTGTGCTATAGTGAGTGCTGTGAAGTGTGTAAACCTGGTGATTCACAGAACAGTAGCCCTGGGGCTAATAATACATCATATGTTAATAAAAAAAATAAATAAAAGTCAAGCTTTCAGTATTTCATATTATTAAACAAATCACATGTAAAGCACATAAAGTGTTAAAATCAAATATGAAAATTTAAAATATTAAATTTTAAAAATTAAAATTAATCTTTAAACTTTGACTTATACTTTATATTCAGAGGACATTTTCAAGAGGTATGGATTTGAGGGAATATCTGTCTATACTTTTTAAAGAAACTAGTGTTTTTCAGTTTCCTTTTTTAACGTATTATTCAAAGAAAGTTGTTAACATTTTGTGTTTGACTGTAATTAAAATCTTTTTGGAGATAGGAAAGGTTGCAAGAATAAAGGTTCTCAGCAGCCTTTTCACATTTTCCATCCAAAAAATTCTGTTCGGATTGTGCATGAGTATTTGCATAATTCAAGTGTTTTGGGTAATAGTAGGTTAGATTTAAGATTACTACAACTATAGAGGGAGAACATTAGTTTGAATTTTGGGGATTACTGCATTACCTGATACTTTCTTTGAAACTAAGAAGGAGGTATTAGTAGTGATGGTTGTAGTTAATAGTTGAGTACTCTGAGAATGCTTGACACCATGCTAGAATTCCCATGTAGAGAAGATAAGGACCTAAACTTTTCAGGCACTTCAAATCTTTGTCTACAGAAAACAAGGAAGTAAAGTCAAAAGATAATGCCTATCAAAATAATGTTGCTCAGACATTTCCCTTTGTGTTCTGTGTGCCTATTACTCAAATCATTATATGTCCTGTGTTAAATGCTTGACATCTGGACTGCTTGATAGAAATAGGTGCTCAATGTATTCTTATCAGTTTATATTATTTTCTTTCTCTTTACTTTTCTTTCTAATTATAGCAGTTTTAGGCTTCCCTTCACTATTTGTTCTCCTCTCTTCTCATTCTTTCCCCTCTAAAACATTCTATAGAAATGCAAAAACCCATAGATGCTATCATTCTTAACTCACATTTAATGATACTCTTGAAAAAGTGGCTATATGGTTTTGACTGTTAGAGATATATATTTCTCTGGAATCAGTATATTAAATCTTGAAAGCCTATACTTCTTGTAAAGGTGTTGTATTCTTTTGTTACATGAATAGAAAAAAGGTTATAGATTTTTGTTAAAAGCAAATTTTGAACTGCCTATGCGCTATAGACAATCTGTAATTTTTTTTTTTTCACAACAATGGAAGAACAGGTTTAGCCTGGATAATTGGAATCAATGGATAATTTCAGATCTTGCCCATTTAATCTTTTCCTACATCCAAATATTTTGACTAGGACAACAGCGAGAATAATCTTGATTTATGTGGGTTGTTCCTCCAGGCAGGCGAGAAAGTGAGAGGAACTAGAACCACAGGTTCCCAACCCCCTTCATTTGTTTAACCATCCTTTGAATACTGGAGTGTTAGTAGTTTGCAATCAGATATTTGTTTTAGGACAACATGTTTGAAGAGAAAAGCTGTAAGAGGATGTAAGTTTCTTTTTATGAAGTTAGAAGATGAAACCAATGCTGATAGGAGAAAATAGTGCTTGTCAGTACTCTGAAAATCTAAACAAACAATAAACAAAGTGGCTATATGGTTTCTCCAAAGTGACCTTGAACACCCCCCCCCCCCCCCCCCCCCCCGCACAGGGCAGTCTTGATTAGAAATATTGCGTTTTTCCCTACTGGGGATTTCCAGAACATTTTTTTTTTTTTTTTAAACTTCACACATTAAAATGGATAATCCCTTTAGGGGCACAAGATAAAGAATGCAATTCCGCTGAAATAGAGGGGGATTTTTTTTCAGTGCTAAGAATAGTATGGTTTGATTTCCACCTTTCTTAAATTCCATTTATAATTTGGTCAACATTTGGGTTTGTTTTTCCTATGAGAATTATTTATGGTACATCTAGTGTCCATAATTTGCTTCTGGGGCATTGGCTGAGTATGTAAAGGGAAGAGTGCCACCTACTGAGTCACCAATAGTCACCTACTTCTTTAGCACCTGGATTTTCTTACAGAGTGAGAACAAGCCTTCCCCATTTTGGCAGTGATAACTAATGAGCATAAAGGTGCTATGAGGACATTTGATCTTGAAGTGAAATCCGTTTATCATGCCTCTAAGGTTTTCTCTTCAAGAAACAGGAATATATGTAAATCAAAGGAACAAAATTTTATAATTTCTTATTATGGGTCAAATAGCATAGATGTATTAAGATGTGATGTTAAGAAAATTATTTTCCTCTATTAAGCATATAATGTCCTACTTATTCTTGGGAGGGGATCTTTGGCTGGCTTGTTTTCCAACCTCACTTTCCATTGAAAGTATTTTCATCTCTGATATGTACAATTTTTATAGTTACTCAACCCAAGTTATCACTGGGTTTCTTTAAAAAAAAAAAAGGCATCTAAATATATTAAAAAAATGAGAAGAAATTACCAAATAGGTTTATCTCTACATTAAAGTATTACTAGAAGGAGGATAGAAACAACAGTGTAGGAAAAGCCTCTGGTGATTTGAAACACACTTCAGTTGTCTCTCATAAATTTAAGATTAAGTGTCATATATGGGTGATAAAAGTGGCATAGGCTAGTTTTTATATACTCATTATTCACTTAGTTTGTCTTTTTCAATTAAAGCCAAGTCTATCTTTTTCATTCCACTGAGTTTACATTTCTTTTTCAATCACATACTGAACACATTACAATAGATGCTACCTAACAGTGAATATAGTGTAAATCTCAGACTAATGTGTTATTCACTGTGGCTTCTTTGAAAATGCGTGGTAAAAAGACTTTGATTATTATGAGGTGTTATTTATCAAGAGTCATCTTTTAGAGGGGGAAACATGTTCATCTGTATTCTTCAACAGCCCAGTTTTCTATCAAAATAAATCATGGAGCTCCCAAAGCCAATTTTGAAGATTTTGTCAGATGATTGAATTTTAAGACTCAGGACTGTTTTCCTTATTGTACTATGAGAACTCCTTGTGCTTGCTCGTGTCTCTCCCATGTTTAGAAAATCCACAGTTCAACCATAACCTGTAAAAGTGCTATATAATCAAGGAAAGACATTGATTAGAGAATCAATAACTTTTCACTTAGCCATTTTCCAACTTTGGGCATTGATCTACATGTGCCCAGTTTAATTGATTTTCATGTTTTTACCAGTAGGTATTTGGTCAGACTGTACCCCCCTTTTAACAGAGAAGAACAGCTTATTTTTCCTTTTGTTCTGATGTCAGCTTAAAGTTTGGCTGGGATTCTTACCATATTAAGTTTTGTAATAGTACCTTAGTGAATACATAGTAAAACCTGGCCCAATTCATAAAGTAAGGAGGGTGTGGAATTCAGTAAGTAAAGCCATTTGGGGGTGAGGTGTGATTGGTTTTACACTTATGTTATTGATCTGGAGCTGAGCAAATGGTAGTGGATTCAGTCCAATTCTTGGCCCTCCTGTACAAGTCAGGCCATCACAGAGGCTGTGTGTGTGTGTGTGTGTGTGTGTGTATGCAGGCAAACCTTCTCAAGGTGGTATTGGGTGGTTGGGAAAGGAGGCAGAAGACATCAAGTGCTACCTTTGTGACTTATTTCCAAGCTCCCAGGAAGTCCTATTCCAGGCTGCTTGCTGGTCAAGCATGGTTGAGGGCAAGTGGCCAAACCTCAGCTTTCTTCAAAAGTGGGAACCTAGGTACTGAGCTTTGAAAGGGTGGCAGTTTATTTTTTTGTTTGCCAGAATTTAAAAATTGCTCTAAGCTTTTGTGGGTTCAAGTTTTTCACTATGTGATCCAAATGGAAGGTGGTAGAAAGCAGTCAGAGTCTCTCTCTCTCTATTAGATACCTGTTCTAGCCACTTGGACTTATAGGGAAAGACGTGGGAGGTAGGCAGTTTTTCCTGAAAAAGAAAAAAAGAGGAAATTAGAATGCCATTCCATGGTTTGGTGTGTGCTGTGTTTGCCTCTTAGGGGTTGTGCTGGCTTTTGAGAGGTTTCCAACTTAAACTGCTTGAGATTGCTGGGCCAAGACATGATGTCATCTTTTAATTTTGTTTTGAGACCTTAACAGTTATCGACAGAGCAGTTGTAAGTCTGATCTTCTGAGGGCCCTCTCCCCCAGATCTTTACAGTTGTACCGGGAGATAAGGTTTATTCTTGGCAGTGTTAAGGTGTAAAAGGAAGAAAAATCACCACATTTACAGTCTCTGGGATAACTTTTTCCTTGGTGATGACGCGGGGGCAGAGGCTGATGGAGCCGAGCCTGATTCTGGGGTTAAATGCCAGCAGCACTGACCCGAAGTCTGCGTGGCTGCGGGTGGGGTGCTGCAGCATTGGGGCTCCCCGGAACTGCTTTATCGGTGCGGGCCAGGCGGGTCCCCAAGCTTGGATGAGTGCCTGCGTGACTTGATACCCCTCCCTCTGAAGAAGAGGAATTCTGACTCGCCAGACAGAGAGGCTGGGGAGGAGGCAGGCTGACCTTTTCTTACAATCGAATTACCACTGTTCCCCGAATTACAGGCAGTCTGCAGTCAGTGAAATCTACATATCAACCGAGGGACACGACCCCTAAAGGAAGGTAGAAGAGGGCTAACGCGCTTGCTAGTTTACCGTTTTGCAGGGCTATTCACAGCACAATAAAAAGCTTCAAATCTCTTCTCCAACCAGCCAGAGGAGCGCTTGATTCGTCCAGGACTTTTATTGCCCGCTTTTGAAATATTACCCTGGCTCTGAGCTACAAAGCCGCAGATTCAGTTCCATTTGTCTGGCGAGGGCGCTGCCCCAAACCCGTGCTCCCTGCTCACAGCTCCTAGGACGGGAACCCCGGGGGTTTAACACTCCCAAGTGTCGAGTGTTCGAGGAACGCGGAGCGGAAGTGTCTCCCAGGAAAGCCCGGAGTAACAGCTGAGCGCTTGCCCAGTCTTTGCGCTGGGCGAGCAGGGTCCCTGCTTTGCGCAGGGACGCGGCGGAAGAGTCCCCCATGCATCCAGAGGGTGTCGGTGCCTGGGACAGGCTGTTTCTTTTCAATTCGAAAATAAATGGGCACAGTGTGGATTTTAAGAAATAGCCCAGATATCAAAAACTTCAAAATCGACGGAATCTGTGGGCACCAACAAACTTAAGATTTCAGGAATCAATTCCACTTTCAAATTCCTAACTTATCTGTTAAAAAAGAAAAAAAAACACAAGAAAACAGCAAAAACGGTTCTTACACTCGTCTCTCCTTGGGAAATAATTAATTAAAAAATTCAGTGTTTATTAAATCTTTTTAGTTGCCTTAAACCCCTTTTCTGGGATTAGCTTAAGAATACATCAAGATTACTCTAAAACTATAGATGTTTTCCCTTGCCAGATCTTGGAATCTTCTCCCTCTCAACAAACAAACAACACGGTTCTCCTAGCAGTCTCACACTCTTTCGACAAGCATTTCCTCATAAAATAGCATGGGTCAGAATTTTAAAAATATTTTTTGGCAGTGTTAGGAAACCCTGTATAGAGCATTGGAGCTTTTTCTGTTTTCTGAGTTTTTATAGAACTGAAACGACCTTTTAAAGAAATAACTCTTGGGCTGTAATTCCTTCTGCTATTGCTTCCGGAGATAGAAAATAGATCCTGTTTGTTTAAATTTGGATTGTGTAATGAAAGTGTAAAATAGGCAATTAAATACTTGTGGATGAGGGAATTAAATACAGACACTGAGTGAAACTAACATTAAGCAGACTATTCTCCAGTCTTTGTGCCAGAGACTCTCCCAAGTATTGAGTCCGGTTGGATGAAAGAATCAGCAGTAGACGTGCTACTTCTTCCCTTATTCTACTTTTTGAGTAGGTGTACTGTCACCGTCTCAGAGAAGCCAGTGATCTCCATTTCAGCTAATGTCTGAATGTCCAAAGGTTGCTTGTTTCCCTGGATACAAAATTTAAAGAGTTTAAAGGAGAGTGCTTTTGTGTGTGTGTGTGTGTGTGTGTGTGTGTGTGTTTAAGTAAGTTTCATTATTTCGAACTCACAGTAGAAGTCTGGCTCTAAGTTGCCCTGGTTATGGATTATGTCTATATAATCTCCTCTTCAAAATATGGACAGCTTAAGTAAAGAGAAGCTGTGGCATTTTGCTTTCATTTCGTTTTGATACATACGTGTAATATTAGTCAGTAATGGACTTTGAACAAGAAAGCTACTTTAAAAAAATTATTCCAAGACTAAATTTTAATTCTTTCACTTGTCATATTGATTTAGTGAAAAATGATCATTATACATTTATTATGAATGTTTGGGATAACAGTTTAATCACCTTTGCTTATTGGATCAAGATACTATTGTAATGAAGAATTTAAAATCGATTACAACATTCTATCTCAAATACTGGGTTCTAAATTGTTAATTATAAGTACAGTTGAAAGACTATTTTAATGCTTTGAATTAATTACATATACTATTATATGCTTTGATACTGTCTTTTTATCAGTGTGAGTTAGGGGACAGAGAAATAAAAAGAGGGGACAGAGAATAAAAAGAAAATAAAACATACATACATCTCTTCAATATGAAATATGGATGGTTTGTACTCATCCTACTTTAAAATTTTTTTATGGTATCCTTTATATGAGATATCTCAAAGTAAGATTTGAACATCTGAATATAAAATTAACTTAAAGTTGCACTATGGTTCATGAACAATATGAATGGGGCTATTATAAAGTCAAACCAGTAAAGACTAGTTGGAATTTTGTACTAGAAAGAACTAGAAAGCAGAATAATTTACAAGTTTATTAAATTTTAAGTGGAAATGTTATATGAAACCATGGAAATCTTATTTCTAGGTTACTATATTTTTAAATAGTGGATGAATCTACCTTTGCCACTTCTTCGTTTATTTAAAGAAATATTTCCAGGTGGTAATACCCAGGCAGAAAGCAAGAACACACAAAACCACATAGCAGACGATCTGTTTTTTTTTTTTTTTTTTAAGGTGGTTGGTAGAATGGATGGGGCAGGTAGGAAGGAAGAGGGTTTGATTTGGAATCTTGGCTAGAAGAATGGATTTATTTTTTCCTTTAAAACATTAAATATTGCACATACTTGAAAATGGATTACACTGGAAAAAACAGGCCCTTGCCAGAGACATTAGCTTATATTGATATAATATTGTGAATGACCCGTTTATACAGGAGCTTACAAAATGATAGTAACACATGCATAAAAGCTCTGTGCTTGCTTTTATATGTGAGAATTTGTTTTATGGGGCACCATAGTTTATTAAAACTTGTGAGCTTCTCTCTGGTTTAATGATGCCAAACATCCAAATAGCATTTGCTGTGCTAAGCATAAGTAGAGCATACAAATTTTATTAGCTAAGTGGTGAGCAGATTTGTCCAACTTAGTATTTGAAACATATTTCAACTGTTATGCTTTGGATTGATAAATAACTGTAACAAATTGTACAGATATTAACACTTATGGGTAGAAACAATCATTGTCTTATTTGTCTTCACAAAAAATGATTCTTTCCTATAATTTGTATCCTGTTTCTTATATTTCATGGTTTAGATGTTGAAACATTTGTGGCAGACACACTGAGAGGGGAAAATTTATCCAAGAAAGCAAAGGAAAAGAGAGAATCCCTTATTAAGAAGATAAAAGATGTAAAGTCTATGTAAGTCACTTACTTGCTGTTTTTTATTTCTTACTTAGAAGCAGCTTCGTAGTTAACATTTTAATAAAGAATTATCTTGGAATTACCTTTCTTTATGTCCTAACTGAATTGGTGTTAAATATTTTAAAGGACAAAATATATGTCCTCTATGATAGTTTTTAAAAACTGACATGCTTATCATATTATCTTTTTTTAAGGTTCTTGATTATATATTTTTCTAAGCATTCTAGTAAAATCCAACTGTTTAATTATTGAAGACATATTTGGTTTAAATAATAGGACAAAGGTAGGTTGAGAATTTTAATATAAATACCTCTAGATATGGAAATGAATAAATATAATGTATATCATGGATACTAAAGATTTTAATGCTATGACTGTATCTTGGGTTTTTATACTTTTGTTATAAATCCATAAGGCTTTTGGAATTGTCATTTCAGGATAGGAAGTGCTTTTTTCTCTAAACGTGTCTTTATGTTACATATTTTAAAATAGGTGTGAATTATTGCCAATGTATAAACCTTGTTTCGATTTGTCAACCCTCATTTTAAAATATAATATTCTTGCTTTTTTTTTCCAGCTATCTTCAGGACTTTCAAGACAAAGGTAAATCCTTAAGTTTGTCCACCTTGAAATATTTTATCCTTGTGGAGATGTTCAGTAGGGTAATCTAAAACATACTGAAATTTGATAGTTGGGATCAAAATTTAAATTTCCATATTGTATACTTAGACTTTCAACATGAGAGTGCTAGCTCCCCCTGCTGAGAAAAAAATTAAAAAGCATATCCAGAATCTAGTCTGCACAGTCTCCTGATGCAGAAATCTTATGTATTTAATATTCTTAGGTGCTTTAATGTTTTTTCACATTGTGGCAGAACTTTGTTAAGAGAAGTATGAACTTGCAGGTATACATGGAATAATCTGGGAGAGAAGAGGTGAGACACTAAGCTAACACCATTTAACCCAGCAGAGATGATTTTATAGCTGTGATGGGATCAGGAGGGCCTGTGGCTCACTGCTCATAGGTAATGTTTTTAAAGAGTGATTGTCTTAAAACAGTATCAGTTTTTGCTTGAAAGGATGAGTAAAATCTTTTTCAAATACTTGTTTTTATTATTGTGATTCTTTTAGTATGAATAAATGTATGCTATAGAAATTTTCAGAGAAGGGGTTGAACTTAATTTTTTCACAGTATGTGAAGAGTGCTGGTAACCTGATTGACTTCCTTTAGATTTAAGGGATGGTTGCTTAACGTATTGAAAACCAAATCAGGAAGGGCAAAGGAAGTTCCTACTCCTTCACGTCTTCAGTTCTATAAGGGAAACTGGGTACGTCCCTCACTTCCAGGATGCTAATTCATAGATCATGACCTGGAGCCTATGGATGCTGGGATGAGGGTCACAACATGAGGTCAGCTAACCAATGAGGAGTTAGGATCTGGGTTTAGGAAAAACAGTATGGCATCTTCTAACTGGGGTTAACAGACACCACTGAGTAATTCCTATTTCTACCAACTGATAAGGGAGAAAGTAATGATAGTTTCCATAAATGAAGTACTTCACCAGGCAGACCTAAATTCAAACAGTTATAAGGAAGCCATAGTTTCTTTTCTTTTCTTTTCTTTTTTTTTAAGATTTTATTTATTTATTTGACAGACAGAGATCATGATTAGGCAGAGAGGCAGGCAGAGAGAGAGAGAGAGAGGAGGAAGCAGGCTTCCCGCTGAGCAGAGAGACCGATGTGGGGCTCAATCCCAGGACCTTGGGATCATGACCTGAACCGAAGGCAGAGGCTTTAACCCACTGAGCCACCCAGGCGCCCCCATAGTTTCTTTTCGCATTAAATCATCAAGATCGATGTGATTGGAGGGAATGAGATTTTTTTTTTCATATGGAAAATTTTAACACTATCAAAGAGAAGAGCAGGAAACTCTTCTTCCCCACATATACCCACTTTTTTGTACTTGACATCCAGTCCTGAACTGTGGGTTTAATCATCTGCATTTTGCTTAATTGAATATAGAAATAATGAGTTTATGTGTTCTTTTATTTTTTTTTTAAGATTTTATTTATTTATTTGACAGACAGAGATCACAAGTAGACAGAGAAGCAGGCCGAGAGAGAGGAGGAAGCAGGCTCCCTGCTGAGCAGAGAGCCCGATGCGGGGTTCCATCCCAGGACCCTGAGACCATGACCTGAGCCGAAGGCAGAGGCTTTAACCCACTGAGCCACCCAGGCGCCCCAGTTTATGTGTTCTTATTATAACATTTATACAGCACTGTTCATAGAGGAATACTAGATTTCAGGTTCTGTCTTAAAAGACATACTCTGTTCCAGTGATAATTTATCAAACTCTCATTGTGGCTTAATTGCTAGTATATTTAAAAATTTTAAGCTAAGAAAGCACAATAATGAAGTCATTGTATAACTATATGATTCAATAATTGGGTAGGAACTTTGCTTTTGGTATTCTGGTTTATGACTTGTTCAGATGTGTAGATATTAAAATTATTTTGCTGAGATACGTCTTTGCCTCTAAAGAGAATGGAAATTGCTAGTATTTGATAGAAAGTGAAAAATGAGCCTAGAATAGGAGTTCAAACATCACAGAATTCAGAGATTCCCCATAACCATCTTTCTCAGAATAAGCCATTTGAGTCCACTACTCCTGTGTTGAGTTAACTAATCACCAAGAGTGACTGCTTAAAAGTAAGCCTATGGTTAAATTAGGTATATACCTTGGAGAAATATGAGAAGCTGAATAATTTTATGTCATTTTACCCTCAAAATATATTCAGCTTTATTCTAAAAAAAAAAAAAAAAATAAATTCCTGTAGTTAGGAGTAGCAAAGTTAGTACAGACTTCATAGTTACAAAGTAATTATTCAAGATACTTTTTTTAAAAAATAGGACATTAGTAATGATCAGATCTCTACATTGAGTAAATTCACCTAAGTATGTTTTGATAGTGCTGCTTTTGTTTTTCTTCTTACATTTTCTCTTTGGGGTTTTGGGTTGTCTTCATCCAAGCAGACCTGGGCAGAATTCCTTTTGGCTGTTTTCCCGCTCTTTCTCTTTTTCTCCCTCCCTTTCTCTGTCCCCCTCAGGTCAATATGGGGTCACAGTGAAGTAAACAGAGGATGTTTTCCTCCTTTTTACTTTTATATTCCTATTTCACCTATTTTATCTTTTTAAAATGTCAGTTAAATATGATTTTAGTATCATTAATGGAAGAAAAGAGGACCAAGTAAAGTGTTGTTAAGTAAAATGAATTAATTCAGTTATTAATTTCTAATTAGTGGATTAATTCTTTGTCTAATGTACATGGATGTTTATCATCCTTCCTTACTCCGTATCTCCTCCCTCCCCTTACACCATAGGTACTACCCCATCATCCTGAGATTTAACAATAGAGAATTTATAGTTTGTTGTTTTTCAGTTCTTAAAATGAGTTAAACTGATACAGTTGTTGAAACACCAAGCTGCATAGATCTTAGAGGATTTTTAAAAAGTATTTCCTTTTTTTTTTTTTTTTTTTTTTTTGGTGAGAACAGTTTGAACTTGTAGAAACTTATTTTATTACAGTAACTCCTAGATACTGAAGCTTGTTCATTAAGTTAATTTTCTGTTTGCTGTTTATAATAATTTTCAGTTGCTATCTGAAAATTTCCCTTTCATTTCTTTAATTTATTAAGGATTCTTGATTATATCTCCTTCTCTACTCAAGTCTAGATCTGATAAACTGTGACTTTAGAATAAATTATCAGTGGATTTTCTTAATTCCTTAATTTTACTTGTATATAGGAAAGATTTGAATCTAAGCAACTAGAACCTATCTTGCTTGGTCTGGTCCCTGTTACTTATTTGAAATTTTGCCCATTCTATCTAATATAGAGGGCTTTTTTTTTTTTTTTTGAAGATTTTATTTATTTATGTATTTGTGGAAGACAGAGTGTGTGTATGAGCGATGGGAGAGGTAGAAGGAGAGGGAGAGAGAATCTTTTCTGAAGATTGTATTTATTTATTTAGAAGGGGGTGGGTATGGGGCAGAGGCAGGGGGGAGAAAGAGAATCTCAAGCTGATTCCAGGCTGAGCATGGACTACAACTCTGGGCTTGATCTCATGACCTTTAGATCATGACCTGAGCCAAAAATCAAGAGTCAGACACTTAACCGAGTGAGCTACCCAGACGCCTCAGAGAGAGCTCCTTATATCCTTCAAATATTGTGTGTGATGAGATAAATATCCCTAGTTTCCTATTCTTGGTTGCAATATACCCTAATAGTATTGAGTGTACTCCTGAATTTAGGCTTCATGCACTAAAATTAAGCTACTTTTAAAATTATTTTAGAATAATTATGGTTATTTTAGAATTTGTTACTGTCATATGACATGGTCATAAGTCACTTAAACGTGACCTGAAGTAATTATTTTTCTAATGAAAATATATTACTAATTGAGTAAAGACTGTTACTGAGTATAAGACAGAATTTTCTAATATCCATTAGATATATGATAAAGAAGTTTTACTTGTATCTTGCCCTTATATTAGTCTTATTTTTTTTACTCCAGTGTAATTTAGGTTTGATTAGTTTCTTTATAGAATGATTAAAATAATGTGAAGATACCCATGCATGACATATATCTCTACTGACATTCAATAAATAGTATATTTATGTATATTCTCAGATTCATCTTCATTTATCAAGAGGATTTAAGTAAATCTTGATTTACAATTCAGTTTTCAAATAATTTTTGAGGAATTTATAAATTGTTGAAAGAAGGACATATTAACACGAGAGAAATATTTCAAGAGGATATTTTCAGATTTGTAAAATATTAGTGGCTATAGCTTAAAAATGTGACTCTATTGTTTTTCAGTTCTCTTTAGATGCTGTACTTAAAAAGCTCCAATTTTCTTCTTTAAAATATTTTCCATCTAATTAAAAAATATGTAATCGATTTTGTCCTTGAGACTTCATTGATATTGTTAAATATACATAGATTTACTTAGTAATTTCCTTTGACCTCATTTGTGTTACTAAGTTTATTAATGGACTAAAGTGCTTTTTTAAAAATAGCTGGACTGTTAGGTAAGAAGGGATTCATTTTAGTTTGTTCTGATGGAATCCTTAAGAGCACAGAGAAGTCAAAAGTTTGGATGATGTTTAATTTCGTTTCCTTTATCCTTTTAAATAAATTATATGTTTGGTTGAAAGTGATCCCACCAATGAAATCTGAGCAAATAACTTCCTCTGTGCCCTCCCCCCATCTCTGGCCTTGTACAAATGTGTTAAGTATGTCTGAAATTATGGGGCCTATAGTAGTAGAAATATATTTCAGAGGTAGTGCTTGAGAAATGATATCCTTATTTTAAAGCTCCGCCTCACGTATGCTTGCTGTTAAGCCTTCCAATTGCGGATGAGTTATGAACAGAATCTCCTTCTTTGTGGTGACCCAAATCCGTCAAAGTCTGAAGAATTAAACTACAGATTCCCGTAAGAAGTGTCACATTAAATGCTTAATTCTGTCAATTTAGTTGTATGTTATTACTTGAGAAATTAATTTGGACAAGTGAATGGAGTAGAGAATTAGAAATTAATTTGTTTTCACTCAAGTCCTTTTTATCCTCAAGTTTGCCTTTCATGCTCTAAAGGGGGAATGACTATCACCTCAGTTTAAGGTGTATTATTTAGTTTAATGTTTACCCGATTGTGTTTCAGATGTGTTTGACAAAACAAGCAGTAAATTGGTCCCGTCACCTTCCACAGTGGTAGAGATCATGACTGTTGGCTGTTGGGGGGCTTCATCTCCAGGCATTTAGGAAAATGTTAATTGATGATGAACCATATAATAAGGAAGGGATAATAGTGATTTGAACTCAACTATTATAAACTTAAAAAATGTTTATCAGAGAAATATGCTGCTGTGGGTAAGATTCAGCTTTGATTTTTGCCATGATATTTTTGTTGCCACTGAAATTACAGGAAGGGAAGTCTTGGATCATTGTCTTTTAGACTGTTAACTTTGTATCGTTAATTAAACTTTTAAAAGTTGTGGGATAAATCAAATGGTTTTCTAGGGAAACAAGAAACAGTATTAATGAGCAACAACCCCATAATTATCCTTGTGAGTACATAACAGGGACACATTCATGTCTTTTCTTTGCGCAATAACTTTTACAAAGAAGTATTTTTAAACTGATCATTAATTTTATGACCACAGAAATGAGATGCAAAATTTATGCTGTTGTCATTGGCACAGGCTCAAGGCACCACTGACATTATGTGTGATTGTAATAGAATGGCTGCCAACTAATGATTCTGTAGACATTTCATTTGAGCATGCTTTTCTTTTAGATGTCTGATTAGGCTGTAATGCTTTCAATTATGTCTGTGAATTGTATTGGATACGTTTACCTGATGCCCATTGTTGCTTTGGAGTTCAGTTTTCTATTACATAAACACAAGTTGAACATTTACCTTTTAATTTATAGAAGTCTTTGCAGGTATAGCTACAAATACTCAGCCCCTGGGGAGGAGGGAAAAAAAAAAAAAGCTTTCTACTACTCAACAGCGACCCCTGTGTTCAATTAAAGGTCCTTATAATACAGCTCTTTATTGGGTAGGAAAAAAAAAAAATTGGGGGGGCGCCTGGGTGGCTCAGTGGGTTAAGCCGCTGCCTTCGGCTCAGGTCATGATCTCAGGGTCCTGGGATCGAGCCCTGCATCGGGCTCTCTGCTCAGCGGGTAGCCTGCTTCCTCCTATCTCTCTCTGCCTGCCTCTCTGCCTACTTGTGATCTCTGTCTGTCAAATAAATAAATAAAATCTTTAAAAAAAATTGGGAAGGAGGAAAAGGGATGGATCATCCCTGGAATAGCAGTAAAATGAAGAAGAACATTTTCTGAAAAATGATGTGTCATTTCAACTTAATATGGGTTGAAAAGGGAATAACCCTATATAGATACCGCAGAGATTAAAAAATTTTTTTTCTTTTACCTTCTGGGTTAATTCAAGGGAGCTTAAAAAAGGCGGAACAAGAGGGGCAGGGGAAGAAGCCAGTAGCAGTATTTAATTTATTTTGTTTTAGATAAATATAAATTACCACATTAATTACAAAAAACATTTGAAATGAGCTGCAGTACTTAGAATGGTAAGCTAAAGACGATTTCACTTAAATGATTCAAATGTATTTTTTTTTTAAAACACAAAATCCAGAAGACTCTAACATGTTAGTAACCAATTTGTATAAAAATATTCTTAGCTCATAAATATTATGTTTAGCATTATTTAGTTATTTATTTAGTTTATTTAGTTTTCTTCTTCTTCTTCTGTTTTAAAATAATGATCTTTTTGCTGTTTGCATACATATATAAACATAAATTGGTGTGTGCATGTGTGTATGTGTCTATACATGGATGCACATATAAAAACATATAATGGATATTATCAAAAGATGACAAATCCTGATTTTCAAAACTTCTTAACTTTTAATTTTTTTCTCTGTATTTCTGTAGGGAGCTTAACAGATTTAAACCCGAGCATCTGAATCTTTTTCAAAATCATTTCCATGTGTTTGTTGGTTTTACTCTTATATATTTTTACTCTTATATTTTTATATTCATGATAGTATAATATGCTATGTGCCAAGTCAGGGCAATATATTTGAGGTATCCTGATACTTTTTTTTTCCATAGCAATATTTATTTTATAGTTCATGATATGAAATATCCTTAGCAAATCCATGCCATAGCAATTCTTACTTTATTGAGAATATAAGGAATCTTCAGCAACTAAGAGCAGTTGAGGATTTTGTGATCTTTACTACGGGATGTCCCACGAACTGCCGTTCCATTTCTGAACATAGTTTTCCTAGCACTTAATGAGGTTCTCTCTTATCTCATATTTGAAATCAGAGCATGCTGCTTTCCATAAGAGAAACACTGTAAGGGATCACTGAATGTTCCCAAAAGTATTTAAATATTTTGAACATTTTAGTTTTCTTATTCTTCTTCTTCTGTTTTAAACAATTTTATTTATTTGAGAGAGAGAGAGAGAGAGCATGTGCCAAGGAGAGCATGAATTGGGGGAGGGGCAAAGGGGGAAGCATTCTCCCCACTGAGCAAGGAGCCAATGCGATGTGGGTCTCGATCCCAGGACCCTGAGGTCATGACCTGAGCCAAAGACAGATGCTTAACCAACTGAGCCACCCAGGCTTCCTACTTTGAACATTTTAAAAGAAAAAGAAATTAAGATGTAAAGAATGAATAGTGTTTACATGTATTCCTTGGAGTTTTATTTGGGGAGGAAATATCCACATATGATATACCTGGTGTTAGACTCACCAAGGACAGTAAGATAGTCCTCTGTGCTCTTACTGCCCTGATGGGAGATAGCCCTATCTTTTTCAGGATAAGGATGATGGATGCTGACGAAATGCCAAAATTATAAAGAAATAGAGCTGAGTATTGATTTTTCTTTATTATTTTGACAGTGTTTTGAAAGGGGCTTTTCCTCTACCAAAAATAATGGTAAAAAATAGGGTGTGATGTCAGAGTGTACAGATTTTGTTTTGGAGAGAACGGTAGCTTTAATCTGGGTCTGCTCAGCAACCATGGTCTTAAAGTAATAGTGTAGGTTCTCTCAGATTCCCATGGAGGTTTTCATCCTGCTTTTTGAGTACTTCCTGAGGTAGCTGGTTTTCTCTTGAATTAACAGATAATTGATACAGTATTAAGGATACATTATTTTGAATTTTATTGAATTTTCTTTGGATGTGGTTGAGTATGGTTGAAAAAAATGAGTGCTTATATGTGACCAAGCTAGCAAATATCTGACATACTCTTTTAAAAAAAAAATTATTCTAAATGAGTATGTGGAAAAAAACCCATGCCACAATAAGATTTTATTGTGGGGATTAAATAACTTCAAACCAACCAACCAACCAACCAACCTAGGATTTGGAAATCATGTAAAAACTGGCTAGAACATTAAAAAAAAATGACAACATATTACTGAATGAAAATTGAAGGTGTCAGGTTGTAAATCACTTTGTTTGAACTTAAAAGGGTTATATGAGTTTTAAAGTAGTTTTTCCCATGAAGGATTCCTGCTCTTGAAAATGTAACTGAGTATTTTTAATCTACTCTAATGTAACCCTGTGATGTTTCATGAAAACCTAAAATGTGTATGTGGCTTTGAATTATCAATTTCTCATCATAATTTTTCAAATTATTGAGTAGGTAAATGGAATCAACTTGAATTACTTTCTCTGTTGTGCTTTCCTTTTTTGTTTTTTTTTTTTTGTGTTATTATTTTGGTTCTTTTTCTTTTTTGGGTACACACTCTTGTTTTACCCTGCTTCTACTTTTTTTGTATTCCTTTTTGTAGAGACCATCATAATTTTGGAACTTGTGTACTTTTGTATCAGAAATAAACAGTTGTCCACTGACTTCCAGAAACTATTTAAGTTACAATAGATAATAAATTAAAATAGGACCTGTTTTTACTCTGTTTTTCCATGACAGTGACTAGGTTTAAGAGTGAAATTTACCTCTCTTGACAAAGTAACATATTTTAAAGATGGCTGACCTATATAAAAGGCTTTTCTTCGATTCTTCTATAGGTGACACAGAAGATGGGGAAGAATATGATGACCCTTTTGCTGGACCTCCAGACACTGTATCCCTAGCCTCAGAAAGATATGATAAAGATGATGAAGCTCATTCTGAAGGTATGTGTTGTTTTGCCATCGAATATACCTCTAGATGTTCCAACACAAGACAATGCAGTGCGTAGAGGTGGTAGTCTTGTCAGAAAGCAGGAAATGTGGAGGCTTCAGTTAACTTACCTTTACCAGAACCTTTTAAGGAACAGAAGAGCTCTCTCTAGTGGTTTTCTTAAGTATGTAGTTCCTTCTTTTCCTAGGAAATTTTCTTGAGTAGAATTTTTAAGAGAGTGTTTACATCACAGTGTGAATATTATTAGTGAGTTTGTTGGTTAATATTATCAGATTCTTGCTTAATTTTATTGTGCTGTTGAATGGCTTCTTGTATTATTTATTTTATAAATAATGAAAAAGATTTTTGTTCTCATTTTTTGAAAACATATAAAATGAGTTCATAAAATATTAAATTAATTATTCTTACATTGCCTTCTCACATTAAGACAGGTTTTCATCAAATGCTTCTTTTAATACACATTCTCATTTTCCTGATTGTCACCTAAAGATAGCCCACATTATGCAGTAATATTTTTTTTATAATGCTCTGTATTAATTGAATGAGTAATAAAGTCAATTGTTTATCTCTTCATAATTTTTAAAAACTTACGAAAGCCCAACTTATGAAACTTGCTTTTAGTGTAGCACGTGCTTTCTCTATTCTAGCCAGTTGAGTGTATCTGCATCCTAGAGACCTTATAAAGCTGATATATGGTTATAAATTAAGAATGTGTATCGATAAATTAGCCATGCATATTAATTCGTGGCACTCAAAGTTTCACGGAGACACAGAAGTGAATAATGCCTTCTGCCACTATGTGATGATCAAACTGTGCAGTTCCATCTCTAAATACAATTGCTGAATGAAAATATGCTTCCTGCAACAGAGCACTCCACATTTTATGTTATCCAGATTATTCCCTTTGGAAACATAAATTGCTTTTATGAGGTATAAAATTATGTCTATTGCAGAACAGGGATAAGTCAAGTACATGCATAAGTGATAAACATTCTAACCACTGATTCAGAACAACACAATCTTTTTTTTATATTCAGAACTTTGTACAATGTGTAGCAATAATAATCATATCCATTTTATGTTGAATTTTACATTTTGGCAAACATTTAATTTCTATTTTTAAAGGAAAAGATTTCTTTCTCTCATCTTCTCTATTTTTTTTTTAAAAGATGCACATTTCTCTTTGATCACAGTTCTTGTCTGAAACAGAGCGTTACCCTTTCTAACCTGGTCTTCAAAAGCATTTCTACTAGAAAATATTTTATAATTGATGAAATAATATTTTCAGGCAAAAGAGTGAATTATTATTTGAGTTGAATTGTTTTTCAGACACATTACGATTTGTTTTGCTTCATTGTTAAGTGTTGGTAGATAGAAATGAGTAGGTGGGTATATGTATACATATACAGAGAATATTTATATGTAAGAGAATATACACACACACACATAATGTTCATGGAGTATATATGTTCAGAGTTTTAAAAAATAGCATAAATAATTTGAAGTACAAGGGAGCATTATTTACATTCTTTAAGAAATTGTAACCTAAGAACTCCAACAATTAAATATCTATGAGGGCCAGTGTTTTGGTAGAAAAAGTGAGTTGTTATTAAATTATAATGCATTTATGTAATTATATTTTCTTTATTATGAGTAAATAACTTATCATGTTTGTTTTCATAACCAAATATATAGGAAATACATTAATAGCAAGAAAAAGATTTATTGCTAAAAGATTACATAATCAGTATTTGAATATTGTTTAAAAACTTGTATTTATGTATAGCATTAAGTTTTTTTGTTAAATATAGGTGCATTTTCATTAGTGTTGGTGTAAGCAGTTCTTACACAGATTGAAAATTTAACTTTTAGTATCACTCATTTTTGGTATATAAAAATACTGTATATGATAGTTTTATTTTTTCTCCTAAGAATATTATAAATTAATTTTAAAACTACCACTTGGATTTTTAATTTCCGCTCTGAAATGTCATCTAGTTATATCAGTCTCTCTCCCTTCAACTTAGATTTGAAAATGCATTTTCTTTCCCTTGCCAAATAAATTTTCCTTCATTATGGGACCTCAGTCTAATGATATATTAATTATAAAAAGATAATGCATTTAACAATAAGTATAACTAAATTAGCTCAGGTCACCAAAAGGCCTTTTGTCAAATCAGATTGTTGTTTTGTCCTTTTGACTTTTACCTTATGGTAGGCACTAACTAAGTATCTGAACTTTGATGGATTATAAACTCTAAACATGATATGTATTTTTCATAATGCTAATGTAATTTTCAAGGTACTGAAAAGGTCAAACCTGCACATCTTTGTGTGCATTCTAAGTCTGTCTTTTCCTTTAATATTTCTTTTTCTCTGTTCCTCTGGTTCAAAAGTTCACTCAGTTCCCAAATGGCTACCTAATTTTCCAGTTATTCCCTCAAGCCATATGTGTTTTGGTTTCTTTATGGTTTATTAGGTACTGTAGGAAAGTAGCATAAGTTATATCTTCTAATGAAATTCAAGCACACTTCAGTGATGCTTCGACTTGATTGCTGGTAGCAATTAAATCACAGCCAAGGAGAATAATGCATAATCTCACAAGGTCCAGACACCCTATAGAAACTGAAGGGGGATGAAAACAGAAAACAAAAACAAAGTCTTCAAACCCTGCCAGACACACTGTTTCCAGCCTGCCTTTTTTTTTTTTTATTGGCCAACTGCCTGATTGATAGCAAAATCATAACTTGCTGCATGCTAACAGGCAGAGTTCACTTGTAGGTTATTGTGAGCTGATAAAGGGTTAGATGGAGTTTTGATTTTCGCATTGGACCTTGGTACACCAGATTAATGGAATTTCAATGAGAGACTAGAGTAGCCACAGCTTTGTCAGAGAAACAGATGGAGACTCTATAGTCATGTCTACTCATTAATACTAGTTGCCTGAAAGGTGTGCTGCTTCTCTATACAAAAGAGTTGATATAATTGATTTTTGAGTGGCGCATTGAAAAAAAGTACCTTATTGATGACTAGAATTGTAACATGGATGGTGACAGATTTTTATATAGCTTGTAGTGTAAAAAATATTGTAGTTTGTAATTTTTTCTTCTCTCTCTTTGGAAGTGCTTTTTATTTTTATTTTTTGAGTGGAAATACACTTTAAGGCAATAGTAAAAGAGGAGAGAGAGACATGCTGAATTAGCTTTTAAGAAAAATAATAAGAATCTCTATTTTGTTTATGCATAATTGCATGACTGCTGTTGGTTTCATTTTGGTGTGGTAATATTTATAAAAAATCATACTTACTGGAAATTTCTATTTTACTAACTTTGTGTCTTATTTTTTCTGAGAAATTTAAAACAAATCACAATGGTTTCCAGACTAGATCTCTGTTAGAAGTTTTATTGTATTGTGTGGCTGGATATATGGAAATGTTAATATAAGTGGTGTGTATCAATAATCAGATAAAATTAGAGAAAATGAAACTCAAACCTTAAAGAAGACTATCCCTTATTGTACGTATGTTAGAATTCTTGCTTGGGCACTAAGGTGGGAGAGGCAGGGTAGCCTTTAGACACTATATAATGACTTGCGTTTCCATTTTTCTATTCTGAAACCATTTTTCATTCATTTTCGTCATTTGTGAAAGAAGGCTTCTAACCATATAGCATTGTGGGAAGTCCCTGAGGTAAGGTGAACAGATTCGATGAGCTAGAAGACATATATCGGCTCTACCCGTCGATGATAGGTCGAAGAATCCCAGTGGACATTTGTTACAAATCTGATTCAGTCCTAAACCATAATCACTTTGTGGATAAGAATCTGGAACCTCTAGGGTGTGAATATAGGAAGGCTAAAATGAAGCTGAAGATAGAACACAGTCATTTATTGTCCTGGTATCTTCTTAACTAAAAATTCCCAAGTATAGGCTCCTGAAGACTGTAGGCATTGCAAGGACGTAGGTTTATATGAAAAAAAATCTTGGTTTAGAAATGGAACTATTTTTTTTAAAGCTGAGGATTGAGGAAAAGGACTAAGCTGTCTTGATTATAATTTATAAGAGTAAATAATGATTTTTTTCTATTTGGTGTACCTTTCTTTAAGAAAGTCTAGCATATGAAAATTGAGGTTCAAAAAACATACAGATCACTTATTTCAGAGGATTGCTTTTAAAAAAGATTATCTCTGGGTTGCCTGTAAATAATGAGCTCTCACAATGCATCTAAAACAAGCTTAGATATAAAAAACAAGCTTAGATATAAATCCATTGATGTGCACACACATACATTTAATGTGTAAATTTCTACCCGTTCCACACCAAACTTTTGGGGAAGATATCTTTTTGTGTAAAATTAGGTTTAGCACTAATCTGTTCTTATAAAAGATACTTTACTTTCCTCTGGATTCTAGTAGAATATGAAACATTGTTTAAAACCAGGGGAAAAATATTCCTTCAATAACTTACCATTTAGGGTAAGGATTTTTCCTACCATAGTGTCATGTGATTTTTGATACTTAAACTCATATTTTTAAATTTTATTCTGAGAATTGAGACTTGTTTGCACACATATTGGTGTTTATGACATACGTTAATGTTGCAGTTGAGGGTTTTTTTTTTTTAACCTTTTGTTATTTCAACATACCAGTTGCTACCATGTGTGTATTATAGCAATATACGAAAAATGATTACTTTAGTCCTTCTGTAATGTATATAGCAAGTTTCAAGTATTTTGGTAGGAGTGCAGGGTTATAATTTGGGGTAATAATAAAAAGGAGGAAACATTTTGAACATTCAAGATAATATACTGTGTGATTGGAAACATAAAGTACACTGATGTGAAATATTTTCATGATACAAAGGTACATATGAGTAAATAAAAACATAATTATTGAGAATCACCTAAGTTTTATGCCACTGAATGGGAAAATACCTAAAAATAGAACAGTGGAGGCCAATAAGACTATAACAAAGTGGACTAGGTAAGAAAGCTCAGAAAGTTAATAATACTCAGCATTGGGGCACCTGGGTGGCTCAGTGGGTTAAGCCTCTGCCCTCGTCTCAGGTCATGATCTCAAGGTCCTGGGATCAAGCCCCACATCGGGCTCTCTGCTCAGCAGGGAGCCTGCTTCCCCCCCACCCCCCTTCCTGCTGCTCTGCCTATTTGTGATCTCTCTCTCTCTGTCAAATAAATAAATAAATAAAGTCTTTTAAAAACCTCAGCATTATGCAAAGTAATGCATCTTTAATACAGTAAATGAGCAGTTGTTTACACAATCCATGAGGAAGGGGAATTCAAAGATGACTAAAACAAAGTTCCTGTTTTCAAGAGACATGTAATCTAGCTGGAAGGAGAAGACAATCACCTAAAATAAGGTAATTATCAATCTAAGTTTCTAGTAAGGCAGATTCCAAAAATAGTAACTAGGATGTGTTACACTGTTCAGTTAATTCATTCTGTACCTAGGCAAAAAACTGGCTTCATTGGTTTTCCTCTCTAGTCTGTTGACTGAGTCAGCCATATGTTTTCCCATTATATTGAATTAACCAAAGCATAAACTTTATGCCTATATTCTGAGAGGTTGTGGAGTCAGTTGTGGAGCAGGGGGTGGGGACATTTATTTAAGTGAGTTTTACATGGTTCCTGAAGTTTTCTGGAGAGAGAGTGGGAAAAGGTGCTGAAAAGAACATTTGGAGCCAAAGTCCAAAAACCGGATTTTCATCAGTAACTGCATGTTTATAAAGGCAATGCTTTAACCCAGGGGAATATGGGCCCCACTCACAGACCTTCACGTGTCAGCGCCAGGTGGAGGGTAAAGGTGTTTTTGGCTCTCGCAGAGTACTGTATTTCCCAAGACTTAGGTACGCACCTGGCTTTTCTTCCTTGCTGTCTCTGAGTTTGGAGAAGTTGCAATATATGGCTTCCTGTTTTCAGTTGTTTCTCCTGTTTGTAGCCTGAGCTAAAGGGTGAATTTAGAGTTTAGAAATCAAAAAGCAAAGGTTCTTCAAGACAGTGGACTGACAGGAGCACCGGCTGGCTTAGTTGGTAGAGCATATGACTCTTGATCTTGGGGTTGTAAGTTTGAGCCTCACAATGGGTATAAAGAAAACTTAAAAATAAAATCTTAAGGAAAAAAAAAAAAAGACAGTGGACTGATCAAATTTATTTCAGAGTAAGGCATGCCAACCTGCATAGGATTCTAAAGGATTCTAAAGGATTCCACTTCTTTCTTCCTTAGAGGTGACTGTGCTGGTGGCCGGGGTAGCATCTTCAAGGAAGAAATACATTAATATTTATTGAGAAATTTGTCTGGCTCTGAACTAGTTTCTTTCATGCATATTCCTTTAGTGGCCTCAGAAAGACCCTGTGTGGGAGACATTTTCCCCATTTTGTTGTAGAAATGGAGACTCAGTAAGGTTTTGGTCTCTTGGCCAGAACATCCAACTCTTAAGTAGCAAACTTCAATTTCTTCGGTCCCTCTGTGCCATGCTACTTAAAGAATTAGATGAGTTTTTCCTTCTCATTACAAGAGACATGCATATGGTTGAAAAAGAACAGAAGGATATGCAATAAAAGTAAAAGCCTTCTTTTTCACCCCACCCTAACCTGTCTATTCCCCAAGTAGCCACATGTTCCAGTGTCTTTTGTAGTTACCATAACACTGGATGTTGTGCTTCTGTAGAATAATATAATAGTATACTCATTTGCTCAACCTTAAGCAGTATCTGTTGATTCCCTTCATGACAATAAGTCTTCAAAACTCCTCTCCCACTTCTGCCTCCTGGTTTTTAATTTTATTTTTAGTTTTTATTGTGTTTGCTTTTGACTCAAATAATGTTCTTATTTTGTAAAAGGTTTGTGCCGAACTCCAGAAGTACGAATTGACTCTTTGTTATAAAATTTCAGGAAATTTGTGACCCTAACCTTTCTTCCATCTCTCTTCTCCTTCTTCAATTCCAGTTTGCATAATTAAATTATTTTTGCATTGTTAAAGTCTGTAACATTTGTATTTGATTCTCTAAGTTGATTGTGCTTTGTCTGGAAGTTAGGTTTTAAACCTTGGTCCTTTTCCTTCCTGCTAATAGTTTTCCTCAAATGTCTGGAAGCCTTGGTTATTGCTTCATGTTTCTGAGTGAAGGATCCAGTCAAATAGTTTAGGTAGCTTGTTGGTGGTGCCTTTGCTTTTGCTTGTCTGTTATCCTAATAATATAGAATTTGTTTGTCCTAAAGCATTTTCACAACTGACCTGCTGAAATCATTCCTTGGGGAAGAAGTATGTTCCCAGTCTACAGGTCGAAGGTAGTCCAGAAAGTGTCATTCAAATCTTAGATATTCATTAGCGTGAATGCTAGCTTTCTAGAAGAACCTAGATGCTATAAACAGGGGAAAGGAACTGTCCTTTTCCATAAAAAAATTTTAGTTTTAGGGGCATCTGGGTGGTTCAGTGGGTTAAGCCTCTACCTTTAGCTCAGGTCATGATCCCAGGGTCCTGGGATCGAGCCCCGCATCAGGCTCTCTGCTCAGCGGGAAGCCTGCTTCCCCCTCTCTCTCTGCCTGCCTCTCTGCCTACTTAGATCTCTGTCAAAAAAATAAAATCTTTAAAAAAAATTTTAGTTTTATTATAATATAAATATATTTATATATAAATTTTATTATATATAAATTTATTATATAAAAACTTTATATATTTATATATAAATTTATAATTTAATATATTTAATAATTTATGATTTAATACTAATACTAATAAATAATTTATAATAATAAACCATTTGTAAGTTAATAATAAATATTATACATTTATACATATAAAATGTGTAACATATTTATATATGTAAAATATACTATTATATCTCATATTTGGAAACTTCATCAGCTTTGTTCAAACACAGAAATGCATGGCTTTGACACCAAATACCCTAGGAGGTCAGAAAAGGAAGAAGTGATTGCAGACTGGTCTCTGTGAATGTTGTATGGAAAAAATTGGAATTTGAATCAGAACTTAACAAGGGTAGGTAAAGTTTTAATTGGTAAAGAATGGAGGGGAGAGGGGCGCCTGGGTGGCTCAGTGGGTTAAAGCCTCTGGCTTCGGCTCAGGTCATGATCTCAGAGTCCTGGGATCAAGCCCCACATCGGGCTCTCTGCTCTGCAGGGAGCCTGCTTCCCTTCCTCTCTCTCTACCTGCCTCTCTGCCTACTTGTGATCTCTGTCAAATAAATAAAATTAAAAAAAAAATCTTAAAAAAAAATAAAGAACAGAGGGGAGAATGCTTTTCAGATAAGCTGAGAAAGTGGAGACAATAGGAAACGGGGCTGGAAATTAGTGTCCTTTGAGGAACTGTGCAAAGACCAACATGGCTTAGAGAGCTTGAAGGGGATTGGGAGATGTGGATGGACAGAGGTAGCACACAACAAGCCCTGGTTTTCACCTCAAGTCCTAATATGGCCACTAAATGAGTTACTCTGGCTAAGGCCCTATCTTTGTGAATTTGTTTTTATTTCTTCACAGAAAATCCCATTATTTTAGGCAAGGGAGAATTAGTTATTGAGGACTTTAAATGGCATCATGAGGAGTTGAATTGGTAAGCAAAATGAATATCCATTTTAAGCTTTTTGAGCAATGGAATGTTAACAACAGACAGTATTTTAGAAGCATTTAGCTAGTTGTGGGATATAGATGGGTTGAAAGGGATGAAAACCTGTAGTCTGTGAAGGAAGAGGCTATTCCATTAAGCCAGATGTGAGCTGAACAGAGACTAGACAAGGATAGTGAAACTGGAAAGGAAAAGATAAATCTGAGGGAGAACACACAGGACATGGTAAGTGGATATGTGCAGAATTTTAAAAAGAGAGAAGCCAAAGATAATTACAAAATTCTAAATTGGATGATTGGAGGAATCGACTGAGAAGAACAAGGTGGGAGGGAATTGTAAATGTTGGTAAGTTTGGGTCTGAACATTTGAGTTTGAGGTAACAGTGAACATCCAGTCCACCTGGTAACTATTTGGTAATTATCTGGTAATCTCTCTGGTAATTATCCAGATATATGGGGATAGAGCTTAAGTGAGCCTTCTCTTGGACTTCTCTTTCTAGTTTCATTCTTTTGGGGGGCAGGTATAGGATGAGATATAACCCAGTCACCCTAAAAATGCAGCACAGCGGTTGAGAACAGCTTCTGTCATCATACTGTCTGGGTTAGAGTACCGGCCTTGTTTTTCATCTCTGTGACCTCCAGCAAAGTTGTTTGAGCTATTTGAGTTTCCTCATCTAAGAAACTGAGGATAGTAAACCACCCATGTCCTATGGCTGTTATGAGGATTAACTAGGATAAGCCTACACAGAGCTTAGAACACTTCCTGGCCCATAGTAAGGACTTGTTAAATGCAAGGTATTATAGCTGTCCAGCCTGTTTATCTAAGGATTGCCTTGGCTAAGTGTTTCTTTCTGTGTTTGACACAGCTGTGTGCCTGAGGTGTTGTCTGTCTTTTGTATTGTTTAACTCATATATTTTACTGGATTTTGTAGGATTTTCAGTTGGAAGTTTTAGAGATTCATGGTAGATGATCGTTGTTTGAATTGAGTACTCTGTGTTGAAAACAGTTACTAGTTTAGTTTTCTGTAATAAATGGAGCATGCCTTTGCTGGGAACCCTTCTACCTCTCTGCGCCTCAGCTTTTCTCCATTGAGCAGATAATGAGAATATGAGAATAAAGAAATATTACACTTGGGAAAGTTTTGTAGATAGGCACCTGTAGCCCATGGAGGGAGTCACTCATTTTATACATGAACGCAATAGTAAGTGACTAAAAAACTTGCAAACTCTTGAGAATATTTGAATAAATTTGAACTATATTGGAAGATTCATAAAGCTATACCTGGAAAAAAACAGTGGGGAAAAAATGGCCTGAAATTATTAGGAAACAAGTGTACCAATCATTATCTCATTATTCTTATTTCAGAGTCCAGTGGTATACGGTTAAAGACCCTACATGTCCAAACAGAAAGCGTAGCACACACCACTCATATAAGGCTGCAGATTCACTAAGAACAAATAAATGCCCTGCTAATAAATAGACACAGAGTGGATTAAGGCAAAAATTGTTTTTTAAATTTTTACAAAGATTATACAGTCTTTGGTATCTGCTTATCAGCATTTTTTTTCAAAATTGAGAGTGAATTTCAGGGTCCTTACTTCAGTACTTCAAGGAAAATGGGATACAAATGCTGTAGATTTAAAAATAATACAGATACCGGGGCGCTTGGGTGGCTGAGTTAGTTAAGTGTCTTCCTTCAGCTCAGGTCATGATCCCAGGGTCCTGGGATGGAGCTGTGTCGGGCACCCTGCTCAGTGGAGAGCCTGCTTCTCCCTCTCCCTCTGCTGCTCCCTCTGCTTGTGCCTTCTTGCTCTCTCTGTCAAAAAAATAGATAAAATCTTAAAAAAAAAATAATATAGAGGGGTGCCTGGGTAGCTTAGTGGATTAAACTTCTGCCTTCGGCTCTGATAACGATCCCAGAGTCTTGGGATGGAGCCCCTCATTGGGCTCTCTGCTCATCAGGGAGCCTGCTTCCCCCTCTCTCTTTCTGCCTGCCTCTCTGCCTACTTGTGATCTCTGTCAAATAAATCTTAAAAAAATTATATAGATACTATTAAATAAAATGTCTCTGTAAGAAGGGCATAAGAATCAACTTGAGTACATTATTTTTTTGAGGGGCTTTTTGCTTACATATGAGTAGTAACTTGCAATACAGAATGGTAGCTGAGATTGAGTCAATTTCTTTATTAATCCTTCTAAAATTATGACTTTTGAGAAGATACATGATTATTAAATTAAAAGGGATGACTGATTTTATAGAGTCCATCAGCAAGTTTTGGGGCAGAATCTAAGATTCTTAAAGTATTCTGTTTTTAAAAAGGTAATATTATTGAGCTATAATTAACATGACCATAGAATTTACCCATTAAAGTATACAATTCAGTAGTTTTAAGTAAGTTAACAAAGCTGTGCAAGTATCACTCCAATCAATTTTAGAACATTTCATGGTCACAAAAGAGAAATCCTATTTCTAAGCAGATACTCCCCATTTACCCCTTTTCCCCCATGCCCATGGGCCTAAGCAGCCATGAATCTACTTTCTATATGTGTAGATTTGCCTAATCTAGACATTTATTTAAATGGAATCACAAAATATGTGGCCTTCTGTGTCTGGCTTCTTTTATGATGTTTTTGAAGTTCATCTGTATGGTAGCTCCTGTCAATACTTCACTCCTTTTTATAGCCCGATAATACTTCAGTGGTGTGGATATACCATATTTTGTTTGTCCATTCATCAGTTAATAGAGTTTTGAGTTTCTTTTTTTGGCTATCATTAATAATACTGCTATGAACATGTGTGTGTAAGTTTTTATGTGAATGAATATGTTTTCATTTCTCCCGGGTATATACTTAGGAATTGCTGGGTCCTGTGGTACCAGAAAGTTTCACTTTTTGAGGTATTGTCAAACTGTTTACCAGAGTGTTACACCATCTTGCATGTCTATAAGCAATGTGAGAAGGTTTCCATTTCTCCCCATCCTCTTCGACACTTGTTATTGCATGTCTTTGCTTTAGTCATCCTAGTAGGTATTAGGTGCTGTCTCATTCTGGTTTTGATTTGCATTTCTCTAATGACTAAGGATGTTGATCATCTTTTCATGTACATATTGACCATTTGTGTATCTTCTTCAGAGAATGCCTACTCAAAACCTTTTCTCATTTTCCAATTAGGCTGTCTTTTTAAGTTCTAGGAGTACTTTATATATTCTAGCCACTAGTCTCTTATTAGATATATAATTTGTGAATATTTTCCCAAGTTCTGTGTCAATTTCACTTTCTGGATACTGTCCTTTGAAGCACAGGAGTTTTTAACTTTGGTGAAGTCCAATTTGTCTGTTTTTTCTTTTGTTGCCTGTGCTTTTGCTGTCATGTTTAAGAAGTCTTTACCTAACTAAAGAAGTGTTCTTAACTCAAAGCTAAATTATTTTTTAAAACACTGAGTTCTTTTACTCTAAAGAGTTATGAGATTAATATACTAGTTAAAACAGGGGCATATTCTAGCTCACCTTTTATGTTATTGTTACTTAATGCATATTTTAAAAATTGTGCAAATAGCAAAAAGTAATTTTCTTGCTGTGCCTTTTCAGCTCAGTGAACTCTTGAATTCTGCAGCCTTTAACATCCTTAACATCCTTTAAAAAAGAATTGTATTGTTGCATATACTTTCCTCCTTCATTTCTAGCAATATGTATTTGTTGTATCACAAATACAAATGTATAATCAATAATCACATGGATCTTCTTTCATGTCACTTTCATTTCACTTTAAGGAGTTGTTTCAGAGAACATGGAATCAAAGCAGATGTTTTGTTCATTTACTGGCTTTTTGTTAATTTTCTTTTTCAATGTGTAGTTACAGGGGCAGGATTTAAGGGGTGCTGGGATCATTGCTGGAGAAATGGTAACTATTATTGGCTAAAGGAAAAGTTGGTTTGTTTCTTTGAACTCTTCTCTTCTGTAAGGATTCCTCTCCCAGCCCTGCCTCGCCACCCCCCCCCCCCCCACCGTCTTCCTCTCCGTGCAAACTGAGCAGTCTTGCCAGATAAGGGAACTGAGACACTAGGAAGCTGTGTGAATTATCCAAGGAGTGCTACTCAATGTGTAGTCTCTAGACTGATCTGGGTCTGTGATCCCTTTGTTACTGGTCTGCAACAACAACAGGGCAGAAATTCAGAGTAAGAGCTTAGAAATGTTTATCGCGTTTTGACATTCTGCATTATCCACGTACGTGGCAATTATTTTTCCTAGTAACTCTTCCTTCCTTCCTCCCTTACTTTCTTCTTTCTTTCTTATTTCCACAGTATAATTTGTCATGCTTTGGTGAGAAAAACTTCACCTCAGCTACAAGCACTGATCTAGAGTTGGAGAGAGAATGAATTACAGTAGTCTCAGGACTCTTAATTTTTTATTTTTGGTTGTTTTCTCGGGAGCCCTGTATCTTTCTTGTATCTTCATCTACATTCATAGTCATGTTTAATTTAATTGTTAGATTCGTTTTCACTGTGGAGAAATTTTAGGGATTCTAATTTGGTATTTCTTGTCAAATGTACTCACAAGTCCCACTATCATCATCAGATATTTAGTTCTACTTTTTCTTGTGCAAGTCCTGCGAGCATTCTCCAAGTTCAGGTGTTGTGAAGCAATGGTGCAGCCTCGAAGCTTTGCAGTTGGAATAACCAGGGAAAATGCTAATGTAGCTTGAATACTGTCTGGTTCTTTTCCGTGCCTAAAGAGCAGAAACTTTAAGATGATAGTGTCATCTTAAAGACTCTGTCAGAAAAGTAATTTCATCTCAGAGATGTGCTTTTGTGTCATTTTGTTCAAGTGTCTTTAGAAGCTTCTCCTCACTTTTTAATACCAGCTCTAAGCTTTACTATTTCGAACATGCCTATCACTTCAACATGAAAAGAGGTTAATAAAAATAATATTTTAATATAAAAAATAATAAAATTCTTATAATGGGGACAAAGAAACACATATATATTTCTTTCATTGAATAGGACTTGTTTTGGTATTGGTATCCTGGGATTTATGTATGCTATAAGCCTCTAATATGGTTAGAATAGGATTTCTTTGCTGAAAGAAAATGGGTCTTATAGGAGGTGAAGAATTGATTTTTTTAAAATAAAAGTAGGAAGAAAGAGTAACAGTGTTGTATGTTTTAGGTAGAGTGCTAGATGGGATAAAAGTGTAATTCAACAGATCTTACTGTTTGTTTTGTTAGACTGAGGGAAATAAAATGATTAATAAGACATGTCATTGCCTTTAGGATCTTATGGATTAGTAGAAGAAAGAAAGATGTAAATATCAGCTCGAATTCAAGGCAGATTGGTATAATCACTGCTGCAAGACAAATAGCAGGAGAGAAAAGATAATCATTAGGATCGGAATGACGATAGTCTCATGGAGACGGCACTCCAGCCAGGTCTAGGAGAACAAGGAGGCTTCTGATATGTGGAACATGGAGGGAGGCGCTTTTCCGGTTTGTGAAACAGCCTGGTAAAGGGATGCATTGGTTCAAAGTCTTTCAGTGCATGGGATAGAAGCCCAGCTCAAACTGGTTTAAGCACATTTTATTTTATTTTTTTTAAGTAGGCTCCATGCCCAGCATACCCAGCATGGAGCCTGATGCAGGGCTTAAACTCGGGACCCTGAGCTCAAGACCTGAGCTGAAGTCAAGAATCGGATTCTTAACCGACTGAGAGTTGGACACTTAACTGACTGAGCCACCCAGGTGCCCCTCTAACTGGTTTAAGCAAAAAGCAGAAGGGAATTTATTGGTTTACCTATGAGAGAGGGGTAGAGTTGGGGTCTCGCTTCATGTCCACCTGGATCCAGGTGAGCTTTCAAACTGTAATGAGCGTTCTCACTCACATCCTGCTTCCTATATGTAGCTTCCTTTATGATGGCCACCAGCCACTGGCAGCTTCCTGCTTATTTTCTGTCAGCTGAGCAACCGTACTGGAAAGAGAGATCTCTGAGTAGTTGTAACAGAAGTCCCTGGCTTGGGTCATGCTTATTCTGAATCAATCACTGTGGTCTGGGTAGGGGGTGAGAGGTGGGGGATGTAGGGGTGAGGTGCTGCAGTTGGCCAAAACTGGGTCACATGCCCCCAAAAGAGTTGACAGGTAGGGAGTGAGGTCTTTCCCACCCAAACTACATGGAGACTGGGAGAAGTGTCATTCTCCAAAGGAAAATTAAGATGATTTGACTGACAGAGAGAAGCAAGTCAGGGCAGGCAAAGCCAGATACCTATTACAAGGTAGGATATTCTGAAGGTATGACTAAACTTCAGTGCTGTACATGCAGGTGTAGGGAGGTAGGAATGTGAAGGGTTGGGGTAGACAATATTCTTAGACACATAGTCAACAGTAGATAGCTGGTTAGAGGAGGGGAATGTCATTAAAGTGGTAGGTTAAAATCACTATTTAACTTGCTAACTTTGAATTGTCTTATAGAGAGAAGAGCTGGAGGCAAAAAAAAAAAAAAAAAATGTTAAGGGTAACTGTCTAGGGTGGTGAACCTTTTTCTTTTTTAATTTCCAAACTTTCTTTAGGGCTGATTTTCCTGTTAGTGAAATTTTTTTTATGTTTTGCTTTTAAACTGTTTGCTCTTTGGCTGTCCTGTTCTTTATCTCTTTTTACTAGTGTATGTGTAGAAAGGATTAAATAGATGAAAAAAACTATTAAAAATATAAAGGCTTACAAATTTGAAAAATATAAAATATTACAAATAAAGGATTAAGTAGGTAAAACAATCACTTACTTTTTTTTTTAAGATTATTTATTTGAAAGAGAGAGAGAGAAAGAACATGAGCTGTGGGGAAGGGCGAAATGAAATGGAAAAGCAGACTCCCAGCTGAGCAGGGGGCCCAGCGATGTGGGGGCCAGGGGGCTCCATCCCAGGACATTAGGACCTGGGCCAAAGGCAAATGCTTAAGCAGCTGAGCCACCCAGGTACCCCAACAATTACCCACTTTTTACAATATATATAAAAAGGTAGGATTGTATATACAGCTCAACAAAAATTAAATTTTTAGGTTGTTTGAATTTAATTTGTCTTTAATAAACCTGTCTCTTATTTTTATTATTTTGTTCTAATTTGTATTGTTTTACCAAAAATATAGAGGCAGTTACCAACGATAAACATATTACAGAAAGGTTAAATAAAAGACAAGTTAGGAAATCAGGCACAGGGAGGAGAAGGATAGTTGGGAAAAACAAAGTGAAACTAGGATTAGTGTTTATATCTCGAATGCCTACTATTCATACTCTAGACTTCTGCCAGAGACCAATCCTTACTTTGGCCCTTAGCTCTCTAGCAACCAATGCAAAGAGGGAAAACTGATCAGATGCATGACTGACACTATCTTTGATGATATCAAAATAAATAAGATATCTAAAAGTAGTACAGGTCTTACTAACACTAGAACCCCAGAAATTTCAAAGAGGCTAAAAAAAGATTGCCATATGATGTGATAAATTAAACCTTCCCTAATATTTCAGTGATACTTTGGAGTTCTTCCTTAAAAGGTCTATCAACATAGGTATACAGTGTAATGCCAAAACACAGTTTAGGTCAACTCATTTTATATGGAGCCAAAATAATAGTCCAGAGTAGAGGTTGGCACTCTACACTTCAAGGGGAAAATATGACCTGCTGTTATTTTTATGAATAATATTTTACTGAAATACAGCCACACCCATTTGTTGATATACTATCTATCATTGTTTTTATGCTGTATCAGCCACAGTAAGCAGTTATAACAGAGACCAAATGTTCCTCAAAGCCTAGAATATTTTCTGTCTGATACTTTAGTGAAAATGTTTGTCTACCCTGGTTCACATATATAACTCCCTGATAGATTAGTTTAAAATTAAGATAGCATGTAAAGTACCAAGAACAGAAGTCTCAATTTCCAAACTGGGCCTATCAATGTATTTTCTTTGGCCAATTCAGTATTTAGTTTTTTGGGAAAATTTCTACTAACCGAGAAAAATTCCTATTTCTGCCTTCTTTGGAAAAATTGGACAAGCTGGCAACACTGGACTCAAATGGTGTTTATTATTCCTTTTAGACGCACCATCTCTTTCCAATTTGCATTCCATACCACTCTGTTCCCTCCTAGTTCTGGTCTCTTTCACATGCTTTTTTGGTGAGATTTCATTTTTGACCCCTGAATTAGAATAGCTAAGCTGTACATTTTTTACCTCTGTTCAAATATAATATTTCTTAGAATGATACTGGACTGCAGAGAAATTTAGGATATATTCTTTTTTTTTTTTTTTTTTTGAGATTCTGTTTTTAAATAATCTTTACATACAACCTGCTGGGGCTTGAACTTGCAATACCAAGATCAAGAATCCTACACTCTACCAACTGAGCCAGCCAGGCACCCCAGCATATATTCTTTAACTACTACTTGGAGTGTGGTTATTGTGAGTTACTTGTAGATATATCTTTTTAGCCAGCAGAATGAGAGGTAGGATTGATGTTGTCTTAAGAAGATGAGGAGCTTGTCAAGGATACACACCTACACAGAAGACCAACATACCTTTATGTAAAAGTGGGCTAAGGGATTTGGGCCAGAGGCAGACTAAATTTTCCTTAGAAAAATAATTCTAGTTTTATCCCAATTCAAAGACCCTTGGGTAGTTGGGTAGTTGAGGACCAATGGCTTATCTCTTATATTTATTGCTTTGGCTCATCAGTTGTCATATACAGCTAAGATAATAATGGAGAAAGCAAGTAGATAGTGGATTAAGCAAGTAGAGACAGGAATGTATCTTAAGACAAGGAAAAATATAGTCGGGAGCTGGAGGTGGAGGAAGGAGACAGGGACTGGTACACTTCTGAGGAGTACAAGCCTGAGAAAGACCTGGCTGAAGGCTTGTGGTCCCCTTGAGGGTGAAGACAAAGGGCAAAGGAGAAGTTCAGAGAGGAAACATAGGGAAGAACCAAAGGTAGACTTTGTGATTAGACCTAAGGCGAACTGTGACACTCAGATTTTTTTCTTGAGGAGGTGATACCATCTATAAAGAAAATGGGAAAGTGGATTAGAAAGATCAAGTCTGTTGAACTTGAGGGAGTATTGAAAAATTCAGTCAAAGATATTTCAGAGGGAGTCTGCGATACGGGGTAGAGATATGGAGAATTATTGATTTATTTGCCTAAACATGTTGAGTGTCATGAGAAAGATAAGACTTGCCAGAGATCGTGGAAGGAGATAGCTCAGGGGGTTCAGAATAGAGACAACTGTTTCAGCTTTTCTCACAGGTAAACCAGGAGACTTGCTGCTTCTGCTTCTAAACATGTGATCCTAATTTACAGAATTCTAGAAGCCATTAATTACTTTCTTTTCTCAGTATGATTATATAGATATGGGGATACATTTTATCTTGATAATTTTCTTTGGCATTCATTTGAATCCTGGTTCGTTCTTAGGCTTTTTTTCTGTTTGTTTTTATTGTCCAATTATTTTCTTTCTTGTAATTCAGGCATCGTGTTTTTGAACTATGTTTTTCCTTGGCTGCTTAAACAATATTAAATAATATTCAGGGCAGACCGGATGTACTTCTAGTAACTGAAAACTAAATTTTGAAGGGCTTTAAAGAGGATAAATGTTGTACTTTATTACATCAAGGATCAAATTGTACTGTTGTAGTTAAGTGCACAGACTATGACATCACATATACCTGGGTTCAGTCCTGGTTTGAATTACGACTTGGAAAAATTAGCTTCTTTCTAAGCCTTAGTTTCTTACTTGTCAAAAATAGGGATACTTGTAGCATCTCAGGATTGTTGTAAAGATAAATGACTGCCTAACATAGGACTTGCCCATTGTTAGCTTTTGGCTATTACAGTGTCATAAGATGACCACAGGATTGGATGGTTAACCTGGTTTAAATATATTTTTTTCTTCAGAATTTTAAAAAATTGAAGTATGATTAACATTAAACATTATATTAGTTTCAAGTGCACAATGTAATGATTCAATATTTGTGTACACTGCAAAGTTGCCTGGAATTTAACCTGTGTTTGAGCCTAGGTAGTTTACATTGTGTTCAATAATATTTCATTTAATCTTGTCATATTGTTAAACAACTAAAAGATGAGTTGATAGCTCTAGGATTGATTTTATGATTTAATATTCAACTTTTTCCTATGAATACGGCAGGCGTTTTAATGTGGTGGTTCACACATGTCACAATCTGTGTTAAATTTCAGTGATCTGTTTCTTTTTTATTTGGGTGAATTGTATTTAGCTTCCTGTCTCTGTGGATAATAGGGAAGTAATGAAACAACAGCATTCGAATTTGATCAAAATGAGCCTTAACCCTAAGAATCATTAATAGGATTATTTTGACAGAGAGATAGCACTGCAATCAAAATGTGTATAATTTTGAAGCTCTAAATGACTTCATTCTTTGGTTGGATATTTGCATACTTGATGACCAGAAAAACCAAGATATATGGTCACTATTGAGTTATATATTAAGACAACATTTTATAAATCAAGTTCATTTAAAATGTACTAGGAGGTAACTTTTAAGAGAGCTTGTTAGTGGATCCTATTTGTAAAAGGGAGAATTATTTTTTGAGATAATCATTTCCTATTTTAAAAATCAGGTTCTCAAATATTTGATTCTTTTTAAAAGAAATAAATCTATATCATGTGATTACATGTTTCATGATTAAATAAAATGTCTTAAACTATTGTTGTCTTGCATTTAATCACCTAGAATTCTGATATTAATATCTGCAAAGTTGTCCTTTAGATGGTATAAATATATGAAATATAAGTTAGTATTGTTCTTTATATGCATAATACTTGAATTCTATTTAATAGTAGCTCCTTTAGTTAAAATTGTTCCTCAGTATATTTTTTCTTGCTCTGTTTTACTACCCATTGAGCTTTTATGAAGTGTCTGGTATTATGAACTATTTCTTCTCTGTTGAATTATTTTAAATCCTCTACAGTACTCTCTGTTCTATCTGATTTTCATCCAACATTAAAATACATTTTAATACAGTGTGTGAACACAGGCACTTCTGTAAACTAGCTGTATTCCTCTGGGACTATAAAAACACCTCTAGTCGGTTATTTAGTCCAGAAATATGAAGGTTGAACAGCTATTTATCCCAAAATTATGGAGAGGGAATGTGTCCTAAGAAGTTGAAATGCTGATGTCCATTTTAAGTTTTATAACAGCATTTGAAACAAGCCATTTGAAGTATACATACACAATTTTAGTTAGATAAGGAAAAGTGAGTTAGGTATAGTTTAGATAAAGCATATCCTCAGAGATTAATTTTTCCATTGCTGTGGCTGTCAGTACCCACAACAGGGATTCAGTAGTGCATTGAGCAGCTCATGTTAGCAATTCATTTCCTGTCCTTCTGCAATATGCTAGAAAATGTATTGGAAAAGGTTTCGGTGAACATCGATCAAATTAGTGTGTATACTACTGATTTGACTAATCCTTTTCTAAAGCCTTGTAAATTCAGTCCTTGCTTTTCATACTTAGAAACTAATTCACCAAAAACTTTTTTGTCTTATCATATTTATTTATTAATGAAACCTAATTAATCTGTTGCTGATTGGTTTTTAAACTGCATCCAAAGTCCATCTGTCAATGTAATTGCTCATGTATTAAATGAATTGACACAAATTTATATTGTAAAATTACATATTCTTAGGATTTAAAAAAATCAATACTCTGAATTTTTTATCTTTAGTATCTTAATATTCTTAATTTTCTTATCTTACTTTTCTATCGACTTAAGCGAGAATAATACAAAAATAATACAGCTGAATACATTCATAGGCCATGGTAGGCCAAGAAAAAGTGGTAATAAACCCTCCAAATTCTTCCTCAGAATAAACTTTACCAGTCACTGCTAAATGTATAACCATCTTACATTTTAAAAATATGACTAAAACTCATATTAAATGTCTCATAATCACATAAAAAATGTACATTATCTTTCTCCTACCATGATTTGACTTTGAACCAATCTTGAGATGTTATTGTTTCTTTGGCATTCTGTAGTTATCACGGAGTGGGAGGTACCTTTTTTGTGTGCACAAAATGTAAATGAAAAAAATTTTTTTTTTATTAAACGTGTAAGTCATTTGTTTAGTCATGAGACCATATTATGTGTAACCATTATCTACCCATAATTCTCTCTCTGGAAAATGGTCTAGAAGTTTAACACATGCCATCAGTGAATGAAAAGCAAAAGAAAAAAATAGGAAAAAAAATGATAGCTTTATTTTTCACAACAAAGCTGTAAGTAAAATACCCTAGTACCTATTGCGTGTGGATCTTACGCAGTCGTATCAGGTTATCGAGTCCTCTGCTGGGGCCTGTGAGGGAAGACAGAGATTATCCTTTACTTTCACTACCTATTAGCTTATCATTCCCTAGTAATATTGGGACTATTTAAACCTTGAACAATTCACTGGTATGGTATTTAAAATCCGCTATTAGGGTATGATAGGAAGGATGTAGTGAGTTGGTAATTGATTTATCCCCATCATCCTGAACCTCCCGCTCCTCTTCCACTTTGTCCTCCCCTGGGCAATAATCACAGGGTCGAGCTGCCAATCTGTAGACTTAATTTTTTCCAGCAGTACCATCTGGCTCCTTGGCACCAGCAGTTATACTGGTTCTTTGTGGTAGCCGCTGAATTTGTCATATTGCTAGACAGCGGATGGGATGTTTCTTGCGACTTGATCCTAATTTTCTCCTAACTAATTATTGATTTTTATTTAGAGACTCTTCTTTAGCCATTTATGAGAGCATGGTAGAGTTTTGTCGAAGAAAGAATAGAATGTACCTAAGCGAATACAGTGTGTCATCCTTGAGATTCTCCACCCTGTGTTGTGTTCTAGCTAGTTCTTCAACAGCCCTCCCTTTGAAGAGAGATTAATTTAAAGCTAATTGTGGGGTTTTGTTTGTTTGTTTGTTTCATTCAAAGCTTTGTATCTCTGTTTAAAAATTATTTCAATGCTTATTTGAAATCCTGTTACGGTTGCTGTCATTTCCCAGGAGTGAATATTTAGAAATCCCTATCAGTGGCAAAGATAACCTTCTAATATCTAGCAGTACTTTCTGCCATTAAAAAAATGACCATTTGTGTATACCTTGTGTTTCATTTTGTGGATGAAGTGGTTTTACTGTGATGCCTAATAACATCCATAAACAATTTAAGGGAATAGTTGTGAAAAAGCACTTCTGAGTTTAAGTAATTAAAAAAAAAATCTAAAAATTGCCGAAGCATTTCTATACACTTAGGCAGTTTCTTTCATATTACCTATGAAATGACACACTTTTGATGAAAGCAATGAATTATTTGATTTGACCTATTTGTTCTAAAGATTATAAGTAAAAATTTATTGCTTAAATTCTTAAAAGCAGCTATGCATAAAGCAGTTCATTTTAACAACTATTTATCATAGTAGATTGCATTCATTTTTGAAACAAGGTACCTCTTTTAGAAAGTTTTAGAGGAGCTCATTCATATAAAAATGTTTCTGTCGAGTTTATATTAGATGTTATTAATCTACATCGGTTATAATAATGATAGGATACTAATATGTTAGAAATATTTATTTCATATCCTTATTAATTGGTATGTGGGTGCTTGAAGTTCTTAAACAGTGAGTTAGCTTGGATTATTTTAATACCACTATACTAGAAATCCACTAAAAACTGAAAAGCTAAAACCTACTAAAAATCTACAGAAAACTGGATTCTGTAGGACATTTTCATTTTATGTCAAACATATATAGCTAAATTGCTGTACTTTGGTCATGTTGTGATGTTAAATCTAGTTAATTGTTTGGGTTTAAGTATATAGAGAGAAGAAGCAATAAATGTCACTGTGTAAGAAGAGCTAAATCAGATGTCAGTGAAATGATTCATGTGCTAACTGGAATAGTTAACATGCATTTTATTCGACTGTCTAGCAGGAGGAGGTGGGCTATAGAAAAATGAATTCTTCACTAAATAATTTACAACAATTATATCAAATTTTAATAACTTCAGCTAAGAAGGCACACATATGATTCATGTTCTCACAATCACCTACATTAGAGATTAATTGTGCTTTCTTTAAACAAAAATGTACTCTTATAAATGTTTTTAATTGGTAAACCGTGATTAGTCTTATCTCTATAGGATAGCATCATTTGATCAGTTCTTAGCGATAACTTAATGTGATGCTGAAATATTGCAGCTAATCTGTTGTCTCAAATGCCAGCTCGTTAGAATTTACCCTAATATCAAAAAATGCTCTGAATTGTTTGTTGTTTTTATCTTAACTCAAATATGTAAAGGGGACAGTAGAACATTTTTCTTTGGAATCATGGAGAGTTCAGTGACCTTTCTGTGGCAAATTATGTAGAAAGAAAATATTTATATTCATTTAAAATAACCTCCGTGAAGAAATAGTCTCATTACCCTGTTTGATCAATTTCTTGTAGCCTGAGCTGTAGCATGCTGCTATTGCCATTGGTTGATGGAATACACTGAGTAGTGGCTAATGGTGATGGTGCTCATCAGGAAGGGTTCAGCCAGCGGTCAGCAACAAATAATTCAAGACTGTTTCTAAGTTTGTGGCTGGTGGAATTTGCTTCTTGCCCCAAGCCAGCGGCATTGCTGAGCTGGGCTATTTGATTAGAAGAGAGGCATATTTGCTTCTTAGCAACTGCACATTTGCGCAACCCATAGTCCTCTACTGCCTCCAAAGGTTTTCCTTTTGTGATGGTAGAATAATACTTTATTGTTGATTGATAGACAAAAGAGGTTCTAATACAAGCAGGCTTGTAGCCATTTTTGTTGTTGTTGTCTTTAAAAATTTTCACCTACATGTCACATTTTTTGCAAAAGTATAGAATAAATATATGTATAGTGTAAACAGGCATGGAAAACCCCAACGGTTAGAATTTTAATATGCATATTAGCAAGAAGGTTCACACAGCGTGAATACAATTGCATACTGTTACTTTTTGCCCAGCAGGTTCAATGATAGGAAATCATTTCTGACCCCAGTGTATGTTTGTACATGTATTCCTACTCTGGGTGTTTGTATCTTCTAACTAGAATTAAAGCTAGAGAAAATTTAACTAGGAATATTGAAATTTAACTAGGAATAGTGGAGTTGTTCTATGGCTTTGTCCAATTTAAGAACTAATTCTTACACAAGATTGGAAGTCACATTTTAAATTTTAAATACAATGTGGGTATAGAATTTAGAATGTATTTCTACAGAAATGAATCTGCAGAAGAAAACCTGTCTTTAATAGAAGACAAAGGTATTTATAACCCTGTATTTAAGAAACAAGTGAGAAAAGATAAATTTGGGAAGGACAATCTGAGTTTTATGATCCGGGGAAGCGAGGACCAGAAAAAACAGGTTTTTTTGGGTTTTTGTTTTTGCTTTCATGGTTTTATGGCTTTTCTCATTCAAAGTATATGGTTAGGACTTGAGGTTCAAGATTTTAAGGAAGATATGAGTGATATGAGCATAGATTATGTTAATTTTATTCTTGCATTACTTTTTGATAATTTAAAAAATACCTACTATACCTTTGAACAATAATATAAAAAGTATTTGACCCCATGTATTTTGATATATAGAATTTAAATCCATTTTTTTTTGTATAAATTGTTGACCTAATTCCCGGTAAAATGAAATTGCACATATAAGATTAACATATGGTTGAATTTTTTATATTCTTCTCTTTTGTTATATTTGGAATATAAGACTTTTTTTTTCCAACTTAAGGCATGTTTTTTCTACTTTTGTCTCATAAGTTTCACGACAGATATGAGAGTACCCATAATTTAAAATGAACTGCAAAAAGTGCATTGGTGTGAATTTTCCAGTTAACAGATCTTGAAACGTGTTTTGGGATTTAGGGAAAGTTAAAGCAAGTGCAGACATTAACACAGACATAAAGTGTATATGGGCAAATACTCTCAATTCCCAATAAAAGGACCTTGGGGCATATCAATATGCATAATATGACCATCACTGTATTTACTTTCTAATAAATAGACACTTTAGTGGCAACCTAGAGCCCAAAAAAGGGAAAAGGAGTGAGGCTGAGTGATTTGATATTGCAAGGCAGTAATATGCCCCATCGTATCAAGCAGCTGTCCCTTTGCAATTTCAGATAACATCTTTGAAACAATTCCTTTAAGAACAAATTGGACCTCCAGGAGGAAATGGAAAATACTTTTAAGAATGGTTTTGAATTGTTTAAAAATTAACATGCCTGCAAGTAAATTGCCAAAGTTAGGATGTGAGTTTGATGTTATTGGAATTAAGATTATGGCTTTTATGAACATTTTATTTATAAGGTAAATTATGGGAATTTGATGTATTAAGGAAAATGTTCTTTAAATTACTAAACTCTCTTGCAAATAGTTGTAAAAATAGCATTTTAAAAACTCTAATCCTACTACATTAAAATTACTAGTATTTATTAGTCCATATCATTAGGTGGCATTTATTGCTCAATGTACCTTCCATATTAATGATTTCTTATGTTGGGGTACATGGTAAAAGGCAGTTATCTTAGTGGGATTTTATAACAATTGTCATCTACAGATAGGAAGATCTATTTTATCATTAACTATGTTCTTCCCTCCACCTGCCTTTGTGACTGTAAGTACAAAGTAATGTACAAAATGATGTCCTTCAGGACTTCAGTTTTTACACATAGGTCAGTTTGTTGGGGGAGAAGAGAAACAGGGACAAATAGAAGTTTCTGGTTCTCTTCTTCCAGGGAAGGATACTAGAGTAGGAAATGAGCAATGAGTAGGGTTGAGGGAGTTGATGTGATTTTATTAAGTTTTCATCATGTATTTCAGTGCATAGTGATGTTGAGTGTCTTTTCATGTGATTATTGGCCATTTGTAGGTCTTCTTTGGAAGAATGAAATGATCTCTTTTTAATAAGATTGTTAATTTTTAGGGCTTTTTTGTGTTCAGTTGTATAACTTCTTTATATATTTTGGATATTAACTCCTTATTGAGTATATCATTTGTAAAATATTTTCTCCCATTCAGTAGGTTGCCTTTTTGTTTTATTGTTGGTTTCCTTCACTGTGCAAAGGATACTTATTTTGATACAGTTCAGTGGTTTCTTTTTGCTTTTGTTTTCCTTGCTTCCAGGAAGCACATCTAGAAAATGTTGGTACAGCTGATGTCAGAGATATTACTGCCTATGTTCTCTTCTAGGATTTTTATGGTTTCAGGTTTCACATCACATTTAGGTCTTTAATCCATTTTGAGGTTATTGTCATGAATGGTTTGAGAAAGTGGTCCAGTTCCATTCTTCTGCATGTAGTTGTATAGTTTTCCTAATATCATTTATTGAAGTGACTATCTTTTCCCCCAAATATGTAAGGAACCTAAGTGCCCATTGACAGAGGAATGAATAAGAAGATGTGGTATGTGAATGTATGTGTGTGTGTATGCACACACTCACATATATATACAATGGGATATTATGCAGCCATAGAAAATGTTGAGACCCTGCTATTTGCATAATATAGATTGATCTAGAGGGTATTAGGCTAAGTGAAATAAGTCAGGCTAAAAAAGACAGATATCATATGATTTTACTCATATGTGGAATCTTGAAAAAAAAAAGAATAGAGCAGCAAAAATCAGAATCCACCTGTAAATACAGAGAACAAGCTGATGGTTGCCAAAGGTGGGGGATGTGTGAGCAAAATGGGTGAAGGGGTATAGGAGATACAGGCTTCTGGTTATGGAATGAATGAGTCATGGGAATAAAAGGCACAGTGTAGGGAAAATAGTCATTGATACTGTAATAGTGTTGTATGGTGATAGAAAATAGCTACATTTTTAGTAGAGGATAGCATAATGTATGGAGAAGTTTAATTACTGTTCTATACCTGAAACTAATACAACATCGTATGTCAACCATTCTCAGATAAAAAAAAGAAAGAAAGAAAGAAAGAAAGAAGGAAACTTCGATATGCAGGTAGCTTCCTTAGGTCTCTCTAGAAATATATCAGAATAAATTTCAGTGACATTCATACACATTATTGAAGAACCTCTGGCCTAGAAAGATTAGGTGATTTGTCCAAAGCCACACAGCAAGTAATGATGAAGCTGTGGTGGAAATTTAGGTCTCTCTCCCCGCCACCCTCACCAAACCTATGATCTTTCTTTTCTAGAGCACTAATACCTATCCTTGGAGTGTTTAGGAACATGTGTTTTGGATGCTGACAAGCAGAAGATGAAACTTCTGATACTAGCTTTGTGACCTGGTGGGACAATTTAGCTTCTTTAAAGTTCATTTTCTAGTTAGATTAACATGAGGATAATATCTGTTTGCATGGGGTTGAGGATCAAATGAGATAATCGATGCAGATTTTGTGGATCTGGAAAACTTTATAGTAAGAGATTGTTGTTGTCTTAATTTAACAGCACATCTAAGTTCCAGATAGTTCAAAAAAGTTGAATTCGTGTTTCTTGATTTCTAACTGTGGGAATTACAATCTTTTTAGTTCTGGAAGAGACTTAGAAACCCACTTAGCATCCTATTTCCTCATCTTACAGGTGAACATTTATGACTTCTAATGGTTAGTTGGCCCCTCTAGGTTACATATCAAAATTATGGTATCACCACCACTACTAGCACCATTTATTAGACTTGTATATAGGAGGCCATCTGCTGGGTATTCCCCATGTATTACTTGTGAGGCCTCATAATATCCTTATGAAGGAAGTGTTATACCATTTTGCTAATAAGAAAAGGGAAATTGAGGATGATCACACTGCCTAAAGTGGAAGAGCCAGGATTTGAACCAGAATCTATCTAATTGCAGCATCCATGTTCCTAGTACAATGTAACCTGCCTCCCAAACACCAGGACTTGAACTTGAGCATCTGACTCCATTTAGTGAAACATGAGCTCCTCACACCACAGCTCTATTTTCTTTCAAGAATTTGTTAGTATTTGCGGGGCACCTGGGTGGCTCAGTGGGTTAAAGCCTCTGCCTTCAGCTCAGGTCATGATCCCAGGGTTCTGGGATCGAACCCTGCATTGGGGTCTCTGCTCAGCAGGGAGGCTGAGTCCCCCTCTTTCTCTGTGCCTGCTTCTCTGCCTACTTAGGATCTCTCTCTGTGTTAAATAAATAAAATCTTAAAAAAAAAAAGAATTTGTTAGTATTTGCAGGTGTAAAATTTGGATAATTTAAGTAGCCTTTTATTCGTCTGCTTTAAAAAAATGAATCTTTTAAAATATAGTTATATGAGAGAATTCCAAGATGATAGGATTTCGTTGTTGTTGTTGTCGTCGTTGTTTTTGAGAGAGTGTGCATGCATATGCATAAGCAGCAAGGGACAGAGGGAGAGGGAGAGAATCTCAAGCAGACTCCACACTGATGAGGGACCCGACGGGGTGGGGCTCAATCCCAGGACCCTGAGATCATGACCCCAGCCGAAATTGAGTCTGATGCTCAACTGACTAAGCCACCCAGGAACCCCCTATGTTGTTGTTATTGTTTAAATGGCCTTCTTTTTCAAGGATAGGTATGAAAAAGAGATCAGATTTGTGGTTATCAGAGGCAGGGGGTAGATGGTGAGGAAATTAGATGAAGATGGTCAAAAGGTACAAACTTCTAGTTGAAAGGTAAATAAGTACTTGGGATATAATATACAGCATGAGGACTGTAGTTAACACTGCTGTATGATATATTTGAAAGTTGCCAAGAGACTAGATCCTAAAAGTTCTCATCACAAGGGAAAAAAAGCCACTTTCTTTTTGTTGTTGTAACTGTATGAGGTGATGGATGTTAACATAATTTATTGTGGTGGTCATTTCACATTCTATTTATGTCAATCATTATGCCATACACGTTAAGCTGATAGGATGCTTTTGTCAGTTTGTCAATGGAGAAAACATACAAGTGATCTGGTCACCACCTGAGAGGCTCTTGAAATAAGAACCAAGATGAAAAAGTCCTGGTTTTTGCATTTTGATTTTGGAGGACAGAGTGTCAAATCTTAGAAACAAGTCAGAGGAAGCTGAATGGACTAGGTAAGGGACATAGGAAAAGGGGGGATCAGAGAGAACTCAGTTTCGGTCTGATGACAAGGAAGTTGATTTTGGCATTTATTCATTTGACAAACATTTAGAGAGTACCTACTCTGCTCGGTAATTCCTATTGTAAGTGTTGGAGGCCCAACTTTGAAAGGACAAACAGTTCTTGGCAGTGATGGGGTTGTTGGGTAGAATTGTTGGTAGAGCATGGGAAAAGTGATGCAGATATTTGTAGCGTATTCAGGTAAAGATGCTCGTTGGAATCTTGGAACTCTGGTATGAAGTTAGAAGATGAGAAGGTGGGAGTAGAGGTATAAAACATGAAGCCATCTCTAACATGTGAGGTTACACTGTGAATGCATCGAAGACATAGAAATGTAAGAACAGGGGGTCTGAATGAGAAAGCAAGAAAAAGCCACAATAGAGTTGAGAGTGGTTTGAGGGGGAATTAGGATGGCAGAATGTCAGAGAGAAGAAAGAGACCGCTTACATTTAGAGAATAACAGAAGAAACAGAGAGGTCAGTCACTGGAGATGAGAAGTGAAAAAATGATTACATTTGACAAGGAGAATGTTGTGTTGCTCTTAAAGCAATTTGAATTATTTTGCTACGTCATTACTCACTAAAACCCATATTTACTTCAGATTTTCTTAGGTTTTTTTTTGACTTTTTTAAATTTTAAATTTATTTTGATTTCAAGTTTTTTTTTAATTTATTTTTTTTTTCAGTGTAACAGTATTCATTGTTTTTGCACCATACCCAGTGCTCCATGCAATCCATGCCCTCTGTAAGACCCACCACCTGGTTCCCCCAACCTCCCACCCCCTGCCCCTTCAAAACCCTCATATTGTTTTTCAGAGTCCATAGTCTCTCATGGTTCACCTCCCCTTCCAATTTCCCTCAACTCTCTTCTCCTCTCCATCTCCCCTTGTCCTCCATGCTATTTGCTATGCTCCACAAATAAGTGAAACCATATGATAATTGACTCTCTCTCTGCTTGACTTATTTCACTCAGCATAATCTCTTCCAGTCCTGTCCATGTTGCTACAAAAGTTGGGTATTCATCCTTTCTGATGGAGGCATAATACTCCATAGTGTATATGGATCACATCTTCCTTATCCATTCGTCTGTTGAAGGGCATCTTGGCTCTTTCCACAGTTTGGTGACCGTGGCCATTGCTGCTATAAACATTGGGGTACAGATGGCCCTTCTTTTCACTACATCTGTATCTTTGGGGTAAATACCCAGGAGTGCAATGGCAGGGTCATAGGGAAGTTCTATTTTTAATTTCTTGAGGAATCTCCACACTGTTTTCCAAAGTGGCTGCACCAACTTGCATTCCCACCAACAGTGTAGGAGGGTTCCCCTTTCTCCACATCCTCTCCAACACATGTTGTTTCCTGTCTTGTTAATTTTGGCCATTCTAACTGGTGTAAGGTGGTATCTCAATGTGGTTTTAATTTGAATCTCCTTGATGGGTAGTGATGATGAACATTTTTTCATGTGTCTGATAGCCATTTGTATGTCTTTGTTGGAGAAGAGTCTGTTCATATCTTCTGCCCATTTTTTGATATGATTGTCTGATATGATATGTGTGTTGAGTTTGAGGAGTTCTTTATAGATCCTGGATATCAACCTTTTGTCTGTACTGTCATTTGCTTAATTTTTACCTGTTGTTCTTTTTCTGTTCCAGGATCCTATCCAGGATATATTATAATTAGTCAGTGTGTCTCCTTAGATTGTCCTTAGCTGGAAAAATTTCTCAAACTTCCTTTGTTTTTCATGGTCTTGACAGTTTTGAGGAGTCTGTGTCATCTGTTTTGTAGAATGTCCCTCAGTTTGTATTTGTCTGATTTTTTTTTTTTTCATGATTAGACAAGGGTTCTGGGTTTTTGGGGTGAAGACCATAGAAGTAAAGTGCTGTTTTAATCACTCATATCGAGGTATATGCTATCATTATGACTTATCACTGTTGGTGTTACTCTTACCTCCTATCTGAGGTATAGTGTAAGTCAGGTTACTGAGCTGTAAAGTTACTCTTTTCTCCCCTATTTTAATTATTTTTTAACCTGTTACCTTTGATATAAATTCGGTTTATAGAAAAGTTACCATAATAGTACAAAGAATTCCTTTATGACCTCTTATTAGATTCACCAAGTGTTTATCTCTCTCTCTCTCTCTCTATATATATATATATATATAAGAAGTTTGTACTTTTTGACCATATGTATATTTTTTTTCTTTTGTTCTGAACTATCTGAAAGCAAGTTGATGACATTGTGCCCTTTTATTCCTAAATAGTTATGTATTTCCTAAGTACAAGAACATTTCTCTTATATAACCAGTACACAATTATCATCAGGAAATTTCACATTGATTTTTACTATATTATCTATTCATAGTCCTTAGTCAAATTTTATTATTTATCCTAATAATGTCCTTACAGCTGTTTCAATTCTGAGTTCGTGATCCCATCCAGGATCACAGATTGCCTTTAGTTATCATGCCTCTTTGGTATATTTTACTCCGAGACAATTGCTCAGCTTTTCTTTATCTTTCTTGACCGTGACAGAGTACAGGCCAATTATTTTATTGAATGCCCCTCCGTCTGGGTTTGCCTGATGTATCCTTATGATAAGATTTGGGTTGTGCATTTTTGCCCGGACTTCCCACAGATGTGATGTTCTATTCTTTTCAGTACTTTGTATCAGGAGGCAGATGATATCTGTTCCAATATTCATGATCTTAACTATGGTCACTTGGCTAAGCTGCTGTCTTTGAGGTTTCTTCACTTTAAACTTCTTGTTTTTTTCCATTGTAATTAGTAATTAAGAGGGTACTTTAAGACCATCTAAGTATCCTATTGTTCACTGAATTTTCACATGCTAGTTTCAGTATCCATTAATGCTTTTCTAATTGTATGTTTATTAGTTGACGTTCCATTAAAAAATAGTTTCCCTTCTCTGTTTATTTACATTAATACAGATTTAACAGCTTCTTATGTTATTCAGTGTATTTATAGTCTGTTACTCTCCTTTACAGTAATTAATTTGATGCTGAATTGTCCCGGATCTGGTCAGTGGGAACCCTTTCAAATTGATTCCTGTGTCCATATAATATGTTCCCATTAGTTTTGAGTACTTCGTAACTGGCTCATTTGTACCCAAGTCCTAGAATCAGGCTTTACTTTAAGAAGCCTTGGTTCATTTTAGTGGAGAGTGGTATTTAGATACCAAAATCTAGGTTCTTTGATGTGCTCATGCTACTGGTGAATCATTGCCTCTAAATTCTTGCGGTGGACAGAGCTAGAAAATATGTGTATGTACAATATATCTGAATATTTAAACATATGTGCACATATCTGTATTTATTTTTATATCTATTGTGATAACTAGTTTTCATGCCCCCCCACCACCACGAGTGACACCTCTTAGGGTTCACATTTTCCTCTTGAATCTAGGGTGGCCCTGTGATTTGCTTCTGACCAATAGTGTGTAATGGAAGTGATGCTGTGTGACTTCTGAGGCTAGGTCATGAGAAGCCTTGCAGCTTTGTTCTGGGCTTGTTAGAATGCTCACTCTTGGAATGCTTTCTCTTAGGACCCAGCTGTTATGCTGTGAGAAGGCAAGGCCCACTGAAAAGGCCACATACATGTGTTCTAGTTGGTAGCTCCTGATGAACTCCCAGCCTGTAGTCAGCATCAACTGTTTGCCATGTGTCTAAGCCATCATGGATATTCCAGCCCAGATGAGTCTCTGGATAACTGTACCTCAACCAGTATCATATGGCAGAATAGTGATCAGCCTAACCAGTCAACCCACTAGACTATTTAAAAAAAATTTTTTTTTATTAACATATGATGTATTATTTGTTTCAGGGGTTCAGGTCTGTGATTCATCAGTCTTACACAATTCACAGCACTCACCATAGCAAATACCCTCCCCAATGTCTGTCACCCAGCCACCCTATCCCTCCCCCAAACCCCCACACCAGCAACCCTCAGTTTGTTTCCTGAGATTAAGGGTTTATTATGGTTTGTCTCCCACTCTGGTTTCATCTTGTTTCCTTTTCCCCTCCCTTCCCCTGTGATCCTCTGTCTTCTCAAATTCCTTATATCAGTGAGATCATATGATAATTGTCTTTCTCTGATTGACTTATTTCATTTAGCATAATACCCTGTAGTGCCATCTGTGTCATTGCAAATGGCAAGATTTCATTTTTGATGGCTGTATAATATTCCATTGTTTGTGTATACATATATACGTGGGTGTGTATATATATACATACACACATACACACCCCGCATTTTCTTTATCCATGCATCTGTTGATGGACATCTAGGCTCTTTCCATAGTTTGGCTATTGTGGACATAGCTGCTAGAAACATTTGGGTGTGGGGTGCCTTGGTGGCTCAATTGGTTAAGCATCTGTGTTTGGCTCAGGTCGTGGCCCCAGGGTCCTGGAATTGAGCCCCACATCAGGCTCCCTGCTCAGCAGAGAGCTTCTTCCTCTCCCTCTGCCTGCTGCTCTGTCTACTTGTGCTGTCTCTCTCAAATAAATAAGCAAAATCTTTAAAAAAATTGGGGTGCATCTGGCCCTTTGGATCACTGTATTTGTATCTTTAGAGTAATTTCATTACTTGCGTTACCAAGTAATGCAATTGCTGGGGCATAGGGTAGCTCTATTTTCAACTTTTTGATGAACTTCCATACTGTTTTCCAGAGTAACTGCACCAGCTTGCATTCCTACCAACAGTATAGGAAGGTTCTCCTTTCTCCACATCCTCACCAACATCTGTCATTTCCTGACTTGTTAATTTTAGCCATTCTGACTGGTATAAGGTGGTATCTCACTGTGTTTTTTTTCTTTCCCCCCCCTGAAAAAAATATTTTATTTATTTTTTCGTTGGTTTTTTTTGTTTGTTTTTATAGAATACAAATAACACATTTGAGTTTTTATTATTCTTTCTTATCATTATTGACAAATGACAATTCTGTGAGCCTAGAGGCCCTAAAATTTCTTTTTTTTTAATTTAATTTTTTTTCAGTGTTCCAAAATTCATTGTTTATGCGCCACACCAAGTGCTCCATGCAATCCATTCCTCCTTCCCACCACCAGGCTCACCCAACCCCCCAACCCTCTCCACTCCAAAACCCTCAGTTTGTTTCTCAGAGTCCACATTCTCTCATGGTTTGTCTCCCCCTCCAATTTCCCCCAACTCACTTCTCATCTCCATCTCCCAATGTCCTCAGTGTTATTCCTTATGCTCCACAAGTAAGTGAAACCACATAATTGACTCTCTCTGCTTGACTTATTTCACTCAGCATAATCTCTTCCAGTCCTGTCCATGTTGATACAAAAGTTGGGTATTCATCCTTTCTGATGGAGGCATAATACTCCATTGTATATATGGACTGTATCTTCTTTATCTATTTGACCATGAAGGGCATCTTGGTTCTTTCCACAGTTTGGCAGCTGTGGCCATTGCTGCTATGAACATTGGGGTACAGATGGCCCTTCTTTTTAACTACATCTGTATCTTTGAGGTAAATACCCAGTAGTGCAATTGCAGGGTCATAGAGTAGCTCTATTTTTAATTTCTTGGGGAATCTCCACACTGTTTTCCAAAGTGGTCTCACTGTGGTTTTGATTTGTATTTCCCTGATGTCAAGTGACGGTGAACACATTTTCAATGTATCTGTTGGCCATTTGGATGTCTCCCACTAGACTATTTTTAAGTGTAGGTTTTATTATTATTCAGGTATGGTGAGGTCAAAGGATCAGGAGATAGTTTGTCACAGTTTCTAAGAGGAGGAGGCACACCTTGCTATGCAGGGCCAGTGGGGGATGCATGAAGATTATGTAAGAGGCAGAGGGAGGGAGGGCAAGATGTAGGCAAGAGATTTTATTGTTGTTTCTGTGAGAAAGGCCCTATAAGCAAGTATCGGATTGGCTAGTTTGAATGATTTCAGCTCTTGGGCACAGGAGCAGTCCCTGATTGTCTAGTAGCTATGGAAAGATTAAGGCAGGTAGCTCTAGGGGCCTGGAATATAAGAGCTTGATAAAGAGGTCTTGCCCGGCAGGGAAGGGTGTGGGTTTTGGATTAGTTGGTTTGCATATGAAAGGCACACTTGGCAAGCGGAAATGACTAGCCCTAAAGGGGTACTGTCTTCAGGATCAGCAAGATTCCTGGTGTCAGAACATCAGAAAATACAGAATATGAAAAAGGCATGATTAACACAATTATAAAAGATAATGAAATGGCAGTTATTTTAAGCTACTACTAAGTTTTGTGATAGTTTGTTACTCACCTCATGTATCCAAAACATCTATTTATCTGCCCATCTACTTATCTACCAATCCACCCACCCACCTACTGGCCTACCTACTAGCAGCTGTTAATTCACTCTGACAACCCCAATTCCAGTCTAACACCACAGGTTACGTTCTGGTCTTTTTCCTTTCCATATTTGTAACTCCCTTCTTCATTAGTGAGAAACTAAGCCGCCATTATTCTCAGCGTATTTACTCATTTGTTCAAAACTTTAATTCAAAAAAAGTAGTTTTAGAATTACTAACCTATACCACTATGAAAAGCAAATTTACAATTAGAGTTAAATGTTTGTAGGTTTGCTTTTTTAAAAAGATTTTATTTATTTATTTGACAGAGAGAGAGCTCACAAGTAGGCAGAGAGGCAGGCAGAGAGAGAGGAAGGGAAGCAGGCTCCCTGCTGAGCAGAGAGCCCGATGCAGAGCTCGATCCCAGGACCCTGAGATTGTGACCTGAGCTGAAGGCAGAGGCTTAACCCACTGAGCTACCCAGGTGCCGCAATGTTTGTAGTTTTTTAGATAAATCTTACATGCAACAAAATGCATAAATTGTAAGTGTGCAGTTCCGTGATTTTTGAAAATGCTTACACTTCATGTTACCTAAACCCCTGTCAAAATTCAGAATACTTCTGTTGCCCCAGAAAATTACTTCCTGCTTTTTTCTGGTCAGTGCCCAGCCTTTGCCCCATCCCAACCTCAGCTGAGCCTCCTGCTTTTCTGATTTTTCTTTACCATAGTTTAGTTTGCCTGTTTTTTTAATACTCTCAACACACTTTATTCCTCCGCATGTACTACCCTTTTCTAAGATACCATGATTTTTTACCCTTTTGGCTTTTAAAAACCTCTCTGCCTACAGTTTAATTGGTTGGTTCTTAAACTTGTCTTCACATTCGTATCACCTACTCTCAGATATTTTGATTTGGTGTGTCACTAGGGCATTGGAACTTTTAAATGCTCCCTGGGAAACTCTGATACGCAGCCAAGTTTGGGAGTGGCTTGTTTTACCTTATCTGAAACTCTTATCCAGATTCAGAACTCAGAAGAGAACCTAATTCTGTAATTCTTGGGACTTCCATTATGGCGGTCTCCTCTGTTACATTGCCTCTCTAGTTCAGTAAACATTGGGAATGTACTTTGGATTGGCTTTAATCAAACATAAAATAAATATAACTGATATTGGGGATATCTGGTTTATTGTCAACAATGTCATTTCTTTTTCTAGAATAAAATCTTGGATATACCCTTTCATTTTTTTCCTGTGGTCTTTGTCTAGGCTTTTGCGATCTTGTTTTTGAACTAGTTCTACAATCTCTAACCAACCTGACTGCATCTTTTTCTCCTTCTTTTACTTTGTCCCATATTTTACAGTAGCAGTTATGCTCCTCAAGTGTGCCATTTGAATCTGTATTCAGAAATCTACAATAACCTTCCTGTTTCAAATATGAGATGTTTCAGACTTCTGAATTGTCACACTAATACCTATGATTTCACAGGGCCTTCATTCATGTTTATTTTTCTCTAACTATGCTTACCAAAACTTTTCCCAATTTTACTTTTAAGCCATAAATATTTTCTGTCTATCCTTTCTTTGAGATTGAGTTCCTTTTCTCTCTGAAATAAAGAGCCTAGGTCATATGGCTAGTAAGTGTTGGAACCTACATTCATCAGACCTGAGCAGTTCTACTCCAGGGCCTGCTTGCCTTTTTTTTTTTTCCCTATTGTGACAGAATGCACATAACATAAAATTTACCATTTTTTTTTAAAGATTTTATTTATTTATTTGAAAGAGAGACAGTAAGAGAGAACATGAGTGAGGAGAAGGTCAGAGGGAGAAGCAGACTTCCCATGGAGCTGGGAGCTGGGAGCCCGATGTGGGACTCGATCCCGGGACTCCAGGATCATGACCTGAGCCGAAGGCAGTCGTCCAACCAACTGAGCCACCCAGGCGCCCATAAAATTTACCATTTTTTTAAACCACTTTTAAGTGTACAGTTCAGTGGTCTTGAGTACATTCACGATGTTGGATAACCACCGCTATTTCCAGAACTTTTTTATCATTCCAGATAAAAACTATGTACCTATTTGGGATACAATGGGGAACGGTAATTCCCCTTCTCCCCCCCCACCACTGCCCCGACCCCTGGTAACGTCTCTTCTACTTTCTGTCTCTATGAATTTGCCTTTTATAGGTACCTCATATAAATGGAATCATATGATACTTGTCTTTTTGTGTCTGGCTTATTTCATTTAGATGTATCTTCAAGATTTATCCATGTTGTAGTAGGTATCAGAATGTCATTCCTTTTCAAGGCTGAATCATATTCCCCTATATATACATACCACCGTCTGTTTATCCATTCATTTGTTGACAGATACTTGGATTGTTTCCACCTTTTGGCTCTTTGTGAATAATGAATAGCCTGTACTTTTAACCATAACCCTATACAGATGTATGGTTATTTATTACTGCCTAGCAAATTACCTAAAACCAGTATATTATATTATTATTATTTATTTGTTAGTAAATAATAAACATTTTATTTTTTTACATTTCTGTGGGTTAGGAATTTGTGAACAGTTTAGCACTTTGGTTCTGGCTTTGGGGTCTCTCATGAGACTGCAGTCAATATGTTAGCTGGGGCCACATTCATCTGAGAGTTTGACTGGAGGTGGAGAATTCACTGCCACAGTCACTCACTCACATGGCTCCCAGTTGGTGCTCAAGGTTGTTCCTCCTCATGTGGGCCTTTCTGCTGGCTGCTTGAGTGTCCTCATGATGTGGTGGCCCACTTTCCCCAGAACCAGTGATCCAAGGAGCCAAGTGGAGGCATATCCTTTATAACCTATTTCAGAAATCTTATAGCATCACTTGAACTACATAATATTTGATGTAGTTCATTGAAGCTGACTTAAATTCAAGGCGAAAGGGAATGTCAAGGAATTTGACATTGCAAAGGAAGAGTGTCAAGGAATTTCTGAACATATTTTAAAATCACCACAACTGATAAGCATAAAGAAGAAAATAATTACCAGTAACATAAGTAATCCCTTCTAAAATTGTGGTATATATCATTCTAGAGACATTTTTGGTGTGTATCTGACCTTATATTCTATATACTGTTTTATATTCTGATTTTCGATATTATATACTAGAAACATCTTTCTGTGGTGTTATGTTTTTCTATACTCTGGTTGTTAATTTTTCAATATTTGCCCCAAATGGTATTTCATTGTTTTTTTAATTTGCATTTCGTTTTTCCTCACTTTTGAGATATAATTGACATATAGCATTGTTGAATTTCTTCTCTTACTACCAATGGTGAATGTTTTTCTGTTATTATTATTTGTACTTTTGGGGAATTGCCTTTTCATATATTTGCTCATTTAAAAAATTGGCTTGTTATTTTTCATTATCAAATATCCATTACATGTTAAGGATTCTAAAACATTATCATGTAGGTTATAAATATTTCTTCCTTGCTGATTGTTTGTATTATTGGTTTAAGAAAAATGAAGTGTAGTCTTTAAGAGTTAGAATAACAAAGGAAGTCTAGTCCAACACTTCTGACTTATAGATGAAGATGCCTTATTTTCTCTCTCTTTCTCCAGATCTCTTTCTGTCCTTCTTCCACCAAATCTTAACCTATTATACTCACTTGCCCAGATATATTATGCTCTGCTTACTAGAGAATAGGATCAATTTGTTGCTATTTGCATTTAACAAAACATTCCTTAATAACTCCAAACAATTAACCACTGATGTTCTATTAGTAAGAGCCACCAGGTTGTGGGAGAGATTTTTTTTTTTTTTAAGGATTAAGCAACTTGTGGGGCCTCTGGCTGGCTCAGTTGGTAAAGCACATGACTCGTGATCTCAAGAGTTGTGAGTTCAAACCCTATGTTGGGTGTAGATTACTTAAAAAAATAAAAATCTTAAAAATTTAAGCAACTTGCTAGGTTTCTTCGCTGTTACACTCTGTGGTTCCTGTATCTTTTCATAAGATCATATTTTGATCATGCGTGTGTTGCCCAGCAAATCTAAATAGAACATGGAGGCTTAAACGACACACCACTCTTTGTACTTAATTTCTTCCACAAATGGAGTTGAGCTGACTCAACTTTTATTATTTCACTTATAGTGCTGAGAATTATTCCTTGCTAATAAATATTGATTGGATTAAATTCACCCCAATTCTAAAGTTATCAAAATGAGGTACTTCTTAGTAAGAAGAAAAATTCAAAAATCTACTTATGAGTTTATCCATCCTTTGATCTAAGATAAGTTAAAATATATAATACTTAGATAATTCAATCTTATTAAAAAAGCTTTGAGATTTCTGGTGGGAAAAAGTGGTATGACTTAATATTAGAATATTCATCAAAAGGAGTAAATTATTTACTGGGAAGGACCAACATCTGAATTTTTTACATTCTTCTTTGGCTGTGTATAATTACTAAAGTATATCTTTCACAAGTGATAAGGAACTTGGCCCAACTTTTAAAGATTTGGAAATTTGATTTTATAAACTGAGGGAAATATTGTGTAGCAAGAGTAATACTGAGTTTCTGTGTTATCTTATACACTATTAGGATTTTTTGTGTTTATGTGATCAAATGTCTTTAATTTGGACACGAACATTTGTCTACTTATGATCAACCTTGTTTTGTCTACTCCTTTAACCATTTCTCCCTACTGTATTGTATGAGGCAAATTATTATAGGTGATATATGTTGGCTTTATAATTTTTAAAAAAAGATTTATATATTTACTTTAGAGACAGAGGGAGTGCAAGTGAGTGAGCATCGGGGAGGTGGTAGAGGAGGGAGAGATTCTCAAGGAGACTCCCCACTGAGGGCAAAGCCTGATCCAGGGCTCGATCCTAGGACCCTAAGGTCATGACCTGATCTGAAACCAAAAGTTGGATGCTCAACTGACTGAGCCACCCAGGTGCCCCAGACTTTGTACTTTCTATAAATAAAAAATTTAAATTTTACTAATCCCTGTACTAAAAAATATAAAAGACCATAAGTTATACCATTTACAAAAAATTGGGAGTGAACTTTAAAAATTTGGGCTCCTGCTGGGGATAGCAGTTCAACTGATTACAGATCCAGATGACTTTAGGGAATTTTCTTCTTTGCTTTTAGTTTATTATGACCATTTTCACATAGAAGGATTGGATTAAGCAGCTTCAGCTAATATATCAGATACTTCTTAGATACTTAGCTTATCTCTTACTCTGGTCTTGGTTTCTTTCGAACTCTAATTTCCTAGGATAGGTATATTTCTTGACAGCCAGGCAAATTCATTGTTTTTCAAACCTTGATCTTGTGGCTCCAGAAACCTGTCAATATTAAGCAAAGGCAAAACTTGACTCACTTAATAGTAGCTCTATAATTCATTCATCTACCTTTAGAAATGAAGAGTGTTTGTTTTGACATGTATGAGAATCATCGTGATAAGTAAAGATGGTCTCAGATTATTTTCAGATGAGGAAACAGAAGGACTGATGTGCTAATAACTCATCCAAGGTCACACAGCCTGCTAGTGGCAGAAATGCTTCTGTAACTTAATGATGTGTCTCTCATTTAGGGTTAAGACTTTCTGTTTCTTGTCCGTATTGGCCTAACTTCCTTGCCAGGATCATATACAATATTAGTCACTGTTTATACTGTTAAATAAAAAATAATTTTGGGGCACCTGGGTGGCTCAGTGGGTTGGGGCCTCTGCCTTCAGCTCGGGTCATGGTCCCAGGGTCCTGGGATGGAGCCCCACATCTGGCTCTTTGCTCGGCAGGGGGCCTGCTTCCTCCTCTCTATCTCTGCCTGCCTCTCTGTCTACTTGTGATCTCTGTCAGGTAAATAAATAAAATCTTTAGAAAAAATAACTTTAAGACTTAGAATTAGGAAGAAGAAGCCTTTCATAGAGGATGTGGTGTGATTTCATGTATTGTATGACTGAAGAGTTGTCAGTCTTCTCCTCAGACTATGGTGGTGAAATAAGTGGCTTCTCTTTTCTGGATACTGAGCTATGAGGACTTTTTAATGTAAGGAGAGTTCACTTAAGATTCACTTAAGACTCAATTTCTGATTCTAGGGCACAGGGTTAAGGAAAGAGCACTCTGGAGGATTCCTGAAACTTTTTCTCATCTTGGAGAGTGAAAGTTTAATTTCTGGTCAAGCTAGTTTAGTTAAGGATAGTTGGCTATTGTGCCTACTTCACATGCAGAAGGTTAGAGTCAGGGGAAAGTAAGCTTATAGGACCTGGGGAGGGTTATCCTAGAAACAGCAGGTAGGTAAAGAAGTTTAGCATTTCAGAAATAAGGTCTCATTTCTAGCAAACTCCATGTCACTGCTAGTCTGGAGTAGCCTAATTGCCATTAAGAAAGAATTGGTTTCTTAAAAAGGAAAAATAATGGGGAAAACTTCTTAAGAGCTTTATTACATTCTTTTTCATGAAATTATTTCTGCAACGTATTGATTAATATCTAACTTTAAGAATTTTATGTAGGCATTTCACCATTATGATTTTGAAATATGGAAAGTCCTTGCAAATATTCTTAGATTGCCTTCTGTCTGTCTGCCTTGTAAAAGATCCTTTTAGTTAAATGGACCATCCTCCTTAAATGATGTCATTAGCTCAGATTGAAAAGACATTGCCTGCAGGGAAATCATTTAATTGAACTAAAGTGCCTTATTTCTGTAGATCTGGGAGCAGCTCACTCACTCTTATCTTCAGATTAGATAATTTATATCAGATAATTTTTTCAATTCTATGAATGATAAAATGTTGAGAAAAGTAATCTCCCTTTTAAGGTTTTTGGTGTTTCATAGTTTTCCATTTATATCAGAGTTAGAATTGATGGTTCTTGAAATGTAGACTAAAATCTTATTTTCAGATAAGTGTTTTAGTTCATTAGACTAAGTTATTTAAGCATTTACATTATACAGATCAGTGATTTCAAAATAAATGTTTGTAACTTTTATTGAAACAAGTCAAGTAATTTGGGTCTTGAGATCTTTCCTCACTTTTGCTATCTTTTTGTTTTGTTTCTAAGGAAGGTTTATTGAGGTATCATTTACATACAATAAAAATTCATCCTTTTATACGTATAGTTTGATGAGTTTTGACAGTTGTAGGCGGCTGGGTAAGCCCGACCACGACCAGAGTCCAGATAAGATACGAATATTGCCATCACTGTGAAGAGTTCCCTCATGCCCCTTTGCAGTCAATCCTCTGTTTCCCTTTCCAGCTCCTAGCAACACTGATCTAATTTCTACCCCTGTATTTTTTGTCTTTTCCAGAAGTTCCTATGAGTGGCATGATACAGTTTGTAGCCAGAAAGTTTGGCTTCTTATGATTATCTATGTTGTTGTGTGTATTCACTTCATTTCTTTTTATTGTTGAGTACTCTTCCATTGTACGGATATACCACAACTTGTTTATCCATTCACGAATGATGGATACTTTGACTATTATGAATAAAACCACTATAAATGTTTTAGGCAAGTCCCTGTGAAGGCATAGGTTTCACTTCTCTTAGGAGTGGGATTGTTGGGTCCTATGATAAATGTATGTTTAACTTTGTAAGAAACTCCCAAATTGTTTTGCCAAGTTGCTGTACCATTTTCATCCCCACACCATTTTCATTCCCACAAGCAATGAGAATAGCAGTTGCTTTGTACCCTCACCAGTGCTTGGTATCGTCTGTCTTTTCATCTTAATTCTTCAAGTAGGTGTGTTAATGATTGTGCTGCCTTTTACTACTATTTGCTTATCATGATCTTAATCTTAAGATTTCAAAATGAAAAACAACCAAAACATGGCATCTGCCTGATTATTAGTTGAATCTGTTTGAAGATCCTGAATTAGTTTGCTTCATGATTCTAAGACTGATTAGAATAATCCCAGTTAAAGATTTCTGTTGAGCTCAGTGCATTTTAATCTCTTTTGTTATTGTAGGACTAAAGCCATGATAATCAAGTATACTGGTCATATTCCTAAATATGCATCATAATAATGCTTGTTGAAGCAACACATGACTCTTCATCTCTTGGAGTTTGTCCTGTTAAGAAAGATTTTTTTGAATTTCCTTGGCAACTATATATATGCTGCTACTTTTCTACAGGGATTAGCATTATTAGCATTGTTTTGAAAGGGGGTAATTATTTACATATAGGTTAAGGGTAAGTGAATGCTGTCCTAACTTTTTTTTACAATCTCCAGAGCATTAATTGTTTTGTCTCGGACACCTTAAAAAACTTAGGAATGCCAGGATGTTAGTATCAAAACATAAAATGTTTTATTAAAGTAACTAATACGTGAAGGCTCTTATTGAGGTAGAAGATAGCACCAAATAGAGCAGTAGATTAAATCTCATCTCTGACTAAATGATGACTGGTAACACCTTCTCTCAGTACTTCCTCTGAAAGCTCATTTGCTCTTAAATAACTGTATTTTCCTGCATCAAAATGTTTCTTAATTCCTGAGGTAAAACTCACATGCAAGATTTCGAAAAGTTCACCTTATTAAATTCAGATGATAGCTACCATGTCACGTGGCTCTTCCAGAGTCATTCGATGTGAACCTCACCAAAATCTGTTGCAACAACATTCAATTTTCTCCCAGTGTCTAGTTCACTGCTAGGTCAGCAAACTTTTATGGAGAAGAGAATGAAAGGGCACACTGGTTTGAAGCAGGTAATAGGCAGCTTTTTGTAGCCAGGTGAGAAGGTTCTTTGCTTCCAGACCTAAGTAATTAGGGGGGTAAGAATCCTCCGATAATTCAGCCAATAAAGGTGTTTAATGATAGAATGAACAGTTAGAGGTGATGATTAATTAGCCTGGGCACTTTGGGCTGGCCAGTGTGCATGCGGCAGTACATACTGGCCATCAGCTGGTAAGCACGCAGTCTTGTAAAGGGCTTTCTGCTCTGACACTGGTCATATATCATTGCAGCTGTGCCCTTTGATTACTGGGAGGGCTTGCAGAGTGATTAATAGCCAGGATCAATGTTTCTGCCCAGCACATGACATTTGGTCACAGAGCAACCATATACTTATTCCCCTTTGGCACAACGCTTAGGAGGAATGAAGGATGAGACCTGCCAATTTATAGCTGAGGAGCTTCCAGTTTATAAAATGAGTCAACTTTGACTGTACAAAATTATTCCCCATTGAAATAATTAGTGCAGCATTAAACACAATTAGAACTAAAACTACAGGAGCATGCTTGCTGAATTCAAGCCAGTTGACAGATGGTTAAGGCCTGATATTTGGCTGCGTGTGATGACCAAGAGTTATTATTTTGCTGAGAAAATGAAAAAGCTTGGAAGTGAGCAGTGGCCACTTAAAAAAAGAGTAGGTAATATGATGCAAAGTGCACGCTGAAAATAGACTGGAACATTAGCACGTTCAGTGTGACAACTCTGTAAATGTCTGTAGCACAAGCGATCAAGTGTGTATGTGAATGATGCTTGTTATTAATATAGTGTACATCCACTTAAAGCATATCCTGTTTAAAGCAAAGTCAGTTACGTGAGGGTTACATTAATATGATATGGTCTTATTTTATGACCTATGTTGGGGCTTAGCTTACTTTTAGTGTCACTTATGAATGCTGCTAGAATAGAAGTTTTGTTGGACATCAGCTATCATTAACAAGTTTACTATGAAAAAAAAAAGGTTTACTATGTGGTAAAAATATTTGAGTTAAAAAATTCCTTAATCTAAACCCTTTACCTTGAAATGATATGTAAATTCAGTTCCCTTGCATTAATTATGTCAGTATATTGGGAGAAAGATTATTTCCCAGCCTTCAGTTCTTTCATAAATCAATATCTATATGCTCTAGAGAGAAGAACCTACATATTTTGGTCTTTGATTTCGATAAGAGTGCTTAGCTTATAGTGGTTCATGTTGCATTTGAAGGGCTGGCACTTACAGTTTACAGGGTATTTTGCCATTCCTACCACCAGTGCTAGATGTGCTGAGTCATTTTACATTCTGTTCATAATGATTCCAAAGAGGCTACATTCAGAAGGGTGCCAAGGTCTGTCAAGTATACCATATCATTTTTTTTTAAATTTCCAAGATGTTCGCATATGTATGTGTGTGTATTTACATGTGATATTAAACATACACTTTGAAGGGTGTGAGAACTTAAAATTTGGAAGAAACTCCCAAGAAATTTATATGAATAGAATTTCACTTTTCCAATATCCACACTTGATTAGAGCTAGAGTTGAATTTTGTACTTATGCAAAGAAAAAAAATCCATTTTCTTACTTGATTTTTCTTCTAAATCATTAAAAAGGGATCTGAGATAGTATGCTAATTGATATTTGTGCGTCCCTTTTTTTATAGTTAGAAACACATAGGGCCAATTTGAATTTTGGTAGTTTGGGGTTAATAATTTAATTTAGACATGTCAACATTTCTCAATCTGTAGTGTCAGGAAGATATGCTAATTTTACCTGGGTTTATATATTAGCTTTTATTTCTTTATTCTTCTTCTTTTTTTTTAAGACTTCTAAGTGGTTTCTGATATCTCCTATCTCCTATAACATCTTTTGCATTTTTCTCTTAACCACTGGGAAGACTAAGGGATACAGAAGTTCTGTGGCTTATTTAAGATCACAGCCATTGACACACCTGTTATAAGAAAGTAGGACTTGCTTCTAATTATCTACCTACTCTTTTGTTACATTGACTTTGTAACACTATAAAGTCACATTTGATGAAATTTAATAAAGCATTTTTACTAGTATTTTATAAATATCAGTCCCATTGTTTCTTGAGGCTGCAGTCATTCTGTTCTTACTACCCACATGTGATACTTTCTCTTGATTAATATAAATTGCTGAGTTGGTGGGAGTTTGAAAAGAGGTGGTTAAAAGTCACTTGTGGGGGCGCCTGGGTGGCTCAGTGGTTTGGGCTGCTGCCTTCGGCTCGGGTCATGATCTCAGGGTCCTGGGATCGAGCCCCGCATCGGGCTCTCTGCTCTGCAGGAAGCCTGCTTCCCTCTCTCTCTCTCTCTCTCTGCCTGCCTCTCTGCCTACTTGTGATCTCTGTCTGTCAAATAAATAAATAAAAAATAAAATCTTAAAAAAAAAAAAAAGTCACCTGTGGCTGTGAATTAGAGCAAAATTCTGAGCTCGGACCAAGGAACTTGGCTTTATTCTTACTTAAGTGCCAATCTGAGATAGCTGGACACTGAATACATAAAAACTAAAAATGAGCCTAATTGTTTACTTGAAGGCCTTGGATGTCTACATTTTCCTTTTCCTGTCTTGTGGATGTATAATAAGTGTTCACATGATGAAAAATTATTTGTGGGCAAAAGAGATGCAGCGTGTTGAGTTAATTACAGATTAGATAGTGGCTCCCTAAAAAAGAATGATCTGCGGAAGGAGGAGAGATAAGATAATCTTAAAAGAAACCTGAAGAACCTGGTAGTTAGAATAGAGTGAAAGAATTATATGCTGAGAGAAACAAGGTATTCTCTAACCATCACTCTGGGGAGAAAGTATTTGTTTAGATAAAGACAAATAATTTATGTAGTGCAGAGGCCATAGCCCGCATGTGGCTAAGGAACCTGTTTATTCATTAGGGACTTTTTCCTTTACCTGGCCTGTGCACATGCGCACATACACGGACCCTTTGAAGGTGCCCAGTTCACTTTGGCTTTGGTTCCTATTACTTTTCTTGGTGCCTAGTACTTCACCTGGTGCTCTCCCCTACTCCCTTCCACATCCTGCCATCTTGATGTAACTGGCTCTTTTATACCCTTCGGTTCAATGGTCATTTCTTTAGCATGCTCTTCCTGGATCACCCTTTCTAAAGTAGTCCCCCTACCTCTGCTGTCATTCTCTACCCCACTAGTCTGATTGACATTCTCCACGGTGCTTCCCCTTATCTGAAATTATCTTACTTTTGTTTCTTTACTTACTTGTTTCTTCTCACTAGAGTGTAATTTCTGTGAGAGTAGAGCTCTTGTTTGTCCCGTTCAGTATTATATTCCCAGTTCTAGAATGGTGAGTCCTTAGTAAAAATTGGTTGAATGAATGAATTTAAGTTTTTAATGTATATATTTTTTCACTTCTATACTTGTAGATGGGAATGGCATGGAATTAAGTTACTAATTTTTGTGCTATGTTTCTTTTTTGGAGGGGCTGAATTCTAATCTTTGTTAAAAAGAAAAATGTGGCAAGGGGCATTTTCTCTTGTGATTTTCAGTTATTCCTATGGTGTTGCCTGTATAGCCTCTAGACCACATAAGAGGGGACCCTGATTGGGCCCTTCCCTAGTTGTGCCCATTCCCACAGGTCCAGTCATTGGAATCAAGGGGAGGTTTCCAACTCATGTATACACTTCCCCTCACCTCACCTTCTGAACTGTGCTCTGAGTACCCAGGGTCCCTGCCAAGATGACCCAAGCTTGCTCCCAGGGTCTGTGTGGACCTCTTCCCTGGGTCTGTCCTTTGGTAGGTAGGCCATATTACTGGTATATATACCCATAGGCATAGGGAGTCACCAGAGGTTTTGTGCAGGAAAGTGTGGAGAGATTATGGAAAGGTGGGTGTGTGTCCAGGGCTCCTTGGAGGTATGGGATGGAGCCAGGGGGAAGAAGAAAAGAGATGTGGAACTCTCAGGAAACAAGATTCTAAATATGATCCTGGTCTTCCATATTATCATGATGATGTGTATTTGTCAAGTTTGAAGGATAAACTATGTTTTAATTAATAGTTTTGTTAAATTGATATATCATTTCTTAATATTTAGTATTAGATAAATGCTATGTAGGCCTCCATTCGTTCCAAGCCCACAGATGTCAGAGGAAGGTTTGAATGTGGTATCTAAAATTTAGCTTCCTCAAGAACATGGTCCTTTTTGTAGAACTTGATTATACTGAAAGTGTTTAGCAGGTCACAAATGCAGGTGAAAAATATTTGTGTACACCCTTTGAGCAAAAAATGGCAATTTAGTTTTGCTCCAACATTTTACTATGAAAAATTTCAAACATACTTCAGGGAATTGAAAGAATTTTACAGTGAATATCTGTTTACCACTTAGATTTTATCATTAATATTTTTCTATTTTTGCTTTATCATATATTAGCTTTCACCCCTCCATTCATTCATTCTTCTTATTTTTTGATGGATTTCAAAGTTAATTGCCAATGTAAATATATTTCTCTCTGAATACTTAAGGGTGGGAATTCATTCTTTAATAGGAAACTAGGTAAAAAAAATAACTCACTGTAGATACTTAATGTTTTTAAAATAAATTTTCCCTATAATTTGATAAACTTTATGTTCAGTCATCAGCAGTGAGGTTGAGCTCCCACTATGAGTTAGTCTCTGTTAGAAGCTGCCAATGTTGGTAACGATTTATTGTAGCTTGACACAGCGCATGGTGATTTACATCTGATTTCAGGTAAATGTGACCTTGAGAGTGCAAAGGTGATTATGAATGGCTCATGCCCTTCAGAAACAAATTCTAGTGGGGGATCATAGACAGCAACATGGAGCATTATAGTGCAGAATGATAAATAGGGATTTTCTGGTAAATGTTTCATTACTGGCTTTTGGGGGGACACTCTGATTTGTAATATTTGAGGATTTCCATTGTATAAATACTCCCACCATAGCTGTGTCAGGAGGAAAAAACCCTTTCCTTTGTCAGCTCAGATCTGAATGGTGGTGGTGGTGGAGAGTTGTATATTTAACTTACATTAGACAGATTAAGAGGAGGAAAGACAAAGTTTATTCCCACGTGTATGGGAGCACTCAGTGCTAAGGAACTCCCTGAATAGCCAGAGGTAAACATTTATATACCAACTTAAAGGAGGGGCTTTAAGGGCTTCAAAGCATGGAAGGTTCCAGTGATGCTTGGTGACACAATATTTTTGAAATGTCCTGGTACCCAAGATTAGTCTCCTCCCTGGCTGGAGACTTCTGGAGTAGATGGGGTAAGGGTGTTGTGTTGTGGTAGTGGTGTTTTGTAAAGCTTACTGTAGTCACATTAGGGCAGTTCTGCTGTTGGGTTTTTGGTCCCTTTAGCCAGTTTCAAGGAGCAGAATTATGAAGAGATGGTTAACAGCTGGCTTGTGAGTTAGCTCCTGCTGCGCCAGCACACCACCAGAAGTTTTATAACAGACGGGTGTCCGTAGAAGCGATCTTCTATCCGGAGGGAGACGTCTGGGAGAGATGGTACTTAAGCTGACTCTTGAAGGATGAGTAAAAGTTAAATGAGGAAGAGTGGGAGAACGGGCTAGTTAATGCTGGGTTAATAGCATGTTTGTTTAGATCTTAATAGGCTCTTGTATACATTGCAAAGGAGTTTAGAAGTGATGAGGGAAATGTTGGAGGATACCAGCTTAGGGCAGTGGCATTTTTGTCCCCCTAAACATCAACCTAATATCAGTAGGCACTGGAGGAAGGCCAGAATAAAGGCAGGAAGGATGGAGAAGAGAGGAAAAATAAGAGCTATATAGGAATGTGAGTAGATAAGACTTGGAGAGGATAAAGTCAACGATAATTCCTAGATGTTGGCCATTGGCAAATGAATGGGCAATGGTACATTTCACCATGGCAATTCAAGGAGGAGGAATGATTTGGGAGAGCTAAAAAATATTATTTTGGGACTGCTTTGCAGACATGCAAGTGGCAATGTCAGCAGTTCAGTTTGGGTCTGGAGCTCAGGAGAGCAATCTAGAATAATAATATATGTGTTTCAGGAAAGGCAGAATTTGGTATTTTACAGTGTTCTTTTTGGGCATCTTTCTAAAATGCATTTTTTAATATAATCTTTTTAAAGTTACCTTTTTAAAATAAAAACAAAGACAGACTAACCAATCTCTTTCGAAGATGCCTAAGATAATATTTATTGATTATAATTTCATCTACCATATGGTAATTTACATCTGATTTTGTTCTGGCAGATCAGATGTTTGGGCTGGTTGAGACTTATCACTACCTTATATTAATTATCAGTTATCTAACTACCAGGTTAAGGTGATTCTTCTACAAATGATACAATGTCTTATAGCATTTATAGCAATCAGTAAAATCATCAAACTCTTGTTAGGTTCCCAGGTATTGGGAATATAGCAACCCTGCCCCCATGAAGCTTAAAGTCTAGTGGAGAAGCTAGCCAGTAATCACACAGGCACAGAAGCATTTAAAAAGAGAACTATTTACAAGTTCCCATGACGTAAAGCAGCAGTACATGATGCATCAGGGGAATATGATTTAGTCAAGAAGGCTTCCTGGAGGAAGAAACAGTTGGGCTGAGGTTTGAAGAGAGGCTAAAAAACAGTGTGCAGGTCAGTGGTCAGAGTGGGTGCTGCCAGGGGGCTGTTTCTGAGGTCTGGGGAAGAGTTGACAGTAGCTTGATTCAGGGGAGTGATGGAGGTGATGACCAAGATGGAAGTGATGGAGATCCTTAAGGAGGTCAGCATGGGATTTGGTGATGGATGAGCAGAAAGGGAAGTGTCACAAGTTGAGTCTTAGCTTTTGATTTAAAGTCCTGTGTTTTTATTTAGGAGTTGTTATTGATTCAGTATTTTTAAAAAATATTTTATTTATTTATTTGACAGAGAGGGAGATCATAAGTAGGCAGAGAGGCAGGCAGAGAGAGAGGAGGAAGTAGGCTCCTGCTGAGCAGAGAGCCCAATGCAGGGCTTGATCCCAGGTCCCTGAGATCATGACCTGAGCCAAAGGCAGAGGCCTAACCCACTGAGCCACCCAGGCACCCCTGATTCAGTATTTAAATGAAATAAAAATGGCAGCTGCACGAAGCCTAGAGATCATACCTAACTTCCTTTTAAAAGGTGCCCATTAATATGCCTCTTTTTGAACTAAGAATTTGTTGCAAAATTGATTCATTGACTGTTTAGTAGCAAGTAAACATGCAGCTATCTCTGCCAGGAGCAGGAGCACCTAGGTTCCATCTTCTTTTGGCAGATATATGGAATTTTTACTGTAATGAATTGTAATTATATGCAACGTGAGCAAATACATCTATTTTTGCAGAAAAACTTCATCTTTTTTACTAGGAGGAAAGTCCCACAAAACATTATTTTTTCCACTGGGTTTTAGATGCACCCTGGTCTGTTCAGAGCTAGTGTTATGTAATACACACTGTTTGACAGACTGCCTTGTATCACACTTATATTGATTATATATTGCTGAGGGATAAGCTTCCATCTTCTCCTTTTATTAAAAGTATGTCTGTTGGCAGAGTTTAGTGAGATTGTATAAATATCTTCTTTTGTTGTGTCAATGAAAACTGGCAACAGTTCTAGTTATCTTGTACAATAAGCATTAGTAAACAATGTTAATATCACAGTAGAAATTTTTATGTTACAGTTAAGAACTCTGTAAGGTTTCAGTTGTGTAGCCCTATCCTTCACACGGTAGCACACGGTAGCACGGCTTCAGACCCAAAGGAAACCTAGTATCACAGCCTTTTGCACTGTTTTAGCCATGTTTTTTTATTGGCATGTTGCGCTGTAGCAAGTTGGGGGAAAAATTGAGCCCATGAGCTAGATATTATTCCTTATGTGAAAATAAATTTTACTGTTTGAACATTAAGAGGTTGGGAAAGCTGGTTACATTCACTTTGGCTTTGTATATGGAGAAATTACAACTGGAAGTCTCATATTTATAAGTGCATAGATTGGCAAACTGTGGCCGGCCACCTGTTTTATGTAGTCTGTTTTACATAGTAAGTTCAGAGTTTTTGTATTTTAAAGGATTGAAAAAAAATCAAGAGAGTATTTTGTGACACATGAAAATAATATGAAATTCAAATTTCAGTGCCCAGTTTATGGGACACAACCATGCTTATTAATTTATGTATTACCTGTGGCTACTTTTAGGCTATAGCAATAGGTTGAGTAGTTGTGATAAGTGTCTTTCTGGCCCAACCTGGCGATTCACAGACCTGTACCCCTGGGGCTAAAAATACATTATATGTTTATGAAAAAATTAAAAAGAGAAAGAGTCTTTCTGGTCCAAAAGTCAAAAATATTTACTATTCACCCCTGTCGAGATAGCCCCTAGGCAAGAATAGAAAGTATTTAGGTCATTCAGAACCCACTGTGTGGTTTTCAGAAGGATTCTAAAAGTATGGATCAAACTAAGCAGAATAAAACATCTCTACCAAATAAAAGAAGCCCCTAATATTTATTGAGCGCTTGCTTTTCAGTACTTTATCTACATTAACACATTTAATCTGTACAACTCTGAGCTACAAGTTTGTCTTGTTTTTCCGGAAACAGCCCATAGAGGTTAAGCAGTTTGTCCACAGTCAGTGCTGAAAACAGGCTAGTTGGGCTTTCAGATTTATCTTGTGGTTTTTTCACATGTATCTATCTTATAAGTACTTTCTACTGGAGTTACATTTCTTAAAAAAGAGGTAAGTTTGTGTTCCCTTGGTTCTCATTTCTGGCATTCCTGGGTTATAATATGTTTATACTGGTTAGGGCTTCATCAGTACCATTCATTTGCCTTCAAAGTAAAATTATTTCAGCCTGTTTTTCGTGATGATTTTAGTAGATAGGATTATTGTAGAACAGATTTATCTATCCAGTCTTAAAACAAAAATTACTTGTTTTTTTGAAAATGGATTTTAAGTGGGGGCACCTGGGTGGCTCAGTTGGTTAAGTGCCCAGCTCTTGATTTCAGCTCAGGTCATGATCTCAGGGTCATGAGATTGAGCCCCGTGTGGGCTCTGTGCTGAGCCTGGAGCCTGCTTAACCTTCTCTCCCTACCTCTCCTTCCGCCCCTCCTCAGTCCTCACAACCTCTCTCTTTCTATCTTTCAGAAAAATTGGACATCAGGTGTTTTTTTTGTTTTGTTTTTTAAAGATTTTATTTATTTATTTGACAGAGATTACAAGTAGGCAGAGAGGCAGACAGAGAGAGAAAGGAGGAAGCAGGCTCCCTGCTGAGCAGAGAGCCCAATGTGGGACTTGATCCCAGAACTGTGGTATCATGACCTGAGCCGAAAGCAGAGGCTTTAACCCACTGAGCCACCCAGGTGCCCCTATATCTAACTTTTTACTTTTCTCTGTTTTCTCTTTTATTTCAGTTTTTTACATTTTATGTCATTTCCCAGATCAGAATCCTCAGGTGGTTTCTCATTACACTGAAAAATGAACTTCCAGTTTCTTAACAAGGCTGATGTGTATTACCTTGCATGATGAATCTCTGCCTCCTCTCTAGTCCCATCCTGTGATATACTTCTCTCCCATCATTGTGCTGTAGCTACACTGGCTGTATCTAAGTTTCTTGAACAAACCAAACTTTTCCCTGCTTTTACACATGCTGTTATTTCTGCCAAAAAACAGTCTGAGTCTTACTTTTGGTTCCATCACATTGTGTAGGTCTCAACTTGAAACTTATCTGCTCAGAGAGGCCTTCTTGATCACCCTTTCTAAAACAAGTCTCCTTCTCTGCCCCCTGCATCCCTGTTTGTTTTGTAAATTGCATTTAACACAATTTGTATATTTGTGTTTATTTGTTATTTGTTCTTTTCTCTGCCCCCCACACTGTATTGTAAGTTCCATGAAAGAAGGAGCCCTGAGTCTCGTTTAGCATTTTAATCTTCATGCTTAGCACAGGAACCAACATGTACTAGGCTCTTGCTATGAAAGGAATGAATGAAAGAGAGCGACTTTCAATGCTACTGTCTTGTCTGGGGCTTCATCACCAAGAATTACTGTGGCTGCCTCCTAAACTAAAAGATCTCTTAAATTCATTTTATGCTCCCAATTCCATCCTGCCAGATTGATTTTATAAAATGCTACATTGATAGAATCGTTCCCTTTCTCAAGATCCTACAGCAGTTGCAGATTGCCTACTGAATGAATCAAGTCAAAGTTCCTTTGCTTCTGTTTTAAGGCTCTCCATGATCATAATCTTCTACTTCTCTCCCACATAACCTTTGCTTTTATTAGGCTAGCCTCTTCACAAGCCATCAGCATTTGTCCTTTATGCTTACTACCTTCCAACACTCGACAGAGGCCTACAGCTTCCATGTCTTCTCCTATAACGCCAGCCTTTCACTCCAAAATTCCTGTTGTAACAATTGCCTGACTGGTGCTTAGAACTTAGATCTTAATTATATATTGAACAGACTCTCCAGTATAAGTTTCATTTGTGCGATGATATCGAATGTCCGTTGTGAAAGTTTTGCCTCACTATTCAGTAAGAAGCTAATCCTACCTTCAGAGTATATTTTATAACTGATATGAATGGAGGCACTTTGTTGTATGGCTGTCAATTTGGGGGATCAGAGAAGGATTCAATGATACTGTTTCTGTCTTGGATATTAATTGGGATATTCAATGTCACTCAACAATGTCACTGAGCATTTTATCTTTATTAAATTTCATGGTTGAATGTAGTCAGGCTTCAGATTTTTCTAATCTATGGCATATAGAGAACTGCTTACAAAATTAATGGAATCCCATTCGATTAGTTCAGAATTTGTGGTAATAAGGGCAGGAGGCTGTATTCTCTGTGTAAGAAAAAAATGGGTTTACTTGCGTTATAAAAAAAGGTAATAGAGGATATATCTTATTAGAATCATTTTTGTGTTTTATAAACAGGTATTTAATGACCAATTGTAAGTCATTCTTAATAAGTTTTAATATTTTTTAAAGATTTTATTTATTTATTTCACAGAGAGAGAGAGATCGATCACAAGTAGGCAGGCACAAAGAGATGGGGAAGCAGGCTTCCTGCTGAGCAGAGAGCCCGATGCAGGGCTCAATCCCAGGACCCTGAGATCATGACCTGAGTCAAAGGCAGAGGCTTAACCCACTGAGCCTCTGAGGCGCCCCCTTAGTAAGTTTTTAAAGACATCTTACCCCCTCCACTATGACTTTATTTGGACTTATTGATAGATGCAAATTTTTATTCACAATAAAATTAAGAACATAACATCACTGTGTTTTATGAAACTTTTTAAAAATTCAGTTTTGTCACCCATTCAAAGTTATTGCCTCCTAGTTAATGTTAATTAGGGATTTAACTTCCTGACTCCTTTGAAATTCTAGACTTAAGTGTAGAATTTCTTGGTTATTAAGGCAGACATTACATTGTCTGAAAAAATTATCTTTTTAGCTGCTTTTAATGTTGACAATAAAGATCATTGTAATTCATTTATTTGTTTTTTTAATTGTGTCAGATATTTGAAGGAGAAGAAATAAATTTATTTTTATTTTAAATTTATTTTATATATACTGTGGTGTATATGTAATATTTGAACTACATTGGCATTAATCACAAAAGACATTCCTTTTAGATCCATTAAGGAATATATATCCTAGTAGAAGGTGTTATCTGCCTTTCCAGGAAAATGACTTGCCTGAAATCACCCATTTATTGAATGGAAGAAGTTGAGCTGGGAAACCAGCTTTATATGACTCCTGAGCCCATGACTTTGACCAGTGTGCTATGCTCTGCACAGTCATACAGATGATCTCAGTACATGAAAGTCTTTGAGTATGTGTGTAGCACTGATTATTAGCAGAATTATAGAATATGGAAACAAAAGAGCCTTAAAACTGTCAAATACTGTTCTTCGCTTTACATAGTTTACTTCAATTATCTTGTGAGATTTGGGCACTTACTATTTACTTCTGTGGCTGGGGAAACTGAGGCTCAGTAGAGGTTAAATAACTTATGTTCCGAAGGGAGCCTACACTGTGCTGTTAAGTACTATGAATTCTGCCTCCCTGAAATGTTTTTTTCCCAACCCTTAAAAGTAACCGCTTTCTTTATTCACCAGTAATGATTTTCCTATAACAAACAACTTTTAGACTTGTCACTGTAATTCTTAGAGCTTGGCAGTGTTTTGACTTTGGTCTTAGTGGTCAGAAATCAATTCAGGGTCATCGAAAGGATTTAGTACTACCTTCGTAGTAGTAGAACTTACGTAAAATAGAATTATGGGATTGCCATGTCAATTTTACAGCTCATAAAGTTATATATTTCTAGGATTTTAGCTTAAGAGCATACAAATCAGTTCATTTCTAGATTCTGAATTGTAAAACAACATGTAGTATTTTACCAGGAGCGTAGTCTGTTTTCCTGTTTTTATTTCAGAATACCATCTATGCTTCTCTTTGACATTTTTTCTTATTACTCCTTCCTACAAGTATTTTGTTGTTTGTTAGTCTTGACACCGCACTCTGGACTTCTGCAACAGTCTGTTACCCTCATTGTTTAGTATTTTTCGGTTTGCATGCAAAAAAGGAACAACATCTTTCTACAGACATTTTGGGCACTCATTTATATCCCCATCCTGGGGATTCTTTTCTGAAGCACACTGCTACCCGGTGGATAAGCAGAAGAATACACTGGCCGGGGGTATGGACTGATCAGTCTGTTATCTGTGCCAAGAGGCATAGCAAGAATGATGAAAGAAGATTAAAATGAAATCTTCAGAAATCCTGCACATCTGAGGAAATGTCAAAAATTCAAAAACTCTTGAAGTGTACTCATTTAATATTTAGCAAGTTTTGTCAGAAGTACTTTTTATTTCCCTTTTTTCCTGTTATCATTTAGTTTCTTTGGAGAGCAAAATATCTCTTTTGGGGAGAGCAAAATATCTTATAATACCTCTGAAAAATGCATAGCTTAGATTTTATTTTGTGTTATATTCAAGTGTTTGGAAGAGTATATTGAGCACCTCACTTCTTTTTCTGGCCTGTTTAGGAGAGTATTTAAATTTCATCCTCTGAAGTTGAAGGAGCCAAATGGCTACCATCTCCAGACAAGCTGTATTGTGCGCTAAAATTTGAATTCGAAAAATTCAAATTGAAAAACTTGAAATATTTGTTCTTTTCTCTAAATTCAGGATATTCTTAAACATTTAAAATTTCTTTTTCTCTAAATATGAAATCAATTAGTGATTTCAACTCTTGACTTCCTAGAAGCCCCAGCTACCATTTTGGTTCTCTCCGAGAGCATTCCAGATTCCACGTTTGGAGACCTGAATAACTGGTTTGTAAGAGAGAACTTTTGAGAATTTCAAGTAGTTTGGAATGTGAGAGCACAGGATACAAATGAATGAAAGGTGAGAGAAGACAGAGACCTCTTCTTTTCCCGACGGCACTAGACTTCCCGTGTCGTACCTTACAGTGGCCTTACCCCAGTATTACCGTTGCAGTTGTATTTGATTTGGGTTTTGTATTAAGCCTATGTAACACTTACACTTATTGTCTCATCCCCTGTTGTTCAGTTGCGAGGTTCATACCTTCATACCTTCATACCCTGTTAAATGCAGAATTTATGTTGACTTTGTCTTTGTCTCTCCAGGGTCTAACATTGTTCTTGACCTAGGCCAGGTTCATAATAAATACTTATTGCTCATTGAATAAGGACTATCATGCATTGTTGACATGGAATAGAGACTGTGTGAAAAATATTATATTTTATTCTGAAATGAAGATCATCATTGAAGTTACAAGGTTTAGATGGAGAAGGAAAAGGGAGAAATTCTGGGAAGGTGCCCAGTACTTCATCCTGCTCTCCAGTTGCAGAATCACTGTATTAAATTGGTGTTTGTTCATGCTCCTTTGGAAATGTATTAGCTAGAAGATGCAGAGTAAATCCAACCGAGAAAAGCCTGTAGCATGCCAAGAAGTACATAAGGAGAATGCTAACTTAATACAAATTATCTGGCCTTCATTCTCAGGAGGGCAATAAATCACAGTTCATATAGCCTGAAGTGGAAAAAAGAAGGGCTTTACCTTTATATCCTCTATGGGGAGATAGGAAGAGGAAAATGTAAAATGGCATCTCATTCTGTTCTTCGATGCCCTCAGCCAATCTGTAAGTAACAGTCATAGTAAGGGAGGTAGGAGGTGAGTTTGTGGCTGCCACTTGTCGGCCTATATAATTCACACCTGAATTGTCCCCTTTGTTTTGGGGTAGTTTAAAGTATGTCTAAACTCCAAATCATACCAGGTATATTTCTGAAGAATGTTTTCATCATCCTACGTGGATATATGTTTTATAGATGACAGAATGAGTCATCAATATCAGCAGTGGATTTATCTAATAAAACTACTTTAAGGCCTGTAGAACAGTCTAAGTGTTGGTACTGGATCCAGCATTATCAAAAACATGCACAATTTCCCGTTACTGTTAAAAAGGTTATTGGTTAAATATTCTAGGCTCTATGAATAACTAAATGAACATGGAGTGTAACTTTAAAGTATCTTATATCTGCCACCAATTAAAATTACATGCCATAAAAATAATTGACTCCCACAAAACAAACACACACATGGATTGAGTTTCACTTGGAATTTCCTCTGGCTGGCTGAATGTTTGCCAAGTGCTTTTGTAAAGTGCTGCATACAAAAAAATCAGTAGGCCTTGGTTTTTCTGATATATACACAGTGCATAATGACTTGACTGAAAGTTTTATTTCCTTTGGAAGGCATAATTTAACTGGTCCACCATTGTCCCTGTAGTTTCACATAAAAATAAAGCTAATCTTTTGGTATAATGAATGATCCCTATACTATCTATTTTTATTTAATAACTCTTATTTATTCAACATGCACTGATTAAATGATTATGTTCCAGGCACTGTCCAATGGGAATAGAAGATGAGTAAAACTCAAAAGGTCTCGTCCTTAAGTACCTTATGCATCTGCCCACACCTGTACATGTTTGAATATAATGTTCTTTTTGTTTTTTTAAAAGATTTTATTTATTTATTCAACAGAGAGAGAGATCACAAGTAGGCAGAGAGAGAGAGGAAGCAGGCTCCCTGCTGAGCAGAGAGCATGATGTGGGACTCCATCCCAGGACCCTGAGATCATGACCTGAGCCGAAGGCAGCGGCTTACCCCACTGAGCCACCCAGGCGCCCCTGAATATAACTTTCTTTTTGCTGCTTTTCTAGTGTCTTCTTTTTTGCCACATATTGAAAGAGTGACCTATATAAAAATGCTTCAGCCTTTATTTTGATCATTTAAATTATTTTAAATAAAAAAAGTAAAAATATCAACTTTTGTTTCATACACAGTACTTACTGATGCATTAGAATTTACTAAATCTGTGGTATTTTATCAGGTTTGGACATTTATTGATAACCAGCTTATTAATTTCTATTTTATAGGTGAAGAAAGTAAATATTAAGTCACAAATATCGACAAAGCTGGCTACATTACTTACTCCATTTTAGTAAATATTTATGCTATAACTTTTACATAAGCATGCATATTCTTATATATTCTATGAAAAATGTACATATGTATAACTGGCTCCCCTAGATATTGTACCTGTGCCATGGGATTGCAAGGTCACTTAAACTTCATCAGTATCAAGTGCATCACCTCCTTATCATTAAATGTATGTTAGTGCTGTTTTATTCTTTAACTCTGCTTGTTGGCTTTCTCTCCTTTAAAACATCAAGGCCAGTTTGGGCAAGAAAAGTTCAGATTTGTTTTATTTGTTGAGTCTGGGAGAAGAGCCTTAGAAACAAGGCTCTTCGATGAGAATAGGCGGGTGTACCCTTTGGTTTGAGTCCTCAGGTCCCAGACTCATTATCATTTAAAAGCCTTATTATCACCAGCTATACCTGGGGTAGGTTGGCATATTAACAAGTTATAGCACTTATTTTGCAGAAACAATACCTTCTTTTTCTGTGTTGGAAGAAATTTATACTATCTAACATGAACAATAGAATAATGACTGCTGTGTGATAAATCATAACAAGAAGGTTCCTGAGAGGAATTATGATTTTATTTCCTTCACAGTATTATTAGGTAAGCCTAATGACCTAAACAGTCATTACACTTTCCTCCAGTTGTAGTGTTATTTTTTTTTCTGATAGGCATAAAAGGTATTTGATAAAGATGATTTTTTGAAAACATCATTGTGTAAATAAGCATATTTTAGTATAACCAGAATGTAGAATACTTTTTGTAAGGAAGCTTACAGATTAGCCTATGTCTCTGATTTTACAAGTAAAGCCTAGAAAGGTGGAGTTATGTAGGTTCCTATAATTAAGTTTAGGGGCTGACACTAGTAGTCTTCTGACTTCTGTGTTTTATTTTTCTTCCCTTAAAGATGACTATGCTATTACTATTTTTATTGCATAATTGTTCTTGATAGATGCATTTTGAGACATTATACCAAGTTCCATGAAGGTGCACGCATATGTACCCTCCCCCCCATCATGTTTGTAGAATTTACCAGGGCAAGAATCAGCTATTTCTGTTTACTAAATATTCAGTTCCCAAATCATAGTTGTTTTTTTAGCTTTCTGCTTTTTCATATAAAGAGTGTTTGACATCTTCATTGATTAGAAAAAAAAATTTGGAAACTGCTATTTGCAATTATGATAGAAGTAATTAAGACAAGAATCATCAATGGATGCTAAAACTTAGTGGGTGAAAGTTTGAGGAAGAATAGGATATTTATATTATCTTAAAGAATCTCCTTATAAAATATTAACCATAAAGTGAAAAGTAATAATGTGAAAGGGAGAAATTGGCAGATACCACCATAAGCAGGTGGTGGAAGTTAACATCATTGTGTGGGAAAAATTGACATCATATGTTTTCTGAAATGGTGTGTTGAACCATAATAATGTGATGAATTTTGAAAGAAATTTTTTTTCCTTTGTGTTTTTAGAATTCTTTAGAATAAAAAGTTTAAGACTTATCTCTTTATGTCTGAATCTACAAAGAAATGTGTAACATTGCTAGATCACTTTCAGTGTAAACACTAATTTTCCTTTTTTGAGGTTTCCTAATATGGAAAATCTTAATACTTTTGGTCTTATTAATGTGACTAAAAACACAAGAAAACTGGCTTTATTGAGACTTTAGCAAGTAAATATTTGGTATTTATTAAAATATAAATGAAAATATTTATAGAAATCTAAAGTCTCAAATTTGAAGATAGCATTTCTTTTCTTTTTCAAGTTTTTATTAAATCCAGGTTAGTTAACATATAGAATAATATTCGGAACAGGTATAGAATTCAGTGATTCATCAGTTATATACAACACTCAGTGGTCATCATAACAATTGCCCTCCTTAATCCCCATCCCCTATTTTACCCATCCCCCACTGACCACCCCTCCAGTAACCATCAGTTTGTTCTATATAGTTAAGAGTCTGTTTCTTGATTTGCGTCCTTCCCCACTCCGTATTTATTTGTTTTGTTTCTTAAATTCCACATATGAGAGAAATCATATGGTATTTTTCTTTCTCTGACTGACTTATTTTGCTTAGCATAATCCTCCCTAGCTCCATCTACATCATTGCAAATGGCAAGATTTCATTCTTTTTGATGGCTGAGTAATATTCCATTGTATATATGTGCCACATCCTCTCTATCCAGTCATCAACATTTGGCTATTTCCATAGTTTGGCTATTATTGATGATAATGCTATAAGCATCAGGATGCATGGATCCCTTCAAATCAATATTTTTCTATCCTTTGGCTAAATATCTGGTAATGCAATTGCTGGGTCATAAGGTACCTCTATTTTCAACTTTTTGAGGAAAGTCCATGTTGTTTTCCAGAGTGGCTGTACCAGTTTGCATTCCCACCAACAGTATAAGGGGTTCCCCTTTTCCTGCATCTTTACCAACATCTGTTGTTTCCTGTGTTTTTACTTTTAGTCATTCTGACTGGTGTGAATTGATACCTCATTGTAGTTTTGATTTGTATTTCCCCAATGATGAGTGATTCTGAGCATCGTTTCTTGTGTCAGTTAGCTATTTGTATGTCTTCATTGGAAAAATGTCTATTCATATTGGGGATAAGATCTCCTTTAGAACATGTAACTTCAGTTGGTCAATGACACACAATGCTCCTTCCTCCTTATATCCTATAGGATGTAGGCCTCCTTACTAAATCTTACTAGCAAGTTAGTTCAGTTAAAATTTATTGTTAAGGAGGCTAGTGTTACATGCTTGATCTTATATGGGTATTATTTTGTTCCCTAGCTATGCATGTTAACATTGGCAAATTGACTTAAAAATTTATGATTTTGGTTATGTGGGTGTCTTAAGTAAGAATATGAAAAGCTTTTGAAAAACTTGATAAATTGCTTTCCTTTGGAACATTGATTTGCCTTCATTTTAAGTGTTTTTTTATTGTTTCTTAGAAATTATTTTTGTATATTTAAAAATATAAGCTGTTTATAAACATTGCTGTGATTTTAGAAGTAAGTCAAATGTTATTTTTTCTAGGATTTATTGGGTGGCATTGTGTAAGTGTGTGCACTTCACACACATTTTATGTATGTGTTTGCATGAGAGGGGACACTAAAATAATGCTATGTCCATAGCCTTAAGGCCTGTCATTGAGAGGTTCAAAGACAACTAATAGTAAGCCTGAAAGAGTCCAGTGAATAAATAGTTTGCACAATAGATATGTTTTTCAAAGTTATATATAAATTGAACTTCATAGTATCATAATTTAAATGTACTAGAGAAGTATCACTATTTCAAGATGGTGTGTAATAGCCTTGGTTACTGCAGCCTTTAAGTAATTTTTATAGTTAAAAGAATTTGAAATTTATTTTTCTTAACTGTTGGCAAACATCTTTACTTATCTAACGTGCCATATGTTCAACATGGACAGATCGCCTATGTTATTGAACTAGGGTTGGTGTCTTTTTATTCACTCTACATAGAGTGAGTTTCTTTCAGTAAGGCTAATTAGAACTGGTTGTCTTGTAAGATTTGATGATGTGTATAATTCTTCTTACAGCAAATTCAACTGACTAGCAAATTATTTTGCTTAATATCTGAAAAGCTATTAGATTTTAAGATTGCATTTTAAAAATATGCAATATACTGCATTAGACATTTTTGCATTACATTACAGATGTCACCCTAAATTTTCAAGTGCTAGTCATCATTTTTAAACTATTAAATTCACTTTTTAACATTAGATATGAATGTATTACTATTAAGTATGGTTTAAAACGATCCAATTTTTAAAATTGCAATATCGGCTTTTAGTATTTTGAAGGCTAGTTGTTCCATTAAAGTGGAATTTGGTATGGAAAGGGCCTATTGAATTAGAAAATAAACTGGAAATGCTCTACTCCCTGGCTGCGGTTCCCTTTATCCTTCCTCTCACTGCTAGTTGTTTTGTTTTGCTTTGTTTGTTTTTTTTAAGAGCCAATGATCTTTTTTTGGTTCTGCTTTTTCTGTTTCATACCTTAATGACGACTGGCTTCTGCCTACATTGCCTCTTCCCCAATACCTTCTTGCCTCTTCCGCAAGATGCCTGTAGCCTCCTAACTTCTATGTTCAGTGAACCATCTCTAGTACTTCTCTTTCTTGGCCTTTCTGAAATAGCTGATTATTACTCACCACTCATTCATTCCTCTCCCAAAAATCTGAATGCTTTTGGCTTCTGGTCAGACCCTTCTTTCCCAATCTTCTCTTGCTGTTTTTTCTTAGACTTTCTGTGGTCTCTGCTTCCCCTCCAGAGGCATGAAAAGTGTAAGACTGGACAGCGTGTTTTGTATACCTTATTAGACACAAGTTAACCAGATGTTGTACGCATAAAGGAGTTGCTCATGTTATCTTTAAAACATAATTTCATTCAATATATTGGGTTAGGAAATCATTTTTCTCTCTGTACTTTTTACATTTAATTTGATACGAATTTGCATTTTCTTTTCCTTCGAGTCATCTCAATTAAGGATGCATGGACTATCAGAATTGCAGTTACTTTGTTAAGGAAATTTATGTTTGGTCTTTAAATAAAATGTAATATATTCCTAAAGAGGAATTTGTTATCTTTGTCCAATTCATCTAGTGCAGAAACTTTATTTATAATATTATCAATCAGTTTTCACTATGAAAATGCATCTTTCTTTCCATCCAAAGCTATAAGTATGAAAATGCTTTTTTTCCCCCCCTTGCGATTGTCTTCAAGTGTAGAACTTTGAAATACCATTAGCAGAGAACTTCTATCTCATATATAAGCATTCTCTGAATGCTTCTGTACGTTAAGACCCTCTTTTCCTGGCCAGAGAACTTCTATTTGCCTTGACTTTAAAAATTAATAACATGTGGCATGCTTTATGAGTAGGCATTCTGGAATCAGCCAGAAGACTTTTCAAACCAAAAATAGGGATATATTTCCTGTGGAGTGTGAGCTCAATAAATCAGGTGATGGAGCTGGGAAGGGGTCTTGGAGAGCCTATTTGTAAACTTTGGCTTTCTGAATGTTAATTTTAAGCTTCCTTTTGAAAAGGCCAGTGTTTGTAGAGCTTATCCTGTCAGCAATATCCTGTGTCAATTGTCAGGTCATGTTTAACATGTGGAGATGTATTAATCTGCCGTGGGCAGCCCTGTGAGGGACTTGGGATAAACAGAAGGCTCAGCAGATGAAGAGGGATTAACTGTGTAGATTGAGCAAACTCCTCAATCACTGAACCAGTGATTCTACAAAGGATTAGCTGCTGCTTTTACAAATATTGATTACTGATTTGCTACTCAGAATGGAAATGACATAACGTGTGCAGTTGCTGTGCGATGTGCTATGTGAAATGTACATCATTCATATTAATGGATTTGTCATAGGCATTACAGAACTGACAGATTTATTAAAGCAGCAGTTGCTAGAACTGTTATGGTTAAGGTTGTGTCAGCATATCTATTAAAACTTCAGGATTTTAGAAGTTTATAGGAGAGCTGTAAAATTCATTTTCCAGGTGGAATTGGGAATACCAGTTATGGCCTGGCACAATTATTATTGTGCATATTTTTACATGAATCAGTTTGAAGGCATTGAAGTTGAACAGAACAAAAACCACATTATTGTGTTATTTTTGTAATATCAAAAAACTTGGATTATTTCATTTTGGAAAAAAAAATTAAATTCATCATAAATGCTTGTTTTCTAACCAAGAACATGCTTAGAACATGTGGACTTCTGAAAACCCATCAGTATTTTCCCCAGAACAGGGTTTGTTTTGAAGCCTTTGGTTTGTTTTATTTCTATAATCAATTTGAGATTTTTAGAAACCACAGAAATATCTGGGTAATTAACAGTCAGTGACATTTGTTTCACTCAAGTGGCTTTTTTACAACACTAAAAAATCAGTGATAAGAATTAAAGTGATCTAATATCAGAGAATGTATCTTTCTATAATCTTTTTTAAAAAATTTTTTATTTTTTATAAACATATATTTTTATCCCCAGGGGTACAGGTCTGTGAATCACCAGGTTTACACACTTTACAGCACTCACCAAAGCACATACCCTCCCCAATGTCCATAACCCCACCCCCCTTCTCCCAACCCCCCTCCCCCCAGCAACCCTCAGTTTGTTTTGTGAGATTAAGAGTCACTTATGGTTTGTCTCCCTCCCAATCCCATCTTGTTTCATTTATTCTTCTCCTACCCACTTAAGCCCCCATGTTGCATCACCACTTCCTCATATCAGGGAGATCATATAATAGTTGTCTTCCTCCGCTTGACTTATTTCGCTAAGCACGATACGCTCTAGTTCCATCCACGTTGTCGCAAATGGCAAGATTTCATTTCTTTTAATGGCTGCATAGTATTCCATTGTGTATATATACCACATCTTCTTGATCCATTCATCTGTTGATGGACATCTAGGTTCTTTCCATAGTTTGGCTATTGTGGACTTTGCTGCTATAAACATTCGGGTGCCATGTGCCCCTTCGGATCACTACGTTTGTATCAAAGTACCATCCATCTTTTTCAAAGAAATGGAACAAATCTCTTTTTTTTAAAGATATTTTTTATTTATTTGACAGAGAGAGAGAGAGAGAGAGGTGTCACAAGTATGCAAGGGGGAAACAGGCTCCCTGCTGAGCAGAGAGCCCAATGTGGGGCTCGATCCCAGAGTCCTGGGATCATGACCTGAGCTGAAGGCAGAGGCTTTAACCCACTGAGCCACCCAGGCACCCCTCCTTTAATCTTTTTCAATAAATCTGTTTTCTTGCAAATGTTTTATGTCACAACAGGAAGGCTTTTCAGAGTTGAGTCAGATCTCCAAGGATGAACTGAAAGCTATCTATCTAGGCAGTGAGGTTGGCCAGGTGTGGTATAGAGAAGAAAGGTGAGGGATAGCACATTCTAGGTAGAATAAAGGCTTGTATAGATACATAAGACTTGGCCTATTTGAAAAATAGCCATGTATGTGAACATTCTCAAAGTGTAATACCTTCTGAGTTAACAGGATTGTTTTCAAGCTGTATCATTTTACCATAAAATGACACATATTGGTTAAGTCTTTTAGATTAGTGGTTAAACTTTTCTAGCTGTGATTTAAGTAATATAAATTGATTTAGTTTAAATTACTTAATAACCTGTACTCATTCTTTTTTTTCTTTTTCACTTAAAAAATTCTAATGTGTGAATTTATAAATGTAATACATGCTTGTAGCAAATAAAGTGTTGTTATCTTCCATCCCCCCACCCCCACAAAATCCCTAGAAGTAAGAACTACTAATTGTTCTGGATATGTCCTTCCAGACATTTTTTTTTTCCTGATTTGTACAAATGTGTGTGTGCAGAATATCAATCATATTTCTAAAATTAAAAATGAGCTATCACTATACATATTAGTTTATACCATATGTTTTTCACTTTAAGTATCATGATCATCTTTCTACTTTAGTCCATACTTTTCCACATGAATACACATAGATCCCCATATGCATATTTAAATAATAAGCATTATTTAAAATGGTGTCATAATATCTCTCTTGCGGGACATGTTCCATTTTTTAAAATCATAAACTGTGTTTCAGAATCTATTTTGGCATATACACAGCTAATGAACCTCTGCTTGATTTTTGTAGGATAGATTCTTGGGAGTTGAATTCTTAGGATACTGTCCAATTCTCGTGCACAGGAGTGTAGGAAGTTACGTTCCCAAAAGGAATGCATGAGAATATCATCTCTTCCATTCTCCCCACTGTTTGGTGTTATTAACTTTTTAGTTTTTACGTCTTAATAGAGTTAAGAAGAAGTATCCTGTTTTACTTTGTTCTCTTTAGTTTTTAGTGAAGTTTATTCATTCAGCAAAATTTAATGAGCACTTACCATGTGTCCAGGCACTAATTTGGCACTGGGGAAACACAGTGGTCAGGACAGCGTAGTCTCTGAGTTCATGGAACTTACATTCTAGTAAAGATGAGGAGAGCTCGGGGAGAGACAGTAGTTTAGTAAACATGATCTTTTCTTGTGTTTATTGGCTTTTGTACTTTATGAATCGCCTGGTTCACATTCTTCACCTGTTTTTCTGTTAAACCCTTTATTTTTTTTTTTTTAAAGATTTTATTTATTTATTTGACAGAGAGAAATCACAAGTAGATGGAGAGGCAGGCAGAGAGAGAGAGAGGGAAGCAGGCTCCCTGCTGAGCAGAGAGCCCGATGCGGGACTCGATCCCAGGAACCTGAGATCATGACCTGAGCCGAAGGCAGCGGCTTAACCCACTGAGCCACCCAGGCGCCCCAACCCTTTATCTTTTTTTAAAGATTTTATTTATTTATTTGACAGAGAGAGAGAGAGGGTGCGCAAGCAAGGGAGTGACAGGCAGAGTGAGAAGCGCGCCGGAGGTGGAGCTCAGTCCCAGGACTCTAGGATCGTGACATGAGCCAAAGGCAGAGGCTCAGCAGACTGAGCCAGGCAGGCGCCCCTCTTTATCTTTTTCTTATTGATTTGTGGAAATTTATTGTCTGTTGTGACATCCATGCAAATATTTTTTACTAGTCACCCCTTGAAAAAGTCATCATCTGACAAATTAATGATTGTACTAATTCTGATCCATGTGTGGAATTGTAATACCACCCTTGATTTCTAATGGTTGATGAGAGATCACTGGGCCAAATGTCAAATTTCCATAATTTTCCATCCTATGAGGAATTTTTTTTTTAAGATTTTATTTATTTATTTGACAGAGAGAGATCACGAGTAGGCAGAGGGAGAGGGAGAAGCAGGCTTCCTGCTGAGCAGAGAGCCCGATGTGGGACTCGATCCTAGGACCCTGAGATCATGACCTGCCCCAAAGGCATCGGCTCAACCCACTGAGCCACCCTGGTGCCCTGTGAGGAATTTATAAGAGTTTTTTTTGTTTTGTTTTTGTTTTTGCTTTTAAGTAGGCTCTATGCCCAACATGGAGCTTGAACTCACAACACTGAGATCAAGAGTTTTATGCTCTACTGACTGAGCCAGCCAGGCACCCCAAGAATTATTTTTTTAATTTAATGTATTTTGATATTAAAAAAAGACATTATAACTTTGAGTCTTGCATGAGACTTGAGGATATCCAGATGAAGGGAACTTAATTGAATTCAGTGATTTGTTTAATAACTATTATCTCATTATTGGGAAGATTGATGTAACACTATGTATGTACAAATATTTTTGTGGTGAGAATATACATCATGGTCTATTCATCCATGATTTAATTACAGCCTGAATATGTAGAAAATGTGTAATGGAATATCTTACCCCTAAAAGCCTACATATCTGCATTGATTTTGAATAAGTTGTCTCATAGCATTTATTCATATGGAATTGGGAGTGGAATTCTATTTTTTGGATTTTAAGTCTTTTCCCAAGTTTTTAAGAGGTCGTTGTATGTTTCAAATGTTCGTGAACAGACTATAGATCCAGAGTCGGGCTGTTTTACGACCCTACACGCCCGTGAGGTAACTGCTGGCAGCGTCATTGCAGTGAGAGACCGCAGCCCACCTGCCTTAAGCTGGTGCTGTGGGTGGTTGGGCCCGTCTGTTCTACATGAAGTCGCACCAGCTATTGCGTGTTGCTAGCACACATTTTATTCCATGAGGTTCCTTTTCAGAGTTTTAATTTGACATTTTTAATGAGTCGAAAACTTCAGCTTCACTGGTGAAATTGTTCTGGTAATGACGACTCTTAATTGAAGGAAAGGAGACCAAGGACGGTGGGGCTGTGTCAGCCCTGTGTGCTTGGGGCTGGGATAATGCACACACGGAGGAGATTCCTGGGTTGCCTTATGATGTGTAACTCAGGGTAAATATCAGTTTCTGTATTTGGCAGTTGATTTTTTTATATCATGGATATGTTTTTGAAAAATCTGCTGCAATCATGTGCCCCAAAATGGGTACTTTTCATGCTGTTTGTTCTGTTCCAATTTCCTTTTCTTCTTTTTATTGTAATTCTTACCTTCTGTTGGCTGTTGAAAAGTTCAGGACTAGATTGGAGTGTAATAAGGAGCAGAAAGGAGGATGACCTCTTCGCTCCCGGTTGTGAGGGCCCTTTCCGGCTTTCTTGCCTCTCTCTGAGTTTCCTTGTCACTTCCTTCTTCCCCTACTTGTCATCAGTGGGGGACCATGCCAGCCAAGCTGGAAGAGGTATTAAATTTTTATGAAATTATTTTAATGACTCAGAAACTAGATGTTCTATAAATAAGAGTCACCCGCCTCATGGTCATTCATGTATCTGACATTTCCCTTCTGTGTTCAGTGTTGTGCCGGTTGCAGAACTGTCTTTTATCGACTTACTGACATTCTTTTGATTTTGCATTCAACATTGTCTTAGGGATACCTAGGTGGCTCAGTTGGTTGAGCGTCTGCCTTCGGCTCAGTTCATGATCCCAGGGTCCTGGGATCAAGTCCCACATCGTGCTCCTTGTTCAGCGGGGAGCCTGCTTCTCCCTCTACGTGCTGCTCCCCCTGGTTGTGCTTTCTCTCTCTCCCTCTCTCTCTGGCAAAGAAATAACATCTTAAACACACACAAACACACACACACACACACTTAAAAAAACCCCATTATCTTAGAGCACATTTTAAAAATCCTATAAAACAAGTATGAAATGAAGTTTTAAATGCATACCACTAAGAGCAGTGTGGGTGTTTTACTTCAAAATTGTACCTCAGCATTTTAAAGAAGTATCCTTGGTGATGTTGATGCACACTTAAGTTTGAGAAGCACCGTCTTATGATCCCTTGCTCAAAGTCTAGTGAAAAAGAGAAATTTAGGAATACATGATGTTAGCCTATTATTGTAGGTGGTGCCACATGAGTGTTTGTCTCCCTGGCCAGTCTCATGTGTGGCTGTAATAGTTACTTCCCTCTGAAGCTAAGAATTAGAAAGAGGATTAGCATGCCATGTGCTTTTATTTTCAGACACTAGGGGGAAAAAAAGTGATACATCAACTCTTCTAATATTGAAGTTTTAATATGCGTTCTTTAGTAATTTACTCTGTTACATACATAACAATGCTTTTTAGGTCTTTCAGTTACCCAGGTGTACATATTATTACCAGTTCATACTGAAGAGTAGACTTGGGTGTTTTATCATTCTCAATACTATGTTGTTCTTTGGATGTTTTGTTTATGTGAAATAGGCATGTGTTTAAACTTTTTGCAAGCTAGAATTATTCTGGCACTGAGTTAGAAATTTTATAAGCAATTGCTGATTTGTTTTGTGTTAAGCTGATCTTGGTCCAAACATATGTCCCTGTAAAACTATTATACTTTATAAATTTATATATAGATTTATAAATAAGAGCCTCTCAAAATCACCCCCAGTTTGGGTGATTGTTAAGGGATATCGACCCAGAAGCAGTAACATAAAAGAGCTGTGTTGGTTTCTTGCAGGGATCATATCTTCTGCTTGGGATTTAATATTTACCACAAGTTTGACCAAGACAAATAGTATTTTGGAAGAATTGTCTGAAAATGTGCAAGGTGTCTGTTCCTGTAGATAATCTGTGGTCTTACCCTTGAGTTTAACAAAGCTGTTTGGGAGCTGTATACTTGGGCTACCAGGTTTTGTGCTCTGTAGAATTACTTTTAGTAAATTTTGCTTTGGTATTGTTCTGTTGGCTTGACATGAGTGATGTTATACAGAGCAGCCCTGTGAAATTTTTATTTTACTTACTGTAACAATGTTATGGAGGACATTAAGAACACATGGGAAAGATTTTGTTTTCATTTCAGTATGAGGAACCAGGAATAGTTGTTATATATTCCTCCCTGAGCAATGATCTGCATTTATTATTTCTTCCTTCATGTTGATTGTCATAAAGCTTATAACTGAATTTTTGGCCCACTCCTGCTAAGTATAAATAACTTTGTAGTTCCAACTTGTTTTATGTTCTACCCTGACTCCTAGTTTTGCCTTGATTGATTACTTTTATTTCTTAAAATTTGAAATAATGTCATTTATAGAAAAGTTTCAAGAATAGTACAGATAATTCCTATTACATCCTTCATTTAGATTTTCTTAAGTCATTAACTTACAAGGGAAAAACCCATAAAGTTAGCAGGAGATTTTTCAACAGAAACTTAGCATTAACATTTTTAAAAAAGTTTTTATTTTTTAAAGATTTAATTTATTTATTTGACAGAGAGAGAGACAGTGAGAGAGGGAATACAAGCAGGAGGAGTGGAAGAGGGAGAAGGGGCTTCCCAATGATCAGGGAGCCTAATGAGTGTCTCGATCCCAGGACCCTGGGATCATGACCTGAGACAAAGGCAGATGCTTAATGACTGAGTCACCCAGGTGCCCTGCATTAACATTTTTTAGATTCAGATATTTGCTTTCTCTCTATATATGCACAATTTTCTCTTATTTGTTTTAATTTCCATACCAAATGTATCTGTACATATGCCTATAGTGTGCTTCTGGGGGGGGGGATGAAGCAGTATATTACTAAATGAACAATAATAATAATAGATAAGAATTATTAATTTCATACCTGTAGTGTAAAAAGAGACCTGTGCAAAGACCTGTTTCATACAGAAGGAAGATAATTTTGTGTGTGAGAGGGAGAAAAGGAGAGAGGGAGAGAGAGAAAGGAAGGAAAGATAGAGAATATCCCTGTGTTTTAATAGGATGCTTTAGCACTTTGATAGAAGAGGTGAAATGCCAAAGGTTTTTTAATTTAAATAAAAATTATAGAGTTGTTTTCTTAAATAAAAATAGGTAATAAATGCTAAAGCATGATGAATGTTTGAGAATGTATTTAGGTTAGTAATCAAGCCCATTTTGGTAATCAAATAATCAGAATAGGGTCATAAGTAGAATCTTAGTTCAGAATAATTTCATATTTGATAGTTTTCTTACTAGATATTTAGCTTTTGTTTTAACCACTCCTCACTAATATTCTTTTGGGAGATGGCAATAGAATGACAGTTATTTATATTTGTGTTCTCTATCTTCAAGGTAAAACAAAAACATATGCCTTATTATATTGTGTGATTTGGAAGACATTCTAACTCTGCATACTCCTATTTCACACACTTAAGATATGATCTTATATTATTAATGGTTCTACTTTTCTGTACACAGAATAGGAAAAATAAATGAATAAAAATGGACACAGTATTTCAAATTAGAAAAATGCTCATATTCTGAAAATAATCATAAAAATTTATAGTTTAAAGCTCACAACATAAAACAGGTTGCAAAAAAATTTACCCTCAACTTATGGGAAAATAAAATGTAGCTGAATGGAAAGGAGCTAAATATTTCAGTCTAAATTATACTCATTTCTTATTTTTATGTAATGTGCTAGAGGAAGCTTCATGTAAAAAGAGCCTCCTTTTCCTTCCATAAATATCTCTTTTCCCTTTATTAATTTGTTGCATGTTTGTGTGTTTAAACCAAAATGGAAGTCTTTTAAAAGACATGTTTAGGAAGCAAAATTGACTTCTTTAAAGTCTTATAGAAAGTGAAATCCTAGAATTTTAAATTTTAAATTAAATATTTTAAATATATCATTCTGCTGTTAAGGAATTAATTTTAAATAATTATGATTAATGCTATAGAGTTGTAATTCAATATTGTTGTCTTTTAGTTTCTGTAGATAGGCATTCATTTATTTCTTCAATGATGGTACATAGCATTTCAAGAATGGGCTTTGTTGGACAGATATGGGGCTCCTGGTTCCACCACTTACTCTGTGTGACCTTTTTTTGCCTTTGGTAATATGCTACTAATAATGCTTACCTCTTAGAGCTGTGTAAGAGGGAAATAAGATAATGACTTGTATCATGTTTAACTAGTGGTAAAGGTTTAATAAATGTTAGCTGTTGCAGTTTTTATTACCTTATCGAAGCATACTAATTTTTGTTTATATATATATTTGTTATTTAAACTATGATGCTTTTAAAAAAGAATGCTTAGATCTTATAGTCTAAGGATATGAAAAGGTTGTGTTTCATACAGAGGTACTACAGGTATGGAAGGAGGAAGATCAATTATTATTATTCATTAAATTTTATACATAAGTTATTTGAATTTTTTTAAAATGCTTTCAACAAATTTTCAATAGGTTGAGTTTATTTTTTTTGTGGCTCTCTACTTTAGGTAATATTTAGAAAAGGGCTTGGCACATAATATAAACTAGTAAATATTTATTTAATAAATGAATTAAGAGTGTTCCTTTTCATTTTACTAATCTTTACTGTGTACAGTACCATCAAATATTTTTTTCATGAATCAGACTTTTTTTTTTTTTTTTGCCAAATATCTATGGCTGGAAGGGAATTTGCATTATTAAAAGATATTTGGCTTCCAAGTTTTATTGTAGTCATTTATTTTTTCAGCATTTTTATTTTCTTGTGTATGGAACACTGGACTTGGCAAATTTGAATTGTCATAGTAATAATAAGAACTAACATTTCTTAATCTTAATTAAGTACTACCCTACTAAATCTGCATTATAATTATAATGAATTATAATTCTTCATTATTAGTTATATTCAAGGATTTGAAAAGTAAAGTTAATGAAATTAAGTAACTTGTTTCCATCACAGACCTAGTGAACAAGCTGCAATGTGAATCCAAGACCCAGGGTTTTACTCACAATTCTAAGATGCAAAATCGGATTGGGGGCACCTTTTTGTGTTAAAGATGAATATTAAATTAAATTAAAGATGAACGTTAAATTAAAATTCAGTTCACAATTGTTTTATATTATTTAGAGTATCTGTGAAAATTGTTTTATATTATTTAGAGTATCTGTGAAAATTGTGATATATTTACAATTTTATTTTTAACCAAAGTAAAAAGTATTTCCATTTTAAGCTTGTATCTCATTTGCCTTTGGTAATAGGCTGAATACTTTTCTCAAAGTATTTGTATATCACGGACTTTATAAAAGGTGGTTTTTTTCCCTCCTGAATTTAATATTTTTGCCCCCAAAGAAGTCCACATTCCTATTTTGGAGCCTGCAAATATGTTGTTACCTGGCAAGCGGGAATTAAGTTTGCAGGTGGAATAAGGGTGCCAGGCAGCTGACCTTAAAATAAGGAGATTATCCAGGTGGGCCCAAAGTACACACAAGAACCCTTAAGAAGGAGACAAAGAACCAGAGAGAGCATTGTGAGAAAGACTCAACTAGCCATTGCTGGCTTTGAAGGTAGAAGGGGGACAATAGCCAGTGAAACAGCTCAGACTTTGGGTGCTGGAAAGACAAGGAAAATATTCTTTTTTAGAACCTCTAGAAGGAACACATCCCTGCTGACATCTTGATTTTAGCCCAGGGAGATGCTTTTTGGACTTATGGCTTCCAGAGCTATGAGACAATAAATTCGCTTTGTTTTAAGCCACTAAAACAAACCAAACCAAGCCAACAAGCAAAACAATATAGGCAGTCACAGAGTAGCTGAGAAGTTACTCTATATAGGAGATCAAATTTGATTTAAAATCCTTCTGTAACATTTGGAATGCCTGGCTGGCTCAGTGCCTGGAGCATGAGATGCTTGATCTTATTTGAGCCCCATGCTGAGTGTAGAGATTACTTAAAAATAAAAAAATAAGAAACAATCCTAAGAAATACCATCTCTATTTTAAAAGTAAGAAATAAAATCTTTCTGTGAAATCTAATTATGTATTATTAAAAAATAGCATTTATAAAAGCATAAAGTATGCCCATATAAATACTCTATGAAATAGTAGTCTTTTTTGTAGCATGAAATTTCTCATATTGAGGCTTATTTTTAAATGATTCCTTTTTTTTTTAATTAAGATGTAATATATTATTTGTTTCAGGGGTACAGGTCTGTGAATCATCAGTCTTATTCAATATATTGATATACTTTCATCCTTACAAATAGGAAGGAGTCTTACAAGGGTTTCCATAAATTAGTAACTCTGGAATTTTTAGATAAAACATTTTTTAATTCCATTAGAAATAATTTTAATATGTTATAAAAATGTATCTCGTCTAAAAAATTAGTCCAAAGAATCTGAAATCTTAAAGGGATTTTCTTTACACTTAATTTTATGAGCTAGGGACAGCACTCCTATATTAAAAGTTTATCTAAAAAAGCAGTCTTCAGACATGTACTTAGGTAGTTCAAATTCTGATTTGTACTCCAAAGTTAAAGAAGCAGTTGTAAGTGAATGGGAAAGATAATAACTCTATGGATAATATAATGCACATTCTTTTGATGTATGACTTTTTGACTATTATTTTAGTGGATATTGATGAACACACACTTGATTTCATATTTTTCTGAATTCTGATTCTTAATTATTTCCTTAATTATTCTATGAATCCCATTTAAATTTTGCATATTTTGGTAGATTACCAAGAAAATTAATAGCAGCCACAATTATATATGATTATGTTTTTTGATATAACAGAAGCTTTTGCTTAGACTCAACAGAGCCTCAGGTATCTTTTGGGTCATATTTGTGAAGCATTTCCTACATGCGTATCACTGTTCTCTTCTTTGGTTTCAGAAAGACCTATTAAAGACATGGTAGAACTCTCATGAGGCTATTGGAATTTCCATTTCAAGAAGTAGAGTTAATAAAGGCAAATTCAAATTACCCTAATGGTTATTCAGTTTTTGCTTGGTGGCTTTCAGAATGACTTGCCACTTTACAAAGGGCTGGAGAGACCAACAGATGGTAAACCTGTGAGTTGCAACCTCTGCTTTTGCCCCCAGTTTCATCACATGAGTCATTGTATCAGTCTTTACAGCCTTGTCTGCAAGGCTTCATTCCCCTGGGAATGCTGTGGTCCCACTAGTAGGAAACTGACCATTTTTGTCTCTAAGCATGGTATGAACAAATTTTTTTTTTTAAAAAGGAGATGTTATATTAGCCTTAGAGATCACCAGTACTAGCATGTCATTGATCAGTCCTTTCTGAAAAGAGTAATAATGGGAAGTGAGAAGATAAGCTCTCTGAAAGGAGTATTCTAAGCTAACATTACTAGTAATCTTTTAGTTACTGTAGTGATTATTTTCTTAAAAGGTTATTGTTGTTTGGTATACCCATGGAATTCATAATAATTTTTGCCAGTAAAAAAACAATAAAACATTTGAAATTCTAAATTTTCCATGTGGAGGGGAGAATTACTAGGATATGAGAAATATTTCATTTGTATATTTCTTTCACAGATCTTTCAGGCCAAGATTCTAGCTAGGAATCAACCTTTGAAAGGACAGAAGACAGTTCTTTGCTAGATCTGAAGGAAGTTACCAGTTGCTCTACCAAAAATATGTTGTGCACAGATTCCCCATTTGATATATTTGAAAACTGAATCCATCTTGGACCTTGGCCATTTGTTACTGAAAGTACAAGAAAAACGGGACTGTGGCTATGTTTCATTGAATCCTAGGATTGGGAGGGCCTTAGAGATGATCTAAGTTTTTCATGTTTTAGAAGAGGAAATTGATACCCTACAAGGCTTAATGACCTCAGGAAAATCACAGATTTTCAGTACTGAGATGTCGTCACAGACTTTTGTAACCTATACCATGCATCTTAAAGTCAGTATCAGTGTCAGACTCAGCATCTAGGTACCTGCTGTAGCACAAAACCATTTTATTTTATATTTATACCCCCCTTAAGTTTAGGTTTCTCTGCCTTGCTAGGACACAGTCTTTTTGTTTGGTTTCCGTTTCCAGGTATACTAGTGAATTTTTGTATTTAAAATTTTTTAGAATAAGAAAAAAAATGTGTTGGCAAATCTTTGTCTATCTCTTATATATTCTCTAGAAACAGAGAAAATGGCATCTAACTTTGTACAAATGTTAAGTAAAATATAATTAAATTTTACTTGTGGAATAATGAGTTCTGGGCCAGTAATAGCTCTGGGAACTGAAGCTCATTTAAAGACTGTTTCCTAAAGTGAAGTACTCAGCATATCCTTTAGGCAGCCAGAAATGTCTGCAGGATACTGGACATCATCTAGAAAGATACAGGAAACAAAACAGAAAGCATTCTCTATCTTTATACAAAATTAAAATGTATGAAACACCAACAGGTGTACAAAATATTAAATACAAAACATTATAATAGAATATTATATGTGCAAAATTTTTACCTTTGTAGGATCAAATTTATTCTGAAAAAAGAAACATGGATACATTTACTCAACAACTAGTCAAATGTTTATATTGGCTCTCTCTAAAATTTTTTATACGTTTCAGTATCAGTGTGCTATTTAAAATATACTTTAATAATATTGTTTTGTTTATTGACTAAAATTGATCCACCATGGAACTGAAATTGGTGCTTTACTTTTAAACTTTATTAAGGAAAAATATCTGATTTTATAATTACTGTGATTCCTATAATATAGTATTAAAACAACTTATCTGGTAATTCTATGATGAATTTGTATATAATAAAAATTTTATCAAAATACTTTAAAAAAAAAATGATAAACTATATTGATGGTATTTCCATTGGGTATATTCCACAACAATTTTCATTAGATTGGTTGTTTTCACTTGTTAGAGTTCCAGTAAAATGCTGAGATAACTGTATTATAGTTCTAATGACATTTCTAAAAATATTGAACACTTGGGAAATTACTGAATAATCTATAATTCATGACCATGAATATATGATTTCTAATTCACTTAACTTTTGCCTTAACCTTCCAATTTTTTGTAGGTATCTAGTATTTGTTTATGGTCATTCTACTGGCTTTTTTTTTTTTTAAGGATTTTATTTATTTATTTGAGAGAGGGAGGACACACACAAACTGGGGGAAGGGTAGGAGGAGAGAGACAAGCAGACTCTGTACTGAGCATAGAACCTAACACGGGGCTCAGTCTCAAGACTTCAAGATCATGACCTGAGCCGAAATCAAGAGTTGGGTGCTTAACTGACTGAACCAGTCAGGCATCCCTGTATTAAATTGTTTTACCAAATTTTGGACTCTCAAATGTCCTAGAAAAACCTAAAGCATTCAGTTGAATGTCTACAAGATTTCTCTGTATTTGCTGTGTTCCCAGAGAAACAAATTTTAGCATTTGATTTTCTTGGGAAAAAAATTGTTTTATGTTTTACTTGGTAGGAACAGAGATATGCAGTTTAAGAGTCAATAAGCATTAAAATTCTTGAATTGTTAATATAAATGGAAAGAAACTTTATGTGGATTTATTTGAAATTCCTAACTTCTCTCTCAGGGATTTATGGCATTTATTGATAATAGTTCCCTGATCTTTCCCCTGGAGAATGTAGATCATAAAGTATTGCCCTGCAGAGACCATCAAGTTACATAATATTACTGTTTTGGGGGGATTATAATATATTAAGATATAGGAATTCAGAACACTTGTTTCCTCTCGAGATTTACAGGGGAGAGACAAGATTATGGAATGGATCTGAAACAAAGCTAATAGACTTGAATTTAATTAATTTAGGTGACTGTGAGTACACAGAACCTAATGAGATCTGGTACTTGGTTTTTCAAAGACGGATTACTCACTAGTTCTTTTTCTTCCTCTACTTCCCACAGGAAACCAGTTTCCTCCAATTGCAGCGCAGGACCTTCCTTTTGTTTTAAAGGCTGGCTACCTTGAAAAACGCAGAAAAGGTAAACTATAAGATTCTACTGAAAAATCTGACAAACCATAAGTGACTCTTAACCTCACAAAACAAACTGAGGGTTGCTGGGGGGAGGGGGTTTGGAAGAAGGGGGTGGGATTATGGACATTGGGGAGGGTATGTGATTTGGTGAGTGCTGTGAAATGTGTAAACCTGGTGATTCACAGACCTGTACCCCTGGGGATAAAAATATATGTTTATAAAAAATAAAAAATTAAAAAAAAAAAAAGATTCTACTGAAAAATCTAAAAATGGCTTTATCCTTATATAAAACATGTATGCAGTATACATATGGAGGCAATATGTTCTTTAGGGGATTGAAGGGTTTTAAAACTGTAGGAAAATCAGAATAACATTATCCCAGCCACAAAATATAGTTTTTAGCTCCCAATTTTTGATTAACAGGTGTTTGGTCAGGTGTTTGTTTAGTTGCCAGTCGTGGTTATTTGTAAATGACTCAGGCGCTGCTTCCTGCCCCTTAGAGGAAGGCCGCGGGCCATGACCGTATTCTCAAGGATGGGATTTCTCACTGTTCTCCCTCCTGGCTGAGCAGCAGGTTACCCTGCGCCTGACCTGGCGTACACCATGTCTGCTGTGGTTCTGATCAAGCCTGGCGTATTGTCTGCCATTTTCTGTTATCCATCTAGTGTTCCTCTCCATTGGCTGTGATAATCGGGAATTGACCATATGGTCTCACTCTTTCAGCACCAATATATAATGGAAATGAAATACAGAGGTGGTGTTACTGCACGGGAAACAGAAAGCAGGAAGCCTCTTCATTACCATTTTGCTTTTCTCACGAGTAGTCCCTACTACTTGGGGCCTTTCTGTTTATATTCCATTTCTTAGTTGCTTGGTTTTCTTAGATGAATTTTAAAGCTGAAAGAGATAATAGAAGTAGTCTAGGTCAACTCTGCACCCCCCCTCCCACCCCGGCCCTTTTATAACAGATGAAAAAATGAGACTCAGATGAATCCATTGTCTCAAAGCTGTGTCATCACATGTCCTTTGGACAGTCCCTGTGTTCGCCCCAAGTGTAGCAGTCCTATCTCTGCGTCACTTTATTCCTTTTAACTTTGTGTTTGTTTGTCTCTTGGAGAAGAAGATACAAGTGAATTAGTCATAGAATTTTAGAGCTAGCAGAAATCTTAGAAATCAGGTCAACAAACTTTTCCTTTTATAATAAGGAAATGACGTTACATTTATGCTGTATGTGTAATGTGTGTTATCTGTTCCTTTTCCTCCTTTATTGTAGATCACAGCTTCCTGGGATTTGAATGGCAGAAACGCTGGTGTGCTCTCAGTAAAACAGTGTTCTATTATTACGGAAGTGATAAAGGTAGTATTGTTGTTCAGTCATCAACTTCTGCTGTAGGAGGGCTTTAAGGACGATTTTATACCCCCATTTTAGCAACAGAGTAAACTCTAGACAATGGGAGAAAGAATAACTGAGAATTTTAATAATTATAGTCTGAGACTAACTTACAGTTTTATTTATTTGCCAAATGCTCCAAATTCCAGAATGCCCTTAAAGTTAGCACAGTTAGGAAAGAGATAAAAATCGATGTGGCTTTTCATTTTAGGAAATATTTATCATCCAAGTTATAGAATTTTGAGAAAAGTTAAGACCATTAGGGCTGTGAGAGTTTTGAAGGGAGAAAAAGGTATTTTATTCTTTCAGATTTTTAAAAAAAGATTTTATTTATTTATTTGACAGATAGAGGTCACAAGTATGCAGCAGAGAGGCAGGCAGAGAGAGAGAGGAGGAAGCAGGCTACCCGCTGAGCAGAGAGCCCTGGCTCCATCCCAGGACTCTGGGAACATGCCCTGAGCTGAGGGCAGAGGCTTTAACCCATTGAGCCACCTAGGCGCCCCTTCTTTCAGATAGTTTTAAAAGAAAACTTTAGATAAAATGAAATCCGTGCCACACCTTCCTCAGCTTCTTTCACGGATTTCAATAACAACAGCAGACACCTCCATAGAGATTCCTGTTCTGACCCCTGCAGCTGTATTAACTGGTCTAACTCCAACTCTGTGAGGGAGGTACTATTATTAGTTCTATTTGTCTTACTGTTTAGAAAACTGAGGACAGAGAGGTTAAGTAACTTGGTCAAGGTCACAGAGCTGGTAAGTGGCAGATGTGGGATTTGAGTTTAGGCATAATGGTGGAGTCGGTGATCTAACCATTAACATAGAAACAGAAAGATACATTTTGTAACTTTACTTGCTGATTCATACATCTCTTACTCAGAGCCCACATAATTTCAAGCTCAGTATTTGAACACATAAAGCCATAAAATACTGAAAAATTTAAAGAATGTTAGCTTTCTTAGTTTTTCTTTTTTCTAGGAACAGCAGGTCAGAACCTGAATATTGTAAAGTAAAGGTAATATATAGAAATCACTAACATTCATTTCCAGAAAGGACATAGAAGTCCAGTATCACTGAATACAAGCTTTCCTGTCGAATTGTTTACTTGTTGGTGTTGTTTGGAAATTTATGTTTCATTTGGTATCACTTGCAGTTTTGGGGCTTTTTCCTTAGATATGTAGGTATGATTATTTTACACATTTCAGATAAATTTGTATGATAGGATTATTTTACACATGCAGATATGATAATTTTACACGTTTCAGATAAATTTGTATTACGTAGGTGATGCTAGAAGTTGGCTATTATCTTTTGGCTATTGTAGTTAACAAATAAAGAATTAATTTAGTGGCTAGTTTGCAGTCTGTCACTGATTTATAATATGTTCAAATGTAATAATGGCAACAGCGAAGTGTAAACTAGAAATAGCTCTCAACAGGCAGCCTTCTTTATTCCGCTCAGGGTAAGTAGGTGATTTTGTCAGAAAATTTAAGCTGAAATTCAGTTATGACTACCATAGGTCATAAACATGCATTATTATGACAAATATAATTTGGTACACCATTGTGAATTGAGATCAGGATCTAACTTTTCCACAAGGAAATATCCTCTATTTCATAAGACCAGGGGAAGCTCTGTGACTCTGGCTCAGTTAGGTTTCTCATTTCTAATTTCTTTAAGCCTCAGTGAATACTAATGTTTGTTTTGTCCACTCCTCGTCCTCGCTGATATATAACAACTGTTAGGTCAAAGATTAGCAAGAGTTTTCCCCAAATTTAAGGGATATTTGTATTTATTTCAAATAAATATGTTTATTTCAGTAAATAAATTCTAGTTATTTTACAGGGGGTATTAGTTAAATTCCTATTTCTGTTCTTATTTGATGAGAACTTATGGTAAGAATGTTCTTTGTAATTTATATTCGAATTATTTTGTGGAACATTCAGCCACCTGTACGCCACCACTTTATAAAAAATTACTATTCTAGTGTTCTTTTTTAATGTAGATATTTGAGGATCTGGTGTATATTTCCATAAAACTTTCCCCTTTTACTCTGAAGTCTCCACTGAGAGTTCACGTCTGTTTTTAGTGGTTCTTTTGGCTGCTTCCTTTAGAATTTTTGGCCAGTTCTTCTTTTGGGGACTTGAAGGGAGGGAAAAAACCTATCTTTGGACACTTCTTAATTACTTGTTTGGCATGATTCTAATTTCCTTCCTTTGTATCCTTTTCTTTCTAGGAAAATGTCTTGTGAAACTTTTACTTTCTTTTGTGAAACCAGATAGCTGATTTGTACAGCGTGGTTTACTATACATATGAACCATTTGGCTAAACTTTAGAGCTGTTTAGATGTATGAGAACTGTAATCCTCCAACTAAGTAGGATTTAGATAAATGGATTATAGAGGCACAGAAGGAGTTGATACCACTTACTGGGTTAAACTGTTCTTTGTTACTGTTTGACAGATGCATAGTTCACATTTTATAACTTACCGTGTGTGCCAAAAAAACATTTTGACCCATCAGGATGGTAATGGCTTAGAAAGAGTAGTTCCACCCTCTAGGGTAAATAATGCACTTACCTTTGTACCCATAAATAATATTTGTATTTATTATTCATGAGCATTTGTAGCCCTTAAGTAATATATACGTATATATTTTGTCACTTTATGAAATCACATCCATCCTTTTATCTCTTTCTTCTTCTTTTGATTGTCACAAATCCTATTCATCAAACTTCTTAGATTTTTAGCTATTCTGGGTGCCATCAAGATAACCATTCATTCACTCACTCATTTATTCACTTTTTTACTGAATAAATATTTATTGGATACTTGGTAGATACTAGGCACTGGGGATCTGGAGATAATCCTGCCGTAGAGATACTCCCAGTATGAGTTTTGTGGGTGTCCTTGAGAGGAAGGGGAAGTCATGGAAATAGAGGAGGGGGCAGAGTAGGTAAACTGATCATCTCAGTGCAGTACAGTATTTAATTTAAATATGAGACCTTTGTATAACAAGGGACAGTAGCTAACTGCCTACAGGAATTAGGGAATACTTCCTCATGGAGATGACTCTTTATTGGGCCTTGAGGAAGACTAGGAGTTTGTCAGATAAAGAAGGGTAAAATGGGCCTTCCAGGCAGGGGAACAAAAGAGATTCTGAGCTGTAAAAGGCCTCAGATGATGCCAGAGTTGGAATCAAGTTAGAGCACAGAGTGAGTGAGGGAAGGGGGCCCACAGGGCTAAAGAAATGGGTTTGAATCAGATTCAAGAGCCTTATGAGAATAAGGGCCTTGCTAAGTATTTTATCTTTTGCATGACCTTTAAGCATAGGGCTCTATGACCACATTTGGTTTTTAGGAAGTAATAGCAATAGGATTGTGGAGGGTGAATTCGAATGGATAGAGGCTGGGTGGGAAGGACCGTTTAGAAAGACACTGAGCTAGGCTAGGCAGGAAAGGTCCTCACAGGGCTACTACTAAGAGTCTATTAAGGATTTAGGGCAGAACTTTCTAGCTCCAAAGCCATGCTCTTTCTACAACTTGGTTGTTATCCACCCCTCCAAAGTGCCTGTAAATGGTAGCCCATTTAGGAACTTGTTCCAAACTCATGGTTTTTGTCTTATATTTTTTGTTAAACCTCTGTATAATCTTGAATCAGGATTCTGAACCTTATCTCTTCCCACTTTTAAGAGAGAAGTGGTTAGTTTGTAGTATCTCTTTCATTCCCACTCAACAGGTTTTGTTCCCCCTACCTCCACTCCCCAATTAAAGAAAATTCCAGTTGTCATACAGTATGTGGCAGCTGCAAGTAGCTTTGGTCTTATCTAGTCTTTAAAAATGTACATCAAAAGTTATTTATTATACTATGTGTTTACAATTTTTTTATTGTAGTATCTTTTCAATATATAATAAACCTCACTAGAGAATAAACCTAATATAATATGATATGATATGATATGATATGATATAATAATATAATATAATAAACTAATATAATATAATATAATAAACCTAACCTATAATATAATAAACCTAATATAATAAACCTAACTAGAGAATTAGACCTAATTTGTTGCATTTCTGTACACTAACAGAAAGAGAAAAAAAATCTTATTTATAAGTGTATCAAAAAGAAGGAAATATCTAGGAATAAGTTTAACCAAGGAGGTAAATGACCTGTATATCGAAAACTATAAGACATTAATGAAAGAAATTGAAGAAGATGTCCATACTACACAAAGAAATCTACAGATTCAGTGTAATTCCTATCAAAATTCCCATGGCATTTTTTAAGAAATAGAACCAACAATCCTAAAATGTGTATGAATCCTCAAAAAAACAAACAAAAAAAATCAAATAGCCAAAGCAATCTTGAGAAAGAAGAATAAACCTGGAAGTATCATGCTCCCTGATTTCAAACTATATTACAAAGCTATAGTTATTAAAATAGAATGGTATTGTCATAAAAGCAGATAAATAGATCAATGGAACAGAGTAAAGAGCCCAAAATAAACCACACATATATGGTCAATTAATTTATGGCAGAGAAGCCAAGAATATACAATGAGGAAAAGACAACCTCTTCAAAACACGGTGCTAGGAAAATTGGACAGCCACATGCAAAGAATGAAACTTGATCACTATCTTACACCATACACAAAAAGTAACTCAAAATGAATTAAAGACTTGAAAGTAAGACCTGAAACCATAAATCTCCTTGGTGAAAACATAGGCTGTAAGCCCCTTGACTTTGGTCCTGGTGATAATTTTCTGAATCTGACATCAAAAACAAAAGTAAATAAGTGGAAAATGTCATTAAAAAGCTTCTGCACAGCAAAAGAACCATCAGCAAAAGGAAAGCCAACCTACTGAATGGGAAAAATATTTGCAAATAATCTATTTGATAAAATGTATAAAGAACTCTTATAACTCAATAACAACAACAACAACAACAACAACAACCACCCAGTTAAAAAATGGGTGGAGGGGGACACCTGGGTGGCTCAGTGGGTTAAAGCCTCTTTTTTCGGCTCAGGTCATGATCCCAAAGTCCTGGGATCAAGCCCCACATCGGGCTTTCTGCTCAGCAGGAGTCTGCTTCCTCCTCTCTCTGCCTACTTGGAATCTCCGTCTGTCAAATAAATTAAAATCTTAAAAAAAAATGGGTGGAGGATCTGAATAGAAATTTTCCAAAGAAGACACACAGATGGCCAACAGATACCTGAAAAGATGTACAGCATCACTCATCAGGGAAATGCAAATCAAAACTATAATGAGTATCACCTCACAGCTGTTACAATGGCTGTCAGAAAGCAAGAAATAATAAGTGTTGGTGAGGATATGGAGGAAAGGAAACACTTGTGCACTGTTAATGGGAATGAAAATTAGTGCAGCCACTATGGAAAACAGTATGGAAGTTCCTCAAAAAACTAAAAATAGAATTACCCTATGATCCCGCAATCCCGCTTTTGGGTATTTATCTGAAAAACAAAAAACAAAAAACAAAAAACAAAACGAAAAACACTAAGTCGAAGAGATAGACACCTCGTATTCACTGCAGCATTATTTACAATAGCTAAGACATGGAAACACCTGTGTCCACTGGTCGATAAATGGATAAAGAAGCTGTTTTATATATATATATATATGGTTTCACTCATGAGGAATGTAAGAATAGAGCAGAGGATTGTAGGGGAAAGGAGGGGAAAACGGAAACAGAATGAGAAGAAATCAGGGAGACAAACAATGAGAGGACTCTTTTTTTTTTTAATGGGTGAACTGAATTTTTTTTAAAGATTTTATTTGACATTGTTTATTATTTATTTATATGACAGAGAGAGATCACAGTACACAGAGAGGCAGGCCGAGAGAGAGGAGGAAGCAGGCTCCCTGCTGAGCAGAGAGCCTGATACGGGACTCTATCCCAGGACCCTGAGATTGTGACCTGAGCTGAAGGCAGCGGCGTAATCCACTGTGCCACCCAGGTGCCCCCAATGAAAGACTCTTAACTATGGGAAAGAAACTGATGGTTGCTGGAGGGGATGGGAGGGGTGAGGGGTGGGGTGACTGGGTGATGGGCATTAGGGAGATGTGATGAGCACTGGGTGTTATACGCAACTGATGGATTACTGAATTCTACATCTGAAACTGATGTTATATATGTTGGCTAGTTAAATTGAAATTAAGAAAAAACAGGCTAGCATGGATGTCTGTCCAAAAAAAAACAAAAAAAAAAACCCCAAAACTGTGACATATCTATGACATATATATGACAAGTCAGGTTGGCTTGCAATAAAACAGCACACTGTTTGATTTAAAAGTATATCTATAGATCAGAGATATGTGTAGATTGAAAATAGACATATTTCAGGTCAAACTGTGTACTGCTGTGTATATACATAAATCTATAGATGATAGGTTTTCTTTGAACACCTATGTGCGGGGTATCCTTAATGCAGAGTGGTGTAATACATTGGCTTGGAGGAGTGGGCACAGGGGACTCATGAAATGGGATGATAGGCAGGAGCTAGCTGGCTGGGGCAGTAGGTGAATGAAGGCTTGGGAGCCGGGAAGGGAGGCGTTAGGTTGTTCCATGCCCCAGGCAGAAGTTTGGCCTTTCCTGTGAGGCACAGTGAACATTTGCGATCGTGGAAGGTGAGGAGGTGGCATGACCGACTCCGACTGCATGTCGGAAAGATCATGTGGAGGGGTGCCTGGGTGCCTTAGTCAGTTGGGCATCTGCCTTTGGCTGAGGTTATGGTCCCAGCAAGCCCCGGGGCATGAGGCTCCCTGCTAGGCGGGGAACCTGCTTTCCCCTCTCCCTCGGCCGCTCCCCCTCTGTGCGCTTTCTCTCTTTCTGTCAAATAAATCTTTAAAAAAAAGTCATGTTGACAGTTGTGAGGAGAAGGTGAGACTGGAAGCAAGATGTGTGCCGAAGCTGAGAGCCCAGGGAGATTGCTCAGCGTGGGTCGCGTGTGATGGAGCTGCAGGTTCTCACATACACTTTTATCCCCTGTCATTTGCGTGAATAGTAGGAGTGCTGTCTATTCTCTAACGATCTTGGGAGGCTCCAAGAGGATCATATGTGTAGGATAGTAAGGCCCTCTGTATAATGTTTATCCTAACAATAGCCATATGCTATGTTAGTCTAATAGGCCATATCATAATGATCTGATTTTCAGTTGTAGAAGAAAACAGTAGGTATAGCCAAAACCAAACCAAACCAAAACAAAACACCAAAAAACAGGGCTTTAAATTCCCATTCTACAACATGCCTGTAATTTATTTATTCTCCATTTACCCCTACCTCATACTGCCTTGTTTTTTTAACCAAGCTTATACCTGTGGTTGAAAATATGTACAAATACCACTTGATTTTTATGCTTGCAGTGTGCTTTTATTTTTAAGGGGGAAAAAAAAGGTTTTGGAAATACCTAAAATTTCCTGCTACCAGATCATATAAACCACACTGTTAATTCTAACTAAAGTGTTTCCCTTTGGACTCATAAATATTGCCTGTGTTTATTACTCAGAGCCAATTGGGGCTCTCAAGTAACAAATATATATATAGCATATAGTATTTTTCACTTAAAATAGTAATAATTTGATATTTCCTCATGGTATAACTCAAAACACCAGAAGTATATTTCAAGTGGCTGAATTAGCATTGGCATCTGTATTTCTGGGAGCTGTACAAACAAGGAAAAATGTTCATATATCTTTACCTGAGGGCCTAAAGCAAGTTGTTAATCAGTTTGATGAAGTTTAATGGAAAGGTTTAGTATTAAGGGGCATATTTTCCTTTTTCCTACTAATAAGCATGAATACTTAGGAAATAGCAAGAGTTATTCGCTAAGGAGAAAGGCCATCTTAAATATAAGAAGCAGATTTACCAAAAGTTTCTTTCTTTTTTTTTTTTTTTGTAAGATTTTATTTATTCATTTGAGAGGAAGAGAGTACAAGTGGCAAGGGAGAGGGCGAAGCAGATGCCCACTGAGCAGGGAGCCCTATGTGGGGCTGAATCCTAGGACCCTGGGATCATGACCTGATCCCAAGGCAGACACTTAACCGATTGAGCCACCTAGGCTTCCCTGAAGCATATTTTCTGAGAGCCAGTGAAAAAGAGGAAAAGCAAGCATGTTTGCAAGAAAAATAGGACTTACTGGAAAAATAGGTGGCAGTGGGTTAGAGGGAGAGAACGTAGGGGCGGTTGATGAAGAGAAAGGAAGAAACCAAGAATGATGCTCAGTTTTCTGGGTTGGAACTTTCAGTTAATGGAGGTGCCATTGATTGATAAGGAGATTGATAATGAGAAAGATCACAAGTGTTGTGGGAGAGGGCATAAGATGATCTCCATTGTGGGACTGTTATATTTATTGTACCCATAAGATGTTAAAGAAGTGAAACGTGTGTAGTGACCAAATGAAGATTTGGATATAAAATCCTGAAGCTGAACTAAAAAGAAGGAATTATGAATCATAAGATACTCGTAGAAATTTAATTCTTAGATTGGGCAAGGTTGCCCAGAGAAAATTGTGAAGCAGGAAGAGAGGAAGGTTTAGAATATGATGCATCATGGCTGTTTAAGAGATAGATAGACAAAGGTAGAGGAGCCCAAAAAACAAGCTGAGAAAGTTGGACCCAAGTTGCAGGAGGAAAGCAAGATAATGTTCATCTCTACCAAGATTTCATAAATTGCATGTTCTAGAACAGTGGATTTTCAAACATTAGTGTATATCAGAATCACCTAGGATACTTGCCCAAACTTTGGTTTCCCGGACCCACCCTGACAGAGTTCCATAAGCAAGTACAAAATAGTATTTTGTACTGGTATTTTTTTTTTTAAAGATTTTATTAATTTATTTGACATAGAGATCACAAGTAGGCAGAGAGGCAGGCAGAGAGAGAGAGAGAGAGAGAGAGGAAGAAGCTGGCTCTTTGCTGAGCAGAGAGCCCGATGTGGGGCTCGATCCCAGGACCCCAGGATCGTGACCTGAGCTGAAAGCAGAGGCTTTAACCCACTGAGCCACCCAGGTGCCCCCATTTCTGGTATTTTTAATTGACATGTATGATCAAATGTAGTTGGTGATTCTTGAAATATACTTGGAGAAACGTCTTTCTAGGAGGCAGTGTGAAATGGTTGCAAGAAAACAAAGGCTTTGTAATCACTTATGTGAGGGTCCTGGATTTTACAGTCTACTGGTTATGTGACTGTGAGCAAATTCATCGTTTTAAAGTTTGTTTTTCCATCAGTGCTGGGATTGTAATAAATACCTTCTTTTTCTTAGAATTATTTCATGGTATGATGAGATAAGTTATTAAATTTCTGGGCCTACAGAAGGAGCTCAGGAAATATGAGTTGTCTTTGGGTACTTAAGAAACCTAGAACACCATTTACTATAGCATCAAGAACCATAAGATACCTGGGAATAAAACTAACCAAAGAGGTAAAGGATCTGTACTTGAGGAACTAAAGAACACTTACGAAAGAAATTGAAGAAGATGCAAAAAGATGGGAGACCATTCCATGCTCATGGATCAAAAAAATAAACATTAAGATGTCTATACTGCCTAGAGCAATCTATACTTTCAATGCCATCCCAATCAAAATTATACCGGCATTTTTCAAAGAGCTGGAACAAACAATCCTAAAATTTGTATGGAACCAGAAGAGACCCCGAATTGCTAAGGAAATGTTGAGAAAGAAAAACAAAACTGGGGGCATCACGTTGCCTGATTTCAAGCTTTATTATAAAGCTGTGATCACCAAGACAGTGTGGTTTTGGCACAAAAACAGACACATAGACCAGTGGAACAGAGTAGAGAGCCAAGAGACAGACTCTCTATGGTCAAATAATCTTCGACAAAGCCGGAAAAAATATACATTAGAAAAAAGACAGTCTTTTCAATTAAAAATGCTGGGAAAATTGGTCAGCTATGTGTAGAAGAATGAGACTTGGCCATTCTCTTACATCATACACAAAGATAAAAACTCAAAGGATTTCTTTGAGTTGGATAAAGGACCGCAACATAAGGCAGGAGTCTATCAAAATCCTAGAGGAGAACATAGACAGTAACCTCTTCAACATCGGCCACAGCAACTTCTTTCAAGATATGTCTCCGGGGTGCCTGGGTGGCTCAGTGGGTTAAGCTGCTGCCTTCGGCTCAGGTCATGATCTCAGGGTCCTGGGATCGAGTCCCGCATCGGGCTCTCTGCTTAGCAGGGAGCCTGCTTCCCTGTCTCTCTCTCTGCCTGCCTCTCCATCTACTTGTGATTTCTCTCTGTCAAATAAATAAATAAAATCTTTAAAAAAAAAAAAAGATATGTCTCCGAAGGCGAAGGAAACAAAGGCGAAAATGAACTTTTGGGACTTCATCAAGATCAAAAGCTTCTGCACAGCAAAGGAAACGTTTAGTCAACAAAACAAAGAGGCAACCCATGGAATGGGAGAAGATATTTGCAAATGACACAACAGATGAAGGGCTGATATCCAAGATCCATAAAGAACTCCTCAAACTCAACACACAAAAACCAGATAATCACATCAAAAAATGGGCAGAAGACATGAACAGACACTTCTCCAAAGAAGACATACAAATGGCTAACAGACACATGAAAAAATGTTCATCATCATTAGCCATCAGAGAGATTCAAATCAAAACCACATTGAGATACCACCTTACACCAGTTAGAATGGCCAAAATTAACAAGACAGTAAACAAGTGTTGGAGAGGATGTGGAGAAAGGGGAACCCTCTTACACTGTTGGTGGGGATGCAAGTTGGTGCAGCCACTTTGGAAAACAATGTGGAGATTCCGTAAGAAATTAAAAATAGAGCTACCCTATGACCCTGCAATTGTACTACTGGGTATTTACCCCAAAGATACAGATTGAGTGAAAAGAAGGGCCTCCTGTACCCCAATGTTCATAGGAGCAATGGCCACAGTCACCAAACTGTGGAAAGAACCAAGACGCCCTTCAACGGACGAATGGATAAAGAAGGCATGGTCCATATACACTATGGAGTATTATGCTTCCATCAGAAAGGATGAATACCCAACTTTTGTATCAGCATGGATGGGACTGGAGGAGATTATACTGAGTGAAATAAGTCAAGCAGAGAGACTCAAGTATCATATGGTTTCACTTACTTGTGGAGCATTAGGAATAACATGGAGGACATGGGGAGATGGAGAGGAGAAGTGCATTGGGGGAAATCAGATGGGGAGACAAACTGTGAAAGACTGTGGACTCCAAGAAACAAACTGAGGGTTTCGGAGGGAAGAGGTGGGTGGTTGGGTGAGCCTGGTGGTGGGTAGTAAGGAGGGCACGTATTGCATAGAGAATTGGGTGTGGTGCATAAACAATGAATTTTGGAACACTGAAAAGAAATAAAATAAAATAAAATGGAAAACCCCCCCCACAAACCTAAAACACAGCTGTTAGCCTAAAAGGCAGTGAAAAAGTAGAAGGAAATAGCTATCATTAACTGCACGAATTTTATTTTGTAAGAGATTAGAGCCAGCTCCTTTTTACCTTGAATATACTGAATTAGGATTGTGTAAAGTTAATTTACTTATTTAATAGATTTTATTATCTTGTTTCTCCTGGCAGACTTCAGTTCTGTAGACATTAAATTCTAACAATATGATATAGGCAAGACTAAAGTGTGAAAAAGAAGCTGAGGGAAATATAATAGAGGGACAAACACCTTAAAAATACAGAGGGTGTCAGTGTGTTATAACATAAAAGCTAAATACTTGAATTAATACTATTAAATCATCAAAAAAATGTTATGTTTAAGAGAATTGTTTGAGAAGTCAGGAAAGTATATCTTTCAGAAATATTTCTATTATAATGACTAACATTTTACAGATGTTTGGCACTTAAAGGAATAAGCTTCTAGTTGGGAAGTTCCCTTAAATGCAATACTTATTAGTCTTTTGCAGTTTGGGATAAATCAACTTACATGACTTTATTTCCCATTTGATTAGCATGTTACTATTTTTTTTTTTAAACAGTCTGTCTCAAGCCAACAAGTATCCTTGAAACTATCCCAGAAGGCACTATGGAATTAACTTCTATATAAATTATTATGGATTGTCATACAATGCTATGGTTTTCTCCTTTTTATCTCTCTGGAGGAGATGCTAACGTGAAGAGAGAAGAGTTAATCAAAACTGTCTCTATGTCCATTTCATGTCTTGAACTTCCTATCCCACATTGGCTAATAAGAAAAAAGGCTACTTGGGGCACCTGGGTGGCTCAGTGGGTTAAAGCCTCTGCCTTCGGCTCAGGTCATGATCCCAGGGTCCTGGGACCAAGTCCCGCATCTGGCTCTCTGCTCAGCAGGGACCCTGCTTCTTCCTCTCTCTCTCTCTCTGCCTGCCTCTCTGCCTACTTGTGATCTCTGTCTGTCAAATAAATAAATAAAATCTTAAAAAAAAAAAAGAAAAGAAAAAAGGCTACTTAATGGTCATGCATTTGCAAAAGCTATGTAGCAAAAGCTATTGCAAAAGAGAGAGTTATGAATTTCCTTCCATTCTCTTCAGCCTTTCTGGTCTCATACTTGTACCCTCACTTGGATGCGTAAATGGTTATTTATTCCCAAATATTCAACTATCAGTTGAATAGGTCTAGGTATTAGTTTTTTTTTATTATTAGTTTTACTTGGTTAGAAAATACCACTTTCTATTTTGTAGACCTAAGTCTTTCTTTGGCTGAATGAAGTTTTCTTCTCTTAAATCTTTGATTATTGGCTCTGTGTTTTTTTGTTACTCGTCTGGAATACCCATTTTTCTTATGTTTTATTTTATTATTTTTAAAAGATTATTTATTTATTTATTTGACAGACAGAGATCACAAGTAGGCAGAGAGGCAGGCAGAGAGAGAGGAAGGGAAGCAGGCTCCCTGCTGAGCAGAGAGCCCGATGTGGGGCTCGATCCCAGGACCCTGGGATCATGACCTGAGCCGAAGGCAGCGGCTTAACCCACTGAGCCACCCAGGCGCCCCTCTTATGTTTTATTTTTGTCAGTCTTCCATATCCATCATATTCCTCTTTTATCTTCCCCTTTATTCTTTTTATTCCCCCTACCTGTTGGGGTAGAAAGTTTTAGGTATATCTGACCTGATTTTTCAACAGTGTTCAATATTTTCAACTTCTTATTACTTGAATAAATCATTTGTTTTGCTGCTGCATTTTCATTTCCTTAAACAGCATTTCCCCCTTATTTGCCAACTCCGTTCCAGTATCTGTCTCAGCCGTCTCCCCTTTTATTTTATATTACATTGTTTTATCTTTCATCTCTTTTAGATTTTCTTTTACATTATAAAGGATGCAGAACAACTGTTTATATCTGTTTCTCTTACTTTGCTCTTGCTTTTTACATCTTGGATACTAAGTTTTTGTATCACATAGTATTTTTATGGCACCTCTGTTCCTTTGTTTGCTTTTCCTCTTTGACTTATGTTTGGATGTTAATATCCTTGTCTCTGTAATTGGGGCACTTACCTCTAGATTGGATTCATGGCCTCTCTCTGGTTCATCTGACTAGAGGCTGCTCATGTTCTCCTCTTAGAGTCTAACAGAAGATCTGGTACATGGCCCTACAGCACTTTCTGGGGTATCGTCTAAAGTGGATCTGCTAGCCTAAGGCGAGGTCACTCATTTGGCGGCCTAGTTGTCTGATTTCTAGATGATCTAGCACAAGAAAGTTTCCTGCTCCCTGCAATTCTTCCAAACTCATAGTGCCGACTTTACTTCTCTAGGTATAAACCACTCCTTATGCATTTCCATCCTCACTGATGTTACATTGCCAAGAATTTCAGACAGAGTAAAGATAGGAAGCATGGGCTTTAGATGAGTTGGACCAAATGATTAGAGCAATTGAGGCCTTGTGCAGCAAGGGAGCCTCCTTCTTTCATCTGGGCTTTGAAAATCCTTTTTTTTTTTTTTTTTTTGTGCAAGTTTAAAGAAATCTCTTAAAATTGTTGTGTGGCTTTTCTATTTGGCCTCTATTGCCATTTTTTGTAATGAAAATTAAATCTTTTGGCCGTCTAGTGGACCACTGAGTAATATTCCTGGAGCACTTACATTTGTATCGTGTGTGTGTGTGTGTGTGTGTGTGTTGCAGTGGGAAGGTGGGACAGGTGTGATGACGTGTTACTAGATTTTTGTTTCACCATACCTGTAATGCTCCCTCGCCTGTTTTAAATGCTCGATACAGATTTGTTCAATGAGTAGATGAATGACAGTCTTCTTTGAGAATTTAAGTTTAAACAACAATGCTTAACCATTTATTATTTTAATACTTAACCCCGGTAATACTTTTCTAATCAGATATCTTGCGAAATATGTCCTGGAAGTACCAGTTCCATAAAATGTTCTATGAATAAAGGGTTCCATGGACAAAGCATTTTGGGAGAAATGAAACTTTCTCATAGAAGTGCAATCAATATGTAAATATATTGAGAGCTTCAAGAAGTCCTGGGTTAACAAAACCTAGTTAACTCTTTATAATTCAGGATATCCCAAACTTATTTGATCATAGAAACCTATTAATATCCCATAAAACACACTTTGGGAAATGCTGGTTTGAGTTTTGTTTTTTTCTGAACATCATAAAATACATTGTAGGCTTTTTCCATAAGTCAGATTTCTAATCTTTAGATCATGGAGAGATGTTAATATGATTAGAGTGTTCAGATTTAAATTAGGAATTTCTAACTCAGATTTCTTTTCTCATTTTGTATTTTGAAAAAAAATTCTTTTTTTTTTTTTTCAAGATTTTATGTATCTATTTGTCAGAGAGAGAGAGAGCACACAAGCAGGGGAAGCAACAGGCAGAGGGAGAAGCAGACTCTCTACTGAGCAGGGAATTGGATGTGGATCTCGATCCAAGGATTCTGGGATCCTGACCTGAGCTGAAGGCAGATGCTTTACCAACTGAGCCACCCAGATGTCCTTCAGTAACTTTTTAAAATTGTATGTTAGTTCAGCCATTAAATTAGTGTATTTAAGAAAAGGAGATAAATGTTTTATTGGTTCATAGAGTTGAAAGAACCTTTCACCCATGATAGGAAGCATTTCTAGATTTTCCTTGAGCTCAATAAAAGAGATAGTTGCCCTTTCTCACGATCCTGAAATTGCAGGTTAACCTAGAAGGAAACCTATAGTGGTGCAGCTTTTCTATCAAAATGGAATAACTGGAAGAAGTTGGAAAGCTTACTAATTTTATCTCACTTTCAGAGTATTAAGTCCTTTGCTGTAGTCCTCCTTTGTCTTTAAAATAATATCTGGCAAAAGCTCAACTTGTCTTTTTTCTTTTGCCTCCTCATCCTGTGGGATTCAGACATGGTTTTGTCGCTTACCCATTCGCTGACGGGTTAAGAAACCGACTTTTCTTTGGTTTTGTTTCAGCCACGAATGCTTCCTGACTTGCTTTTCCTCCTCTCTCCGGCCAAATACTTTGTTTTCCCCTCATAGCTTTTACACCTAGTAGTTTTGTTTGACTCTGCTTTTTAAATTTACAGTTCAGATTGTACCAACGTAGGAGATATTTTTTAAAAGAAGTGCTGTGTTTTAGAGACCTTTTGGAGGTGGGTATTGGAAGGTGGTAATGAGAAGCGATGGTGGTAGGAAAGCCCAGTGAGTTTTCGGTTCCATGTTTTCCTTCTGGCTTATCACTCTGAGACAGTCAAGAATTTGGAGTGGGGGGATGCCTGGGTGGCTCAGTTGGTTGGACGACTGCCTTCGGCTCAGGTCATGATCCCGGAGTCCCGGCATTGAGTCCCGCATCAGGCTCCCAGCTGCATGGGGAGTCTGCTTCTCTCTCTGACCTTCTCCTCGCTCATGCTCTCTCTCACTGTCTCTCTCTCAAATAAATAAATAAAATCTTAAAAAAAAAAAAAAAAAAGAATTTGGAGTGGGTTTGTCCAGCAAGTTCTGAGTTCCAGTTCTTAGATTTTCCCTACAACAAAGTGTCATATTTTCATGCTTCCTTCTGAATAAGGCTTTCTGTGGACCTCTTCCTCTCATCCCTAAGATATCCTTTGTGAACCCAACCATCCCAGTACTTCTGTAATTTTAGAATTAGAAATGATATCTAGAAACATTATTTGAACATTAAATACTATGAAAACAATATGACAAAAAAAAAATACCCTTTCCAAGAATTGACAGAGAAAATCTAAATAAAAGATAATCAACTGAGCAGTCATATTCACTGCAGTAAATGAAATTCTAACTTTCATTTTATCTTCCACAGACAAGCAACAGAAAGGTGAATTTTCAATAGATGGTTACAATGTCAGAATGAATAACACTCTTCGGAAGGATGGGAAGAAAGATTGCTGTTTTGAAATCTCTGCCCCTGATAAACGTATCTATCAGGTTGGAGTTTTTGTGTTGTTTGGAAATTAAGTTGATAAAACGTTTTGATGATTTCATTTATAAAGACATTAACGTCTTGTTAAAACAGATCTCCCTGACATGTTAATATTAATAAAAGATACTGATTTTATACAATGAACATTCATATAAGAAGAAATAGATTTTTTAAAAAAAATTTCAGATTAGTTCAAGGGATATCTTCTCTCGAAAGAGAACAACAAATATATAATTTATCAACTACTTCACATGTTGCATTTTTTATCTATTTTAATAGCACTGCGTGATTTCTTAAAAGAATTACATTGCAGAAAGAGTAAAATTATCAAAAGAAAAATATCAGCGTGTTAATGCATATTGTATTGCTTAGGTTTGTGGGAGCAAATGAAGGTAAAAGCACATATCAGCTCTGTGATTCAGGAGCTCTCAGCCAGCATCAATATGGAATGTATGTTTAATAAGTTTTAAATATCTAAGATTGCAGTTGAAAGCCAGTTAATTAAGTTGTCAAGTAGTGTGTTGGAATCTGACAAGAACATTTTTAAGAAAACTGTACCCGGCAGTCTAAAGAAATTCATGGGTGTCTTCTAATTGTCAAGGGCAAATTTTGTTCATCAGTTCTGTCTTTGACATTGATGAAGAGAAGCAGCTTTTTTTTCCTGCACAGCTGCCAGCTGCTGATCAGAGTTTCAAATCCATCATCCTCTGCTTCAATTACGTAAATTTGTCAAAATTAACTGTACATTATAAGAAGCATCCTTGCAAGAAAAGTAGTACCAGACATGAAAAGAATTACTAATGGCCGTAAAGAAGTGATAAGAATGCGACATACCTTTCATTTCCATGTGGTGATTTTTCTTACTATTGTTTATTTTTTTATTAGTTCACAGCAGCTTCTCCCAAAGATGCCGAAGAATGGGTACAGCAGCTGAATTTTGTATTACAAGGTAAGAGCAATCAGTGGAACTAGTCACTGCAGTCTTTAAATATTGAATAACTGAGTGAATTTAGATTTTCATATATGGAACGTTAATGACTCCTATGAGAATGACCAAGTACCATGGCTAGTCCTGATACAGACTGTTTACTTCAGATTTATTAAAGTGTTTTTTTCTATAAGTACCAACTGGAAACTTTGCAATTCACATATTTATGTAATAATCAGTTTTGGAAAATGCTTCAAGTTAAGAATATAGCCTGTGACTCTGTTGGGCTGCAGCAGTTTAGAAAATAGGGTTTTGAAAACCTCTTTTGCATCCTTAAAAAATTTGCCTCATGCAACCCATTTTTCAGACATGGGTTCTGATGTTATTCCTGAAGACGATGATGAAAGAGGAGAATTATATGATGATGTTGACCATCCCTTACCAACCAGCAGCCCACCAGCAAGCAGCCAACCCATTGATGATGAAATTTACGAAGAACTCCCAGGTATCTATCATCTGGTGATTCATTTAAGGATTTTTAGGGCTTCCCCCCCACCCCGCAATGTCATATGTCATCAAGTTGACAACTTGAATGGAAATGGTGAGCTATTAAAAACACGGACAAAGAAAATCCTCAAAAACCTATTTTATGAAAAGGGTTCTGCTTGAGGTATTTCAAGCGAGTGGATGTACACTTATGAAAAGTGAGTGGAATGTTAAAATGGAGCAGATACAGTCCTAATCTCATGGGACTTTTGGCTCATTAGCATTGTTTATGCTACATAATTTTTTAATTAAAAAATTGACTTGTCTTACAGTTTTTTCCACCAACTCACACATCATCTTTTATTTATATATCTTGGAATTTCTATTAACCAGAAATTCTGTGCACTCCCCATATGTCAGCAACTTCTGCCTCATATATTCCTTTTTGCTGTGGTGTATTGCATTGTCTGGGAGGAATATTGTTGCACCATAAACAAAGGCCTTTTGAGGCTTGAAGTTTTCTCACTTGATATTTTATCATCAGTGCGAACAAGTTTTCTTATTCTACATTTTCTGCAATTGTTTAGCGTTAATATGCCTTAGTATCTGTTCTGTAGCATAAAATTAATTGTCTATTAGCTATTTGATTTGTATTTTTGAGGGTTAAGCTAAAACAGAATAGGTATCACGGACTTAGGATACCTAGAATATGAACACATTCAGGGAATCATTGCATTACTAATACGGTAGGTTGAAATGAGCTTTTTTCTGTCTATTAAAAAAATCAATAGAGAAGAAAGAGGGATTAAGAGCAATGTGAGATTTAACCAACATCTCATGCAGAGAAGTTATTTTTCTCTGAATAGAATGACTTTTTTAAAGGATTTTATTTATTTATTTGAGAGAAAGAGAGCATGAGCAGAGTAAGGGGCAGAGGGAGAAGACTCCCGGCTGAGCAGGGAACCTGACTGTGGGGCTTGATCCTGGGACTGATGGGATTATACCCGAGCCATGGGCAGACACTTACCTGACTGAGCCACCCAGGCGCCCTGAATAGAATGATTGGACAACGTAGTATAAACCTTTAAAACTGATTTAAAAAATACTCAGAAAGTTCCAAATTAACATACAGATACAATTTTCAATGAAGTCAGTAGAGATAGTAATAAAAAGCACAAGGATTTTGGAGTCAAAAAATTTAAATTCTGGCTGTCCCATGTACCAGCGCAATGACCTTAAAAGTTTTCTTTTCTTTGGCCTATCATTCTTTATCTTCGTCTATAAAATTCTTCTTTTTTTCCATCACTAAAATGGGGATAATATCATGATGGAGGGAATGAGCTCTCAGCACAGTGCTTGAATCATGACAAGCCCACGAAAATTCTCACATCACCGTTATTGTTTTCATTATTGTATCTGGTAAATTCTTGCAAGGGCATATATGAAAGTATAAGAATGGTTTTCTAATCAATAAGAATTAATGAATGTAATGGTATTATAAATTCAGGCACTACAGAAACTACTGAAATATGCATCTACATATTGTTTTTCACTACCCTCGAAGATGATTAGTGTAAAAGCATAATTTTGTGGGGAATAGTAATCTGTACCTTTGTGTTATTTTAAAGGAGCTGTATGTTTATAGCTCCTTCCTTTCTGATTGATCCTAGGGAAATGGCATCTGCCATAGCATTAGTTATCTTTGAGTCGGGAAGAATATTTTCTGACTGCTTGGTTTTAGTTACACCCTATGGTTAGCCCATTTATTTTAGTTTTAAAAATGTTCAGAAGAGCTTGTGAGAATGTATAGTGAGGTAAAATGGAAGAAAGTAGGACCTTTGAACATATTACTCTCATACATCTTTTATTTCTTTAAAACCCTGCAGCGGCTGGGTTATATTACAGTTGTTGGACTGACTGTTCTTTAAGTTCTGTGTTTCTTCAGCTTGACCATCCTCTCTCCACCACGCTGCCCCCCACCCTCCAAAAAACTATTGGTGAGGAATAAAGACCGAATATTCATAGTCCTCTTCCAAACAAAGGTCCAAGGAAGACCTCCTTTAAGTAGCTTAAAATCTTAAAAATATGATACATCTTTTATTTCCCTCACCACAGATGTTCTACTTCATCCCTTTTTTTTTGGCCTGAGGCCACATAATTGTTGGAAATAACTGGTTACTCTTTAAGTGGTCTTACTTCTTGCTGAGGTTCTGGAAGAAATCTAAGCTGCTCTGGGATTCCTTGCCCCTGCCTGGGATCCCAGTTGCCGTACAAAGTGATTGAGCTTTGATAGAGCCTGCTCCCGTGCCCCTGGGAAGGAGGCTGGGGTAGGCAGCTGTGGAATGTCTCCTTCTTTCTTCCCTAGTGTCCGTGAGAGCCGCTTCAACACCTGCACAGTTCAAGTCTGTCGAGGCTGAGCCAGTCAATACAGAGGGGATTTTTCTTTCTTTCTCGCTCTCTCTCTTTTTTTTTTTTTTAAAGACTTTATTTATTTATTTGACAGATATCACAAGTAGGCAAAGAGGCAGGCAGAGAGAGAGGAGGAAGCAGGCTCCCTGCTGAGCAGAGAGCCCGATGCGGGGCTCAATCTCAAGACCCTGAGATCACGAAGTGAGCTGAAGGCAGAGGTTTAACCCACTGAGCCACCCAGGCACCCCCGGAGGGGATTTTTCTTAGTGGAAGTCCTCAAGTTGTCTCTCAGACAAATACTGTTGAGGTTTTATTTAACAAAATATCCAAAACTAGGAAGTCACTTTTCTTTCTTTAGAGAAGGATCTCTCATTCAGGGTAAGCATGGAGGGAGCTGCTTCCACTTCCCTGAGAGACGAATATAGTTTTGAGAGGAGGGGGAGGAAAGTGAAAGAGCAGAGAACACATTCAGAAACTGTTGGTATTTTTCCAGTTCTTTGCAAAGAGCTACATATCTCTGAGGTCTGACTAGTGAAATTCCAAGAATGAATTAATACTACGACAATTTTCTGTCCATTCTATATAGTCGAAAACCAAACCTCTTCGTTGGAAGATGAAGCATACAAATGTGTTTGAAGGAAAATCTAAGTATTCAACGTGTTACTTTAAGTCACAGAGTTCTTTTTCTGAGAAACTAAAGCTCTTATTCTAATAAATAAGTATTTTTGAATGTAAATAAACCTTCAGTGTTGAAGTCTCAGTAATAAGAAGGGAACATTGTTTAAAAAATCATATTATGAAATATCCCTGGAAACATGTTGAATTCTCTGGGAGTGTGAATGTTTTCCTTGTGATTGTTTTTCAGGGAGGGTCTTCAAACTTGATAACGGTCGTTTCTCTTTAATTTCTTGTTCATTAATTTTTAAGTAGCTTCGCCAAAGAGTAAGAGTATGTTTGTAAGACTTCTCTGTGCGTAGGGGATTTATGCATATGTGCAGAAGAGAGGAAAGCGTGCCATTTCTAGGGAAAGGCGTCTGGCTTTTCTTCAGATACACTAAAGCTTTGACATCTTTAATGTCTTGGCGCCTCTTTGCCTGGCCCACTCAGGTTTGCTCTCACAGTGACATTACTGTGGCATATTTGTGTTGGCATGACTTGTATATTGATCAAAGTGTGTCATACAGTTTTGTAACAGTCCTGAGTTCATTTGGCTTCACCCAAATTTCCAAAGTTGGTGCTCGTTTTTTTACTAGAAATATGGAAGAACGGTTTTGTATGATTTTGAATCTTTTTTAAAAAATATATTTATTTATTTATTTGACAGACAGAAATCACAAGTAGGCAGAGAGGCAGGCAGAGAGAGGGGGAGGCAGGCTACCTGCGGAGCAGAGAGCCCGATGTGGGGCTTGATCCCAGGACCTTAGGATCATGACCTGAGCCACCCAGGTGCCCAGGTGCCCCTGATTTTTGAATCTTGAAAGAGGACAGCAGTTCTTGGGGAATGGCTGCAGAAATCAGCCTAGCATGCTCTTCTGGTGACCGTGTCACTTGATTTCTCCCCCCACTTTAAAGTCAGGAAATTGTGCAGCAACAACAATAAGCCTTTTTAAAGAGATAGACTGAATAGAATCAGCCTCGTAACAAGAGTAGTAGTAACTGCCCGTTAGCCTCTTAAATCTCCAGCTTTCAGGGGAATTGCATCTGAAACTCTTCTGCCAAGTAGACTGGAAGACAGGGCAACATGAAACAGGAGGACAAATTTCTAATTCCATTAACCTATTTTTTAAGTGTTAATTCATTTTTTCCCCCCATGATGACAGACTGAATTATTCTGAGCCAGAAACAAAGGATATTTTTATCCTTTGGTCATTCAAATATATTTTAAATGAATTCGTTCAAAGTGTCTGTGTCAGAAATGGAATGTAAAGTAAAATGCAGCTGTAAATTTCTTTTTCGATGAAAACTACTATTACATGTAAAAAAGAAGAGCATTCCATTCCTTAAATTTGAAGCAGTCTCCAGCAAGTGGACACGAATGCTGACTTAATCAGAGAGTGATCGCAACCCTCCTCAAAATACATTTTAGCTTTTTTCCCTACTGAATCATCATCATTTGTATTACCAGGTTACTATCAAGATTACAGGGGCCTCCGCAGTGTCTTTGTTAATATCAGTGGTTGGTCCTGGTTTCACGAAAGAATTTTTCTCATACCTTCTTTGGAATGTAGTGGAAAGATGCCAGTTGACTTTCACAGAACCACATACATTCAGCATTTAACATTGTTCAGGTAGCCTGCTGGCAGGCATCTTTTTTTTTTTTTTTTTTTTTTTAAACTCTGGTACTGAATTGTGAAGTTATTAAGTGTGGTGACCCAGTACCTTATATACAGTATTATAAACATTTTTTTCCCAAGTAGATAACTAGATTAGAGTTAAATTTGCGTTGGTTTCAGCTCTGAACTCTGCCAAGACGGTTATCTGAAACTCTAGAAAATAAGGGAACTGTTTATAAATGAGGGTCCTGGCACACATCTAATTGTTCATATTTTTATCTTTGCTAAATATAAATGTGATTTGAATGCTGTTTATGTTGCCTGTTGCATAACATGGCATGGAGCTTTGGAATTGTGCCTGTCATGTAGCTTTTCTCTGTCATTGGCATTGCAAATGAATTCATTCCCAGAGATTGTTTGACACATATTAAGACCCAAAATACCTGTGTATGTGCGAAAAACATAGGTCTATTGGTAGAGAGATAGCCTAACCCATTTTTACAACTTGGTATAAAAGTGGGTGGTTTTCAACCATCAGAAATTTTGGCCTTCAGGCCAAATCATTTAACTATTTAGTGTTTGGAGGCATTTTTCTTTGGTCGCCACACCTGTGTGTATGTTACAAATGTTTGGTGGGTAGAGGCCAGGGTGCTGTTGAACATCGTATAGGACACAGGACAGCCCCCCCCCCCCCAACAGAGGATTATCTGACCCCACATATCAGTAGTGGTGAGGTTGAAAAACTGTGCACAGGAATGCAATAAATAGCTTTTGGTTTATCACCTTTTTAACTGTATCTCTGGAATGATTAAAACCCATACCCATGCTCCATATGCGTTTATTTTTGTGGACAAAACAAAAGCTTTCTTATGTTGATAAAACTAGGGTTACATTCAGTGGTTCTCGATCATATGGGACAAGCTGGACTTGCCTGTCACTCTTCCCTTCAAGGGCTTGAATTTCTGTCATTCTTAGAGGAATGAGGAAACCATGAAAGATGAGAAAGGAAAGAAGCATTTCCTCTTGTTGCATGAGCACAATCTGTGAAGGAAGAGCCTTTTTTGCTACTTGTATGTGTGTATCTTTCTTGTACAGAGGCATGGCTTCTAATATCCTGAGGTTCCTCTGCTTCAACCAAAGGGAGACCAGTGGGTGAGGGGTGTCTTCTGAAAGGGAGTCAGGGTGCCAGGGAGAACGCTGCCTCCAGCAGTGCCAGGCCCGTCTGAAATTTGACGCCTATGAGACTTCTCTCCCTTCTCCCTACTTGGGCACTCTTGATCCCTTGTGTCTCTTTATATCCTTCTATATACACCCTTTTCACATCTCCTGAGTGTGTTGTATTGGCTTTCCTGATACAGGAACGCCGTCTTCCCGGGGATCGTGTCAGCGCTACTGTGATGCCTCTCAGACCGTCCTCCCCTTGCCCTCTTCCTCTCCATCTGCGGCTTCTCTTCCGGCTCCCCGGCTCCCCTGCACACACAGAATGCCTTTCTCTATACCTGTGGCCAGTTAATTTGTGGTGCTAGAGAGCAAGGACTTTGGAGGCAGACATATATTTGAATCCCAGTTCTGCCACTTATTCGATACTTTATTTATTTTTTAATTTAATTAATTTTTTTTTCAGTGCTCCAAGATTCATTGTTTATGCGCCACACCCAGTGCTCCATGCAATATGTGCCCTCCACAATGCCCACCACCAGGCTCCCCCATTCCCCCATCCCCATCCCTCCAAAACCCTCAGTTTGTTTCTCAGAGTCCACAGTCTCTCGTGGTTCCTCTTTCCCTCCTATTTCCCCCAACTCCCTTCTCTCTCGGTACTTTAGCCAGAAAAAAGTGAGCACAGGGGAAGTGGCGATGGAAGGAACAAGAGCGGACAGAGACGCAGGTGAAATAGGTCTGCAGTGTTAACTACAGATTAGGTTTAAATGAGTCTTTTCTTTTAATTTAAAAAAGAAGTAAAACCAAATTTAGCCAAAAATTGAGAAGTTCAGCTGGGGCAAGAGGGAGGAGGAGGGAGTGAATGCATGCTAAATGTTCCAGAGGAGAGAAGAGAGAAATCCTGGGAAGTGCCGTCTTTGTTAGGAAACACATGTTCAATTTCCAAGTGAGTACTAAATAAATAGGAATGCAATCGTGAAGTTCCCAAAGCAGCCGAGGGGAAATAAAAGATTTTTTTTAAAGATTTTATTTATTTGAGAGAGAATGATAGAGGGGTTGGGAGAAAGAGCACAAGTGCCTCAGAGGGGAGGGGCAGAGGGAGAGGGAGAAGCAGTAACTGAGTACTTGATCTTTTCACACCAAGCAATCTCGAGAGTTCTTTCAAGATCGAGCTTCTCATCACCTTTGTATCGGCCTTTTCAAGCGGAGTCGTCATCCTACAGATAGGACTCACTTCCCAAGTAGAATATAAACAGATCGAGGCCGCTTTCATTTCTAATTCCTCCATGATTTCAGGGGATAGAATACGATAAAGTTTGTCGGAGCTTCACAAAAATGTATTTGCTTCTTTAGGTCCCAGAAAAAGAAACACACACACACACACACACACACACACACACATCCCCAGACCCACATGAACACATGCACCCGCAGAGCCAGACTGTGTCGAGAGATCATCAAGGCTCCACTATTTTGCAGATAAGTCAGCTGGGAATATCAGCTTCCTAAGAGGACCCAGCTGCTTACTTTAAAGCAATGATTAATAAGAATGGACAAGTTCAACAAAATGTCAGTGATAAATATAAGCACTCTTCATATCTGGCCTCGGCGAGGGCTACACGTTGAATAAATGCAAGCCTTTAACAAAGTGGGAAAAGATCCATTCTAACTTAAAATTTTACTTTGATTTTATTTCAGATAAGACATCTTCTGTGGATTTCCCCCTCTTTATTAGAACTCCATTAGAATTTCTGTCAAGAAATAGCCACTCCTTACAGCTAGGTCTCTGTTGGCCCCTTTGTTTCTTATTACAGGAGTTGAGATGGGGCAGGCGGTTTTTCTCACAGACAAATAAGGAAATTCAGTTGCATAGTGGCATTTTGAGCTCTCTTTGGAACCAGACCCTAAACTTCTTGGCTTCTTGTCTGGGCCTCTTTCCATATTCCTGATCCTGGTGCAAGGAGGTACAGCCTCCCTCTGCTTCTCTTTAAAAGCATGACGATGCATGGGGGAGCCATTGTTTCCTTACCTGCTTACTCATTAACCTTTGGCAATTGGACTGTATTCCTTTTTTTAAAAAATTTTTTATTATTTTTTTATTATATTCAGCTAGCCGTTGTATAGAACACCTTTAATTTTTGATGTAGCATTCAGTGGTTCCTGAGTTGGGTAGAACACCCAGTGCTCATCACATCATGTGCCCTCCTTAATGCCCGTCACCTTGTTACTGCGTCCCCCTCCCCCCAAACCCTGTTTGTTTCCGGGCTCCATTGTCTCTCATGGTTCGTCCCCCTTCTCCCTGACCCCTGAGCTAAAACGGCCTCCTCAGAGAACTGGTATGGTCCCAGTCATTAGTTTCTGTCCTCAAATTCACCTCCAGAAGTTTTGTTTTGCTGGCCACCTCTTTCTTCTTGAAACTGTCTTCTCTGGCTTTTGCCATCTTGTTTTCCTGTTATATGTAATATTTATAAATAAGTATCTCCACGCCGTTTTTAGATTGCCTCATTTCCTGATGCTTGCTGATCGTTTCAAATTACTTTTCTATTTATCCAACATTTCTTTAATAGTGGAGCTTTTTGCTATTTGTACTTTGTTCTCTCATTATACATTCATTTTATAATGCATTCAGTTAATAGATTCAACAAATATTTATTGAAAGCCCATTACCTACCAGGTTCTGTTCTAGCTGTTGAGGGTTTAGGCATTAAAAAAAAAAAAAGACTGTCTCTAATAAGATAATTACCGATTGTAGTTAAGTGCTACAAAGATGAGGGGAAGATGTGAAAGGAGTAATTGTTTTATAGTCTGTGGTCGAGGAAGAGGTGACATTTAAACTGAAACTTGGATAAAACTGGTAAAATCAAAAAGGCCAACGGAAGCACCCTCTAGACACAGGGAATAGGGGCAAAGACCCCAAGAGAACCAGAGCCAGAAAGAACCAGAGCCAGAAAGAACCAAAAAGGAGGGCCACGGGTAGCCACTCAGAGAGAGATTAGAGTGGGATTGAAGAAGTAGGCAAAGTAAAACATCTAGACTAATATCTAAACCTTTAGAGCAAAGTAAAATGTCTTCACTGAGTAGCTAGTTCATCGAAACAATAATGGTTAACAATAATGGTTAACAATTAGTATGTGCCAGATAATTTCCTACGTATTATCTCACTTAATAAGTATAAATATTTTATGGTCTAGGTATTATTACTATCTCTATTTTATAGGTAAGGAAACTAAGTAGCGGAATTAGGACTTGCCTGTAGGCCTTCTGACTCTTAGCCAATAGCTACACTGCCTCCCCACAGAAAGGAAACTCGTCCTTAGCTATCAAGTGAGCAGTTACTGACACACAGGTACAAAAGACACCAGAAAGGGTAACACACCAATCAAATCTCCTCTTCACATCTGACCTCTCCTCTGAGCTTTGGCCTCATATTTCAAGTGACTTTTGGCCATCATGTCAAACTTGTATCTAAGATCAAAAGCAGCATCTGCCTTACTAATACTGCTCTTCCTCCTTTCGTCTCTATTTCTGTTATCAGCATTTATAGTCATGCAGGTTTTAAAAAATAAAACTCAAAACCACCCTTCATTCCTTCCTTGATCCCCACTCCCCTGAGCCAGTCAGTTGCCCATTGCTACCGATTCTGCCTGTGAAGCATCATCCCTCCTTCCCCAGCTCCCCGCTCAGCCTTCAGCCATTCCTCACCTGGGTCCTTATCAGAGCTCCCCTGTGTGTTCTCCCCTCCGCCTTTGTGTATGTCTGTCTCACCAGCCGACCTGATGATCTGTTCTACACACTGCTAACAGGTTGATTTTCCTAAAACATAACATGGTCAGAGTAATCTCCTGCTCAGTAACCTTTATAGGTCTTCACTGCCTTGGGAATCAAGTCCAAGGTCACTGGCCAGGCCCAAGTTCCTTCCATGACGTGACTTACATTTACCTTTTCATTCCCATTCCCACTGCTCAGATCTTTAATCCAGACAGACTCGGTTCTTAACCATTCTTTACTCCTGCGCTGCGGTTCATCTCCATCCCTCACCACCTGCATAGTACTAGGTGCCTTGTCCTAATCCAATACGTTGAATTAATAAAGTAATTAAAGGGCAAAAATTTACTCAAATAGCATATGGACAAAACTTTTGGTTGACATTTTCATTTTTTCATCCACTCAGTCCACAATCAAATCTACAATATTTTCCAATATAATCTCAAGTTCATTAGCCACAAGATATAGAGTAGATGCTAAGATGATGAATAAATAGCCTCTATCCTCAAATATGCTGTAATTTAATCAAAAAAGTATCTCTATGAATACTAAGTATAGAAACACAAAACTAACCATATATAGGTAGATCTGTCAATATATCAACCTATCTAAATCACACTCTTGAATTCCAAAGTCCAATAGTGTTACTCTACACCTTGTCCATATTTTCCCTATCCATGGCCTTGTAGAACCTTTATATTCACCCATCAGGAATAATGAAAACGCTCTTACTGATTCTGTATATTTATTACACCATTGCATATTTTTGGCATAAATATAGTATTTTCTCTAAACTCACTTAGGTAGAACCTTTGTGGTTCTTCCATTAGAAATAAAATGCCCTTGGGGCTCCTGGGTGGCACAGTTGGTTAAACATCTGACCCTTGGTTTCTGCCCAGGTCTGATCTCAGGGTCCTGAGATCCAGCCCCATGTGGGGCTCCATGCTGAGTGGGGAGTCTGTTTGAGTTTCTTTCTCCCTCTCCTTCTGCTCCTCCCTCCCTAAAATAAATAAATAAATCTTTAAAAAAAAAAAAAAGGAAAGAAAGAAAGAAACAAATCCTTGAGGATTCTATGTATTTATTGGGCACAACATAGTATTTTTAGTAAGTGTAGAATAATATAATACTTAACACAATGTAGTGTTACGGTATCATACTAAATACAGTATTATGATGTGTCCTCTACCATTCTGGTGTTAACATTTTTATCATGAACGTCTCAGCTGATGCTAGGAGACAGCGTATATAAAAGAATTTAAAACCTTTTTATAGACTGATTAATTTTTCATTTAATGGGGAAAAATATTTTCAAGAAAAACTGAAATCAGAAGTTTTGCAAGTTCTATCTCTTTTTGCTACAACACATTGAATGGCTCTCCATCTCTCAAAGGACAAACCCTGTACCCCTTACTCTGGCTTCCAGAGGTTTTCCATGACTCACCGAAGCCTTACATTATAGCCCATTCCCTGTTCCACTGCACCAACTTTCCAGTTTCAACAAGCTGGCTTACCCTTCATTTTCCCTGAGACATCCCTTACTTTTCTTGCCTCGCATTTTTGTGCATATACTTCTGTCTGTATGGAATGTTTTTCTTTTAGTTCCGTTTCTAATGGATTGTCCTGACTTTTCAGGCTCGGATCAAATCCCCCTCCCCATAAAGCCTCTTCTGCTCATCGCAGTGTAAAGTGACTCATGTTTCTCTTAACCTCTGTAGCACCATACATTTGGAAAACTAACCACATACGGCTTTGTGGCATTTTTTTATGCTGTTATCCACTATTCTAGAAATCTTCTATTACTTTATTACTTCTAGAAATCTTTCTATTACTTTGCATTACTCTATTTTCTATTACTTTGCATGTCATTTATCTAGCAAACAAATCATTGGATCTTTATATCCTTATTATATTTACAAACTCCTTGAGGGCAGGGATCAAACCTTGCATTTCGTGGCATTCCCTTAAATGATATTTCAGCAAGTTCCCTCCTCATAAGAAGTCTATAAGTAATCCCTAAACAATACTGTCTTCAGGTAGAGGGGGTTATTAGTTAAGAGAAACTATTTCCCCCCCCCTCCATGATGATTCTTTCCCTAATAACACCAATTACTGCAAAATCCCGAAAGAATGATTATACTAACCAGTATACTATCATGTACATTGAAGTATGGCTGATCTCCCAAACCTCATTAAAATCTAACCTTACTGTTCCAGGGAGCATAGTCTCAAATAAATAAATTTGTGAAATATAATACATTGAGTGATGAAAAGCTCTCATATCATCAATCTCTTGTACCATTAAAGATAGATCATCTACTGTGAGCAACAGAAACAACTTGAGTTACCGTTTCCCTGTGGTAGGCTAGTCATCTCAAGCAAGACATTTCCCAGGAAATGACATTCTCCTTTGCTCCCACTCATTCATTAAAGACCACAGGTAGAGCAGGACTAAAGAGCACAGGATCGTAACCATGGTTTTTAAAAGCTGACATCTGCAAGGACAAAACTCAGGGTTTAATGTAACTAGTAAGGAAATGACGAGCTTTGTGTTTAAAAATAGGCTCGGATATGGAAAAGTTGCATATGCAGCTTACGGGCTGGTGAAACCAAGGTTAAGTATCAGAGATTAGACAGATGCTTGGGGAAGGTGTTTAAAGATTATCTCTCAAGCCACTGCTTTGATTCAATGGGCGTGGAAGAGTCCTGGGAGGGTTTAGAAGAAAGGAAGGCCGCAGTCGGGATTCAGTTTGTTCACTCCTAGTACCAGCCAGGGCTTACATGAAGTCCTTTGTTTCCCTTCTCTGCTCCACACCCTTTCCTTCAATTAAGCAAGCTCCTTTTCTCAGCCTACTGTTTACGTCCTGCTCCTGATTTCACATTGCCTGTTAAGCTGTCTCATATCCCAGATAACCTCATTTCACTTCCCTGGTCAGCCTGTGTTTTCTTTTAGAAATTACCTTATATCTTAGTTCTTCCTGGAAACCTAGCTTGAATAAGCAGGTCAAGGTGAAGGTCGTTCATATCCATAACAGAATATAATCTCTCTACATGTTGCTTAAGGTGTAACCATAAGAGACAGTAACCCCCAGACATGTAGATATGCATGTCTAGACACTTGAAAATATGTGAATTTTGAGCCTAGTTGTTTAATTAATATTTCTTGAGAGCCCAGCATTAATTTAAAGTTATTGTGAAATAATCATTTAGAATTCTAATAAATGAACGGAGAAAGAGCAGTGAAGAAAATGAAACAAAACAAAACAGGAAAAGAGAAAAAAGCCTAACTTCTATATGAGTAATTCAGCCACTGACTATTAGTGCAACAAGTTATTTTTTAAAAGTTTTTATTTATATTAGTTAGCATGCAGTGTAGTATTTGTTCAGGTACACAACACAGTGATACAATGACTCCATCACACCAAGTACACTTCTTTTTCCCCCTCATCAATTTCACCCGTCCCCCTGATGCACCTCCCCTCTGACAACCATCAGTTTGTTCTGTGGTTAAGGGTCTGATTGTTGGTTTGCCTCTCTTTTTTCCCCTCTATGATTGTTTTGTTTCTTAAATTCCACATCTGAATGAAATCATATGGTATTTGCCTTTCTCTAACTTATTTTGCTTAGCATGATACCCTCTAGTTCCATCCACGTCACAGGCAACAAATTATTATCAATTATCATGCAATGAAGATTTATTGGACAGCTGTTCTGTGTCAGGCACGGTGCTCGGCACTGGGGATACAGGACCCCCCAATAAAACTCAGATTTGTTAAATAGCAATATAAAATATTCTGTAAGAAATAGTTTGGGAAAAGTAATCAGAGACTGAAGAAGGACTGATAAGAAACAGTGATCACAGCCAAGTGTCTGTTGGTAGATGGTATGTATGTCTGAAAGGATCATACCCCGTGAACAAAATGTGGTTGTGAACACCACCTAAGGAGCATTCTGAAGGTGAAAGTGACATGGTCAAGGTCAGAGAGTTTGTTAAATGAACACCCTTTCAAAAAAATATTCAGGTGGGGTAACTAGGTATATATTTGGAAGAGATCAGATGATAGCATATTCATGTCACAAGGGAAAAAGGGGAATTTGTATTCCTGAAAAGATTTAACAAAGAGCAAACAAGAAAGAGAAAGACTTTTAAAAACAACTACCAAGCCCCTTTAACATTTAAACTGCCCCCCGCCCAACAACAACAACAAAAGATTTTCCAAAGGAAGTGGTGGAAGAAACCCCATTGCTTGAGACATTAAAAACCAGATGGTCCAAAGCCCCAGAAAATACTCACGTGGGATCAATCCTTCACTGGGTGAAAGCAGAGGGACCAGTGCAACTTGTGTTTTGAATTTCTAGATTAGCAGTGCTATGAAAATAAAGATTTACATTTCCTTGGACTTTTCCTTAATTTCTTAGCTCCCCTTTGTGGTCCCATGGCATTCTGTGTTGACCTCTGTGAGAGCTGGCCACACAGGCATTGCCTGTTTACTTGGGTGTCTCTTCTCCCCCTCGCTCCAAGTACGGCGAGCTTATCAGGTTTTCTCCCTTTCCCTGCAGGAGTGCTCTGTGCCCTGGGTTCTGGAAATGGTCCTGCGCAATGCTTTTGCATTTGCTTCTGCTAGAGCTCCAGGAGTTGCACAATTTTTATGTTAAATTTCTTGGCTTGGGAAAACCACACTTGAGAATAGTATAAATTTGGATCTCACATTGTACAGGTCTGGGGTTTGATTTCTCACAGGAAACCCTCCCCCTCTGACCACCACCATCCAGAGCCCTAGAAAGACAAAAAGCTTCCTTGTGGTTTCCCTGGGTTGGTGGGGGTCTTACTTCCAGCTCTCCATTTCTCATGGGCCCAAGGCCGTGTCTCCTGTATCTGTGAAGATGGTAAAACTCCAGCCTCAACTCCACCCTGCAAATGGTCATTATTCCCCTTTAAGCAAGTGGGGAAAGACAGGTCTGTTTCAGCTTGGTGGACCGTGTTGTTAGAGGCTGAAATCCTAGTCATAACTAATTAGTAACTGCAAATACACAACCATAGAGACTTAGCTTAATTATAAGTCCTTGATTTAAATACTTTAATTCAGGCCAAATAAACAAAACTTTGAGCAAATACTAGACAGATGTGAAGTGGCTAATATTTTTCTTCTGAACACTAATGGGCTATATACTCTTACTATTGCTTCTTGATACAAAAAAATTTTTGTTGTGACAGAGGAGATCTTAAATGGCTGCTGATTACTACTTAGAGAAAAAAATGACATTTGTACATACAAAAAGTTACTCAAAAGTTATATCAACATAGTGATCCATCCAGATCCAAAGGTATGCTCTGGTTTTATAAGTGAAGAATAATACGTTATTTGTATTTGAGGTCATGTCAGATGAGGGTAATGTGGTTACATGAGACTCTATCTTAAAAATGGGATTGGCATTCCAATCAAATGAAGTTCTTCTAATTTAAATAACATAATTTTTTCCCTGTGCTGATCAATCATTTTCTCTCCCAGAAAGTCAAACCAGTTTTTGCACTATTGATTTGCAAAACTTACGTGGCATAAACATTATGTGACAGAAGTTGTTTGTTATTAAGAGAGAGAATATCGTCTCCAAGAAACTTGTCATCTGGAAATAGGAGAAATCACACAAAGTAATTTTATTTATATCATGGCTTTTTCACTGTTGGCTACATTTGTGACAGCCGATTTCATATTAAATATTAACAGTATTTTGTTTATGCTTGAATGTGCTACAGTAAGAAGTAGATTTTACTCAGAATCTTCCTGGTTAGAAAGTGTATCACTCCAGTTTAATAATACACTTACAGGCCAGTTATGAAGAACATTTTATGTATCTAAGGTAATCAGGTTACCACTTGGGTGTCAAAATTTTGAGGCTTTACTTTACCCTTTGGTCTTACCAGGTTATTGTTTATGGATGTTGGAAGTGGTAAAATATTGGGAATGACATTTGGTTTGTATGAATAGAAACAGCTACAGCTTCTAGGAGATCATGGATATTAATATACATTGCATGACTATAATGAATGAGTTGTGGAAACAGTTCATCTGTTGTTGGATTCTTGATATAGGAAGCAAACTAGAGTTTGTATTTTTCATTTTCAAGAAGGCTGATACAATAAAAAACATTGATGTGCTTAATTTGCGTTTCTTGTACAAGTAGAAGAAGTAGTAAATTTGCATGTAATTTCGGTGACATCCACTTTAAAAAAAAAAAAAAAAAAGGCCTAACTGAATTGTGTTGAATCTTTTGGGTTAGTGAAGTGTGTCTGTGATTTGTATTGTTTTGATACTACTTTTCAATATATGAAAATACCCAGGAGACAGGCTCCCGCTGAATTTCTGGTCACTATGTCATCAGTGCTATGAGCGTATGTTGTCAGTTGTTTAAACATCGTGAAATCCGCTGTGGGCTGGCAAGAAGCATCTGGGAGCCAGACTTTTCCTGTGGACACACGCCAAGTAGTGTATTATATTTCCTCGCGAAAGTGAGCTATATTGAGATCATTTTTCTTTCTGAGTTTTTTAATCCAGGAATTATTTTCTAAAGCTAAGTAAGGATCATAGGCTAATATTGTTTATAACCTGAATTCCAGAATAACTGGTTGATAACTACTCTCATTTAGCTAGAGGAGGTGTAAATAAGTCATGCAATTAAACCACTTCAGGTAACTAACAGTTTTCTCCTAATTAGACTATTCAGGAAAGTTCATATGTCATTTCATGCATTCTCTTTAAATCCATGATTTGCTCTAAGTAAGGGCAATAAACACTGAATGACCCTTTAAATAAGTGCTATAGTTGGACACATCATTAAATTAACATGTTTAATTGTATTATCTAATTAGATAGAAGTAAACCCTAAATTGTATTTCAATATATACAATTACAGCATAACCTTTATTTTAATGAAATATGCCAGAAGTTTGTAAAACATCATATTTAACTTAAAAGTCTGAAACCATTGTGATTCTGGGACAGGAAAAAAAAGCTTTGTCGTACTGGAAAATAAGCTGGAGGTTAGTTTGAGAGCACTGACACTGCCTAGACTAGAGGTCCCTAAGGTGGCAAGGATTTGTCTTTCCAGAACATTTACTCCATGTGTTACCATGGGCCGCTGTTAGGTGAGACCTTAAAAAAGTACGGTCGGGTTTGCCTGCCATGTACATTAAAAATACCCTGTCCCTTTTGTGTGAGAGCAGACATTTTGTTTATGTTGGCTTTATTTCTGGAATCCAAGCAAAAGACACTTTGCAAATGAGAGTTCAACTTCTCCCTTTAGGGAGCCAAAACTGAGCAAGTGTGGTTCTTCCCTCCTTCCCTCCTTTTTTTTTTTTTTTTTTTCTTATGTAAGTTTCAGGTGTACAGCTTTATAATTCACGGTACAAAGTGATCACTGCCACAGGTCTAGTAACCATCCGCCATGATATAGCGGACCTCCGTCCTCTCTGTAACCACTAATCTATTCCCTGTATCTATGAGTTTGTTTTGCTTTATTTTCTTTTTTTGTTCTTTTTTTTTTAAAGGGAGTTTTCCTTTTTTTTTTTTTTTAAAGATTTTATTTATTTATTTGAGAGAGAGCAGAAGCAGGGGGAGCAGCAGAGGGAGAGGGAGAAGCAGACTCCATGCTGAGCAGGGAGCCTGATGTGGGGCTTGATCCCAGGACGCTGGGAGGCAGACACTTAACGACTGAGCTACCCAGGCACCCCCATTTTTTTTCAAACTTTCCACATATAAGTGGAATTATATGGCATTTGTCTTTCCCTGTCTGACTTATTTCACTTACATTATACCTTCAGGGCCCATCCATGCTGTGGCAAATGGCAAGATTTTATTCTTTTTTGTTGCTGAGTAGTATTTCGTTGTACAAAATTGACCAGCTCTTTATCCATTCATGTGTTGATGAACACTTCAGACACTTGGGTTGTTTTCATATCTTGGCTATTGTAAATAACACTGCAGTGAACACCAGGGTGGGTAGTTCTGTAAGAATGTTTTTTTTTTTTTTTTCCTAAGCTCAAATTTTTATTCTTGTGTACCTCCAAGAACATCAAATGCTATTTTGCGGGAAATGACACCAAGACCTCCTTCTAGTGAGCTCTGTGTGCCTACCCTCCCCTTCTTCCCCCCACAGCTTCTACCCTGCTTCTTTTGGCAGCTCCTCTCTACAGAAATAAACTATTTCTAGAGGATCTTTCATTTTCTAGACGCTGTAACATTTTATCATAAATGTGTCTGTGTGTCAAAAAATACCTCTTAACTTAGAACTGCAACTGCCTTAAAAACATAATTCTGAAAGTCCATGCACAGCCCTTCCTCCTAGGTACATGGAAATTTTTATTTCAAGAGTGCCATTCTTTTGTATTATGTAAAGTGCTTTAATTTGCTGCATTTTTCATGTCTCACTGCAGTCAAATCTGGTGAGAAACTATAGCTATCTCATTCAGGATTAATCAATCTTCTTAGCTCCTGGCTAGGACAGAAGCTGCTCTGGGTGCTGCTTGCTTTGGGGGCTTGGCCTTCCTCTATTTCTTCTTCATATTCAGCCTCCGAGAGGGAGGTGATGGGAGATGATTTTTCCATTTGTAAGCTGCCTTCCAACGGAAAGAAAAATGGAGGGGGCAAATGCCAAGCTTTTCACTTTCTGTGGCTATTACAAACATGACTCTTCTGTTGTCCAGCGGGTACACTATTTTTCAAGGGAGCTATTTTTTTTTAAATACTGTCAGAGTTAGCCAAGTTATTTTGTCATTGAAGAGTGTTTAAAAAAGAAAGAATATATGTCAACATGACATCGTGAATATTAACTTTCTCCTAAGTTACATGTTATGGCAATAGGTTAAAGTGCTGTTTAATTAATTAACAAACACAACAAGTGATCTATGCAAGGTCTTAATCAAAAGAGAAGAAAAAGCATAGTGCTCAGAACTTGGGTTCTGGAGGCAGACTGCCTGGATTCAAATTCTGACGCTGCTTCTTATTGGTGTGTCATGCTGAGCAAGTTACTTAAATGTTTCTATACCACCGTGTTTTCATCTGCAAAATGGGACTTACAGCAATACCTTCCTAAAGGGTTTTGAGGATCGAATGAGATTTGTGCATGTAGTGGCTGGCATGGTGCTTGGTACATAGCCAGTCCTCAGGTTACTATTATCCTCACTTGACTGTAAATCTTCCCTCATGGGGCATTCTACTGGGTAATTCACCTCATCTTATTCTCACAGTAATTCTCTCAACTAAATTCTGTATTTCTGTTTTCCAGATTGAAAATTGAAGTTCAGAGAGTTTAAATATTAGCTTGTTAAATTGGCCCAGCTAGGAAAAGAGAATAATAGGAACTTCTGGAATACAGATTTTATTTGCATTTCTATCGTTCAATTTTATCTTTTGGGATTGATTTGGGACTAATTTCTGCATTACTAATTTTATGATAATTAACTTTATGCTAGAATTACTTAGTGAGGTGTGCCTGTATTTTGAAGTTTAAAAGGCAAGTAACGTGGGAAGATACAATGTTCTAATTAACTTATAATCAGATTATGATAGAACATAAACCACTGAACTCTTTTGTAAAAGAAAGCCTCAGAAGGTGTGCCTCTACATCTGTGGTTCTCAAAGCATGGCCCTGGGACCAGCAGCATGGGCTGGAAACTTTTTTAGAATTGCACATGCTGAATCCACCGAGCCCCAAACTCGATGGGTGAGGCCCAGGAGCCTGGGTTTTGATAAGCCCTCCGCAGTTTGCAAACCAGTCCTCTAGGTGAACAGCACACCGTGGTGGGATCCCAGAGATATTGATGATGTTCATAATATCTGCTCCCAAACTGGAAGTTACATATCACAGCAGGAGCGTGTAGTGGTAATAGAAAAATACACGTGGGGCTGTTATTTGATAATTGCCCTATAAATATTAAATATTCAAGACTGTGTGCTCAATCTTTTCCGTTTCTTGGATTTAGGGCTTCTAAGCAGGGGGTAACGATTACTTGCAAGCCTAACAAGTTGAGCACAAAGGACTGAAAGACCGAGAATGACTTTCTGCTCACCCTTGGCTTCTTGTGCCTGGGACACATAGGGAGTGGGAAGGTTAGGGTTTTTTTTGTTGTTGTTTGTTTGTTTGTTTGTTTTAAGTGTTTATCAATGAGGAGTCTTCAACTAAGAGGAGCTGACAGTAAGAACATGGAGAGGAAGGAAAATCACGAAACAGTCATTACCACTGCATCTTGTTCCTTCTTCAGGTAGATTTTAAACATGGAGTAGCAGACGAAACAATGGGGACCAAAGGATATAGGAAGTAAATAGGGAAACTGCTGCTGTATCCAGATTTAACTGTGGAAAAAATTAGACAAAAGCAGTTGTCATCTTAGAATCCATCATAACCAATGAGGAAAAAACTGGCCATCAGCCAGATGTATTTGCCTAGACTTTAGCAAGGCAGATTTTAGAAAATTCCAAGAAATAGGTGCAAACGTATGGTACTAAAGACAAGTATTTTAAAATAGTACTTAATGCTTAATGATTGCAATGAGGAAAAGGTGGTGGTGGGGGGGGACAAAGCTATATCAATGTCTTTGTGCTATGATCTGTCCAATTAATGCAGCTTTATAGGGTAATAGATCGAGCACGGAAATGGCCAAATAACCAAGGAAAACATGAAAAGAGCTGAAATTTGTAAATTATGCTGGGTGTACAAAAGGTGTAGAATTGCTCTATGTTTTTGTTTGTTTTTGAAATTTATTAGGGGCAGTAATTTCCAAGAAAATAATCAGTTTCTATTTTATTTGCTCCTTTTCCATCAAGAATTTTCCTCCAACTGATAAGATTGGTAGCAGGTAGCAGAAGCCAAGGCCAGGCAAAGAGATTCTAACGGAATACCCAGCTAACCAAGATCCATTTGATTTTCATTCATCAGACATTCATGGAAAACATTTTTTTTTTTTGTCCCAGCCCGGGACAAAAAAAAAAAAATGGTTATGGGAGGGCAGGTGGGTGGGGGATGGGTTAAAAGGGTGATAGGGAATACACACTCAGAAGAAAGAGAGACAAGGAGATAAATGTTTGCAGTGCTCTGAGAGAGCCGTGGTAATGGAGGCCTATACCGAGGCTGGGAAAGCAAAGGGGGGAGTGGCCAGCTGCCTGGAGGAGTTTGGGGAAAGCACCCTACATTAGGGGACATTGGAGCCTTAAAGATGAGTAGGAGTTAAGTTTGCCTTCTGGCTATGTAAGACTACATCACAAGACAAAGGTGTAAATGAAGTAGATGAACTACAGTCACTGATTTTGAAGGAAATGTGCAGGAAGAGAGAGGTGCTGGAAGTATGGAGTCTAGCAATTGAACGGTGAACTCTTCAAAAAAGAGTTGAAAGTTGCAGTATCTTAAGTTGGGTTTCCTGGAATAGCTCTAAGACTGTTGTATGTAGAAGACTTACTGGTGAGTGATCTTGGGAGATACTCTCTCATATGAAAGCGAGGAGGCCGAATTGGGTGGGGGAAGCTGACCCACAATGTAGCTTTTATGAGGCCTCAGCTGAGCTCTTGGGGAGCTCTGGATCTGGGATGATTCTTCAAGGCTGTTGTTGAGACAGAGGAGCATGTCTTTATATCCCCATGTCAGCTAGTCACTGAGTCCTGGCTCTTCTGGGAGGGGTGTCATCTTGAAAGAGGCAGTTCCCTGTAGCTGAGGACAGTTCCTAGTGAGGGAGACAGCTGTGAGCCCGCAGCAGTCTGGGTCCCAGTAACTGGAGGTTGGTTGTGTTGGCCCTGAGGAGGGCTTCTAGGCGGAGGGCAATATTATCCATGACAGATGGATTCTGCAGACCCTACACAGTTTAGAAACTTTGAAGTGGACACTAAAATAAGGCATCAAAGAGAGACTTCCATGCTATCTAGAAAATGAAATCATGATTACCAGAGCCCATGATGTGTTCAGGGAAATGACAGACATGTAACTATATTTAAGTGAGGCATTTGGCCAGGATTCTCATGAAATCTTTATGGATATAAACCCTATTGAATAACTGACTTTAGAGCTGTGCCCAGAGGGTATTGATTAATTTATTTTGTGAATGCCTTAGAGCTTCATTCTCAGTATTGTCATACCATCATACTCATCAAAGCCTAGATGAAGATGTACAGGCTGTGCCCTCAATAGACTGAAATTATGGATCAAATCTAACAAGATGACATATGATAGGATATCACATTTGCTCCAAAAATCTTGATGCACAGGTATGAGAAAGGAAAGACTTGACTTGGAAGCAAATGGGAAACACACATAGGGATTTTGGTTAACAGCTCAATATGACTCAACAGTATAATGAGATTCAATCCTAAGATTGTGTGCTTTGGGAAAATAAAATAATTATCAAATACTGTTCTGGGTTAGCAGGCTATCAATTTTTTCATGTTGTGGATCAACAGTGTTTAGATATTTCACTAAAAATGATCTTGCCATTTGAAACAACATGGATGGATGTAGAGGGTAAAATACTAAGTGAAATAAGTCAGAGAAAGACAGATTCCATATGATTTCACTTGTAGGTGAAGCTTAAGAAATAAAACATATGAGCAAAGGAGGAAAAAAGAGCAAGGGAGAGGAAAAGAGAGAAAGAGGCAAACCAAGAAACAGACTCTTAACTTTAGAGAACAAACTGATGGTTATGGGAGGGCAGGTGGGTGGGGGATGGGTTAAAAAGGTGATAGGGATTAAGGAGGGCACTTGTGATGAGCATGGGCATTGTATAAAAGGGTTCAGTCATTATATTATATACTTGACACTGATATTACACTGTATGTTAACTGAAATCTGAATAATAACTTGAAAAAGGGCAGTTTTCCCATACCTTTTTGGTCTCAGAAGCCCTTTACAATTTTAAAAATTACTAAAGATCTCACAAAGCTTTATTTATATGGATTATGCCTCTCAATATTTACTATATTAGAAATTAAAACTGAGAAATATTAAAAATGAATTAAAAATTCATTAAAAAATTAAAATTAAAAAATTAAAATTAAAAAATTAAAAAATGAATTTAAAAAATCACAATGATAAACACATTGCATGTGAGCATAAAATATTTTTAGGAAAAATTGCTCTATTTCCCCCAAGATATCAGTGAAAAGAGAGGCATGATTTACATTTTGGCAGATCTCTTAAAAGTCTATTTTAGTAGAATACGTTTAGACTCTCAAATCTGCGTCTTCATTTACTCTTATGATAGTTGTTCTGGTTTAAGTACAGTCAGCCTATGGAGAAACCTAGCCTCACACAGATCTCCAGTAGGATATTGGAAGTGTTACTGGTCCTTAGAGGTTGTAGATATTCTTTGATGCTGTACCCAAACTGGACAAATAGTAGTTAACTGTTAGTTGCAAGCTGGAATCCAAAACCATATCATGAACTTTCCATACTTTGTTACATTAAAATTCATGGATCTGTCTTGTACTTTGAACGAATCTCTTACCATGCGTGTTTTTGTAGCATCATGCCTTCGTCATTTGGAAAGTATTGGTTCATTGCATTATGCAGCACTTCCAGATATTGGCAAAAAATGGCAAAATTAAAAAACTACACTCGTTAATATCACTATCAATCTCATTAGAAGAGTCTTTAAATACTGGGGAGCTGTCAAGCTTACAGTGGCCAATCTAAGTTTCTAAAACTCTGATTTTTGCTTGAGAGCCTAAATTTTATCATAGCAATAAATGCCAGTTGTTTTCTTTGAAACAACAAGCTCACTTAGTTCATTTCTGAGGAAATGTCTGCCACAGTCCCACGTCTGAGTAACCATAGTTTGTCTGTCACTCATTCTTTCAAGTAAAAATGATGTTCCATGAAAAAAAGCAGCTAGTTCACATGCCTCTCAGTGTCTTGCACATCTGGAAATGCAAAAATGTGCTTAATGCATTCTTCTGATTTTATCACACAGAATATTAAAAAGATATGTTCTCAGGGTCGATATTACATGAAAATAATAATGTGTACGGCTTCGTCGTGGACATTCGTAGGTTAAACTGGCTTGTTTTGTTTAATGCTCGTGCAAGGCCGTGGAGAAGACAGTGACAGTTTGGTGCCCCTGCAGTGATTTATGCTGTGGGTTCACCAATTTACCCATCATCGCTTTGCAACACCGGTGCCAATGTTAATACAATGAAAAAGGCAAATGTCTTCATTTTATTATGAAAATAGTTTTGACCTCATGGACTCTCTACTTCCCAGAAGGGTCTTGAAACCACTGTTGCTCTAGGAGATATGGAGCCAATAAGAGGTGGTTCCTCGTATGCCCCCTGTGCTTTATCTTTCCTGGATTCTTGCAAAGGAGGGTAAGGTATTCTGTGCCGGCAGAGGAAGGGAGTATTATCATAAGCAAACAGAGGACACCGAGCCAAAGCCTGCCACAGAGGAGCTCTGAGCTCTGAATCCGTCTATGTGCTTTCTTCCCAAGGTTAGAGCAGACAGGTGTAGATCCTTATAAAACAGCCAAGTTATAGTGAAATGATCTTAACACCATCCCATTTATCATTAGATAGTGTTCTTTTACAGAATAAAATTTCAGCCAAAAATCTCAAAAGTTGAGATGAAATAGTTTACTTTCTAAAGAGGGAGGCAAATTCCTTATAATAAAATATAAATACACTTGGATGAGAAACATGGGGGGTTAATGAAATATGTAGATATTGGGATATTCTTATTAAACATGAGAATGAAGAAAATCCAGAAACTGAGTGAAGGCGGTCTAGGAGAAGATGCTATTAGTGGTTATGGATAAGTCCTGGGTGGTTTAAAGATATGTATGTATTTTTGCTTATCTCTACTGTTTGACTCCCAGCAATGAACAGATATTTCTTCTGTAGCAAGAATAATAAAAAAAAAAGTTTATTTAAATTTAAAAAAAAAGAACTATTATTAACAGCAAACTGTAATTGTACCAGAAATCCATAACCAGATTAAGGTTATTGTAACTGAGAAATAATTTGACATTCTTGGGTTAAAAGAATTTTAATACTGCAGAATTTATTAGAAATGTTAATTAAAAAGCTAAGAGTTTGAGTTTTATGGAGTAGTTAGGAGAATTTCATATCATGGCGTGTATGAATATAATACACTGGGACAAGGAAGAGCCCCACTGTGTCGTTTCCTCATGTCTAGCACTGTCTGGGAGTAGGATCATTTCCTGACTCACAGTCACTTCTAACTGACAGAATCTAGCTTATTAAAACCTTATTTTTAAGCTATGTGCTTTCTTTGCTTCCATCATTGCCTGTGGATGATCGAGTCTGTGTAAGACTGCTCCTGAATAAAGAAGTACCTCGGGAGCAGCAGAGACTTTTCCAGAAATGTCTGGAGCATGTCTTGCATAGAAGCCAATAGAGAGAGAGAAGAACAGAGTGCCAATTGCATGACCTTGGTCCAGTCATTTGGTATCCTAAGCTGGTTTCCTGTTAATGACAGAAGGAAGTTGAACTACATTCTGTCTAAGGTTTCTTCTTTCCTGAAGACTTTCTCCAGATTCTGTCAAATGGGGTTCTTGCTTGAATTTGGGCTTTTCCCCCCAACATCCCAACCATGATGTTAGCAAGTTGAATGTTTGTGAAAATTTATATTTTTGTGTTTTCACATTTGTGTATAAATTATTAACTTTAATATAGTACAGAAATGTACTTCATGGTGTTTGTTTTTGCTTTTGAAGTACAATGATAACCGTTTCCTATGAAACCTTGGAAGAGTAAAATGTCAAGGTTGAAAATTAGATTTTATGATTGAATAACTATTGCTTCTTTGGTTGCCTTTGATATCATATTAACCTTCTGGGTTGCCAGATTCATAAGTGATTGCAGAACACCTAGCTCCTTAGGTAATGACCTTGCTACTGCATGCTAATTGTGCATTTTTTTCCCCTTGAGAAATCTGATTATTATGTCATTGTCCTGCCCAGATCCCATTCGGAGTGCTGTGGGGTAGACATTCGTCTTTTTAGAGATGAGAATTATAGTCTCACGGTGACGTGAGTAACTAGAACTTTAGGCCTCAGTGTGCCTCAATTTCCAGGAGAGTAAACATGACTCTAAATATACCATTTCAAAAAAAAAGAAAGAAAGAAACAAACAAACAAACAAAAAAGAAAAAAATATACCATTTCAGTTGTCTTTATCTTTCTGTTCCTCTTGAAGTTTCATAGCATACTAAAAGGCACATGCTTCTGTCTTTATACAAATATGTCCTTTATTGCTGTAAAATATATGTCAGTCTATTAATCAGTTAGAAAAATCCTTTAGTGTCATATTTTAACTTACTGGTGGTCCAGGATTTATAGGCCCGGAAGGAGCTCACTTTTCCCCATGGTCTTGGTTTGAATTCCCTGGGCACACACCCCTTCCACCCTTCCGCTCGCTAGTCTCACCCCTACTGCCAGCTTTGGGGCTTGCCCCAGGTCCTGAGGGAGGAGGGGCTGAGGTGCCCTTTGTGTGAATCCTCCCTACATTTTCCCCTCCTTTACACCGTATTGCTGGGACCGGCCACAGGGGTCTTCCTTTCCCCATCACGTCTGTCCTGTCTTCTCCCCGCTGGAGCCATCTTGCTTGTAATATCCTGGCTCCCAGACCCCTGGAGAGACCCTGCAGGGTAATCTGTTGCTCTGGAATGTAGGCGAACTTCTTTTGGGGGAACTTCTTTGTAAAAACACTCAGCGGAACTGTCTACACTTAAGCATGTTTTCCCTATTGAAATTCAATGAGAAAGACACGCTGGCTGGCCTAGAAAAAAGGATGCAATAGTATTTCATAATGAAATAAATGAAATATTATTTGAAATAACTGAACTATTATTTCAATTATGAGTTGCATGCGGGACCTTTACAGAGTGTCAGGTGCTGTGTGCCGGCCTCGGGGCCTGAAGGGTGGGGACAGGAGAGGTGTGAAAGGGAAGCTGGGAGAACAGGAAGGAGATGGCTTTGGGGGTGGGGGCAGCCCAGCTTGAAATTCTGTTTCTAAATCATCGTGGCAAGAATTTCTTACCTTGAGATGTCCTTTGCGTACAATGCTTAGGGCAGAATAGAATCTGCCCACTTTTGTGAAAATGATTTCCAAGTCCACAAATAGCCCAGTATTCAAATGAAACTTTAGAAGACAATCCCATCTGTCAACTAGAGAAGGTGAAGAGAAGTCACATGTTGGAGTTTCAGTCCCTGTTCTGATTGCTTGTGTGAACCTGCGCAAGTTCTTCAAGCTCTGTCTGTAAAATATGATAAAAATACCTGTTATTGCCTCATAGGACTGTTCCGAGGATTTAGTTACCTAATGGACATAAATGCTTACAGCATGAATATTTAAGCAAAAAATAGTAACTTTTCTTGAGACAAACATACAGTGTTATAACCAGATGAAGTCGGGACAGGTAGAGATCTACACCCCGTCTTTATTTCAGAGCATAGCTTTCGAATCTGTGTTTCCTGTCTCTTAAAATATGTTGTAATTCAGCAGAGCTGTCTTCTAAAGGTCCTTACAGAAACGTAATCATTGTGTGTGAGGAGATTTCCTCATGTTCTCCTCTTCTCCCTGAAAAACACGGTAAATTCAGTTTTTATCCCCTCCGTGAGCATCACATACCCTGTTTTGGTGCTAACCCATTGTCTTCGGCCTTCTTTCAAGCAGCGTCAGCTGCATGTGTCATTTGCTTATCGCTTTTCTCTTTGGGTTATTTTGTCCTTAAACAAAGAACATTAGTAAGCAAGAAATAGCCATTTTGTGAAAACTGCATAGCTAGACAGATTTGTGATCCTTATTAGGGTAATAATCCATCTGTTATAGAACTGGATCAATTTGTAAATTAAATTGATTAATCTAGTAGGGGGAAAGAAAGGTCTTGACTTTTCCCACATAAGCATTTCCTCAAATGGCAGTCATCCTAAAAAGATTTGGGAAGACTCAGTTCTCTGCTAGTCTGTCTTTCTCTGCTCAACTCAGAAGGAAGGCCAGACACTTTCTGAAGAGAAAGGGAGGGAGAGTGGAGTTCAGCTTTCAGATTATCTGGGATCTGATTTTTGCTGGAACTTCTGTATTTTTGACCTAGTATAATGTTAAAACCGTCTATCGACGGTCAGAATTTTTTGAATACTCACTGATTCGTTTAGTAAATGTATGACTGTGTTTGAATTATCTTCTGCAGTTAGTTTACTGTTATTTTCATCTTGTCTGATCAACAAAATCTTCTGATGAGTCTTCTAACAATGTGTGATTGGAATAATAACTTCACACGTTGAAGAGTTTTGTGCTGCAGCTGAGAGGCATGTAAATACAAGCTGCTTATTTGCAAGAAGCTTCCAGATTTGCAATATGATTGCTATGGAAACCACATAATGAAAACCTTATAACCATCTGTGTGGTTTGATGGATTTTACCGCATAGCTGAGCTGTTTTTGTTTACTGTTATTAAAATGTTGAATGGAATATATTAACCCACCAACATGGACTATTTGAGGTATTAATTAGTATTGTATAATGACATCGTGACTCAACACCAAAATAAAATATGTTTAATAATAAACCTAAATAAAATGACATGTGTGTATATTTCTAATATATTGTGGAGGTGATTATTGCCTAGAATTTTCATTTGTCCTTATGTATTTTTTGAGTGTTGTGGAGAGCTTTTCTCTGCTAATAACCGAACATAGTAGGATTTATTTTCATGATTTTGAACCCATTTGTTCACTCTGTATTTATAGAATATCTCCCTTGTACTAGACTTTATTCAAGATTCAGTCTGAGTTTTTCCCCTTAAGATTAAAACACACACACACACCCCAAATTTGATTTTTGTTTTCTTTTATATGGAAGCTGTTTGTATTGTTAGCCCAAGATAAAATGAGCTGTTCGAATATCATTAAGAAAAACTGATGTATGAAGGCTCTGACCTAAAAATAGGTTTGAAATGGAGAAAGGAAGTTTTTTTAATGAGCGTTTCCTCCTCTAAATTACTACTTGGTCAGCATCTCACATGGGTTTCAATTTGGATACTTCTCAGTAAATATTGATACTTAAGTAAACATTTTAATATCATTATTCTGTTAGTTTAAGAATACACTGTGTATATTATAGGCACTTAAATTTTAATAAAATAAGAATAACATCATAGTAATAAATTCTTCTAAGTACATTGTTTACTTTGCCGAGAGTGGAGTTTTCCATTCAATTACTGTAATGAGTTTTGTGATATCTTGACATTAATTTTGGGTGGTGAGTCTATTTCCTGTCATGTCTTCTTAAGAGCCCAAATTAGTGCTGCCTATGTCGTGGTCATGGCTTTTACTTGAGGGCAAGCACACTTCACTATTTTTGAATTTACTCCTCGCTATCAGATTTGTGACCCAGTTGGAGGAGAGGAAGGGCTGGGGAAAGAGAGAGTGTGAAAATGAAGGAAAGTTTTCTCCTTTTAAAAAAATTAGCCATCTGTAAAATAAGTAGGTTGGCCCAAATGTCGGCAAATGTCCATAATTGCTTTAAAATTTGTATGAAAATGTCCTATGAACTCATACATGATAACTAGTCCTTGCGGTTTGGCATAAGTGAGATAACTTGTTGAAGAGGAAAAAGACAGGATTTAGTATTAGGTTTTTCTTAGGTCTTCCTGTATAAATTACTGTTTGACTGAACCATATTAAATTGCCAACATTAGGGTCAACTTAAAATGTGTAAAGTGCCAACTATTTCCAGCTGTTTTTTTTTTTTAAGCTTTCATTATTTTGTTTGAATTGAGTTAGAGAAATTCAAAACAGTTCTATGTTTGTTTTATAAGTACAGTAACTCTCAAGCTTGATTTAAATGTTGAATTTTATTAATGACCACTTCAAAGTTTGCATGGGACTTCTAATTTTGTATCTGTACTCCTGAGCTCTCCACCAAACTTTCCAGTTGCCTCTGGACATTTCCTCTGGGTTGACCCACCAGTATAGTAAACCCCTCACATCAGAGGGGCGCTGGGTGGCACAGCCGGTTAAGCTCCTGACTCCTGTTTTTGGTTCAGGTCATGGTCTCAGGGTTGTGGGATGCGGTCCTCCATTGGGCTCTACGCTCAGTGGGGAGTCTGCTTGAGAGTCTCTCCTTCTTCCTTTGCCCTTCCCCTTTCTCTCTCTGTCTCTCTCTCACTCAAATAAATAAATTTAAATCTCTCACGTCAGAAACCCAGCTCCCTCCGCAATGTTGCTTACCTCGGCTATTCTTTTCTCAGGAATGACACTCTCATATCTCTGTTAACCAAGCTCAAAACTTGAGCCACCCTCAGTTTCTCTCCCTCCCGCAGCCCTCCACATCCAGGCAGGCACAAAGTTTATCCATTGTCGTTCCTTTCCCTCTCATAGCTGGCTCCTTTCCATTTCCTCTGCCCCTGCAGTTCAGGACTTCCTTCCCCTTTAGCCAGACTCTGAGTGGCCTCTCTCCCCACGCCCTCCTTCAGGCTGTCTGGGACAACGGGATCTGATGACCATTCCTCAAGCATAGTTTTGGTCCTGCCCTTTCTCTGCCCAGACATCTTCTGGGGCACTTATTGCCACCAAAAAAGGGCTAAAGTCCATAGCTGGATGTTGATGGCCCTTCGACAGCTGGCCCAGAGCACTAGCATGATCTCCCTCCTGTTCTCCCCTTTTGAGTACTGCATTCTTTAGCCAAAGGGATATTATTGTGCTTTTTCTTTTGCTTATGACTCTCCCTCTGTCTAGACAGTTCCTCCTCCCCATCTCTGTCTATTCAGATTTTCTCCATCCCTCAGAGCCTTCATGGTGTCCCCCCCACCCACCCCGGGTGGTTTCTGCTCTGCATTCCTTCTGAACCTTGTGCCTCCCATGTGAGGTTCTATGCCACCCACCCCCCCATCCAATCTTCCTTTAGATACTCTCTTCTGTCCCTTGTAGGCTGTCAGCTTCCCAAGAGTAGAAGCTCTCTACTGTCTTTGCCTCCCTGGTAGACCCTCCCTCTTCCAGGTAGCTAATGCCCAATGAAGATTTGTTGGTTGAATTATTTAATAGTCATAATTACTTTATTTCTATACTTTGCACATTTTACGATACGTTCTTGCTTTTTCTTGAAAGTATTCTTTTTGAACTCTGTTTTTCTTGGGCATGCCATTTAGTTCATATGTCCTGCCTTAAATATTTCTAAAGTGTGTATAAATCCTTAGGTGAGGAAAATGGACATGTAACAAATGACTCTTTAACGTAAAATGATTAAATACAGTCTATTGACCTTGCATAAAACTCTGATTATTTGATCTCCTCCTGTTTCTTCCTATAACTTGGGGGAAATGCCTGTGAAAGGGAGAGTATGGAAATGACAAACAGGGGGCCTGAATACATCGCTGGATAAAGAACACGGATGTTATGATCACAAGCCCCAGTTAGAATCACAAACAGTGGATGTTTCTGTACCTTTTTGAGCCTCAGTTAAGTCATCTGTGAGAGGAGGATTTAGGAGGATCTGTGAAATCTTAACATCTGCTATAGCTTATGGCATAGAGTAGATCCTGAGTAGCATTTAGTGGGGATTGCCTTGAAGGGTGAGGATCCTTCTAGTATTCTCCTGTGAAGATCAAGTGGGAACACATGAAGCATTTGATACTCAAGAAATGATTTATAGGTTAACTATATTTTGTATCACACATTTCCCCTCACCCACAACGATGTTTTAGGGACTACGGTTTTATCCGTGGTGGGTCTGTCCATGTAGTGCTGGGTGTTCCTTCCCCGGATTTCCGGGCCAGTCTGCACTGGGGAGCCTTCCAGATGAGTTTCTGTAAGTACTTAAAACCAAGTATGTGTGGCTTTAGGACGTGTCTTGAGTTTTATCAAGCCAACTGGTGAGGTTGCTCTCTGGAAACAGCTAGAGGTCTGTTTGTTCAGCTTTAGATTATTGGAAAAGGAATGTGAATGTTGAGTGGTTTCATCCTTTGAGAAGGAATATTTATATGTTCTAAACTTTCTGTTTTGCTCGTCAGTCGGGGTGAGTACTGCTGTTTCTGAGGCGGTCTTTCACTGTACCTCTCTGCTTGTTTACAGAAGAGGAGGAGGACAGTGTTCCTGCACAAGTGGAGGAACAAAGGAAGATGAACCAGGACAGTGCTCTTCCCAGCACAGGTAACGACTGGCGTGGCTTCCTGGGGAAGCTTCTTTTGGTTTTGTTCCCTTTCCCTCGGTCACTTTCCTACGGCTCCAAAGACATGTACACAGCTCCCCGAAGTTGGCTGGTTCGATCTGGGTATCTTACGGCTGATAAGCTGCTTAGTCCCATTTAGGATGCATGGAAACCCTTGAGAAGGATTTATAAAGTAAGCCAATTTATACAAGGTATTCCTTCCTGAATTACTTTGTAATGACTCAATTAGCTTTCATTTCTGCACAAAGGAGATTTGGTTGCATAAATTAGCTTATCATCATTGAGGAAGTGTCACTGCTGAAGGACAGTTTATAGATACAACATGCAGTTGCTGTCAAACCTATAAGAATGTAATATAGACATCTGTGTATACTTTGTGCTTGAGCAGAACAGACTTCTGCCATTCAGAGACTAACAGGGGACAACAAGTTGCCCAGGGGACTGGCAATGTAGACATCTCTGAAAAGGTCAACTTGACACAGGCTCTGACAATCGACCCACAGCTCTGTCTTCTTTGATAAAAATCAGATAAACTTAAGACCGCTAATTGATCTGCAGCCTGTTTAAATGTTGGCCATGCATATCTTCATTGCATATGATTAACACAGAAAGCAAATGAATTGGGTAAGAAATGCCAGAGTCCAGTGACAGCAGTTTAGAAATTGGAAAAGGACACTGATGGCCTAGAAGGCGAGGAAGGATATTCCCCTTATCCATTTCCACTTGGCACATGGCCCCAAGTACTAATTATGACTGAGACTGGAAAAATAACTCTACATGCTATGTACAAAAATCACATGATATGGGCAATTTTTTTTCTTTTTTGTGCCTTGTTATTTCCAAATAGCAGGAGATAAACCATATCTGTAGTGCAAGCATGAGGTTAGCTTTGATAAACCAGCAATTATTTCACATGGAAAGAAGAGAGGGGGAGTACTTTCTTATCAGACCCTTTACACCTCTTCATAGCCACGTGTCTGCTGGGGCAAGGTCTGCCCTATCATCCCATGTCCTGCAGTGAGCTGGAGTTGAGGGTCACCTTCCCTTCTCTGATACGTTCATTCATCACTCTCTCCAGCTGTCAGAGGCTCGCTGGACAGGAAGTGTGTGTTCAGGAAGTAGCTTTCCCGAGTCCTTCCTACCGTGACACGTGGAAAGGAAACAGAGGCCTGATTTCCGGACCTGGACAGGAAAGCAGGAGCAGGTTGCCACAGGAGGCTTTGGTTTGCTTGTTTCAGAAAGGAAGTGAGGATGAAGGCTTTCGAAGTGAGCACCGTGGTCCTGTAAAATGCAGCCGTAAAATGCCAAGGCTGAACGCAACCTTGAGGACACTGCCGAATAGTAATTTAAGTCGGTGTGTTTTATTGTGTGTCATAAAGCTTCTGCCGAAAGCGTGGAGGTTTTTGTTTGTTTGTTTTTAAATTTCAGTGCAGATGTAGAAGGTAGATACCTATAGATACTCCTTCCACAAACAGAAGTATTTTGGCTTAAAGCAATTGTATTTTTCAAAAGCCCTTTTAAAGTAACTCTCTCCCAAATTTTTGCCTTTGAGGGAAGGGAGAAAAAAGTCCGTTTTTCTTCAAAGGAATGCAGTAAGTAGATCTAGCTTTCCATGCAATAGCAGTAAAGCACTGTAATAATTCTTATCTTTAGTGACATGAAATTCTTTTCAAGCAACAGTTTTAATGCTTTTGCATCTCAGTGACCTTTGCTCTCTCTGGGCTGTCAAAGATGTAACCCTAGAAGTTTGTTTGCTGTGCAGGGCAGTGAGTTGACAAGGGTATTACTATCTTGCTGGGCATCACATGACTTGAACTTCTAACCTTGCACAAGAATGTTATATATTTTTCACATGGACTGATTTTACCTAAAAAGAGAAAAGAAAATTCAGATGAATGTAAAATATGTAAACCAAAACATAATCTTGTGTTTCTTAGAAGTTCTTTCATGTTCAAGCTTACATGCCTTACATATGTTTATTAATTATAAACAAAATAAAGATTCCATTTGATTTATTTGTAGAATATGCTTATCTTTTTGAAATACTTTTTAAACCTCTAAGACCGCTCAGGAAGAGATTCTCCGTTATTTTATTGTTGAACGTTTCAGTCCTTGTCATCATATTTTTAAAATCTTTTTGTTTTTGCAAAAGCATCTCCAGCCTTTAGCTTGTATTTTCCTAGCAGTTCTGATACTGCCCAATAATCTGTTTTGGTATGTTTTCAAAAGCAGGAGCAAATACATCGTTTAAATCCTTCACAGGCTGGCTAATTTAGAATGGCTGTTTCTTCTTTCTTTCCTGTCTTTTTTAACCATTCATGCCTTCCCAGGACAACAAATGTAATGAGGTGGGTTTTTGGGTTTGTGTGTGTGTGTGTGTGTGTGTGTATTTTGTAATTTTGAAACCATAGATCATGATGTGGGAAGATTAATCCATGCAGCAATGACAACTCAACAGACTTATTTGTATTCAGAATGTACGCTTCTCTGTGCTTTATGTGTTATGCTCCATACCATTTTTGTACGGTTTTTTAAAAAACACATTTCACATGGATTATTTTTCAGCGTATGAGGTGAATGATGCTAACTTTCGTGAGCCCACTGTGCTTCGGAGTCTGTATCCATGGGTAATTTTTTGAGGACAGTTAGCCACACTTAAAATTTTAAAATTTAAAATTGTAAAAAGTGAACCAGAGGCGCTTGCTCTTGAAGGAATAAGATAAGTCCTAATTTTTGTATCTAGAATTCATACCCAGAATGTTAACATCATTTTCCCGAGGAAATGAAGGCTAATAAATCCATACTGCCAGCGTTTCTCTCTAGTCCTGGTTCTTCTGCTTTATATAACTAGTATCGCATTCCGAAACGGACAGAAGAGTAAATTGTGTGTACATGTAGTCGTGTGACATAAACCACTTATGCTTTAACAGAGCTCACATAGGGAACCCAGAAATGAGGTGGGTCTTTGGGTAACATCATCATCGAGATTATAGAAAGCGCAGTCAAAAATGCATCTTTTTCCCAGTATTGCCAAATCGTTAGCGCTGTTGCCTCTTTACAGCAGTGAGATTTAATGAAATGCTCCTGATGCACATCTGGGGAGAGATGCATCTTGCGCGCGGTGGGGGTCTCCCTTCCCCTCATATGCTCCTGTGACTCCCATTAGTGTTAATGGGAGCTTCACCAAGCGCATCGAGGGGAAGAGAGACCCCAAAGTGATAAGGATTATGTGGTAGAAATCACCATACGCTTTTTCTTTCCTTCCTTCTTGACCCCACCTCTTGAAAATCTATTGAATGAAAAGCTGTCGGGAGAGAATCTGAAAAAGAAGGAGCAGGCGGCCGGCTGGACAGCTGGGGACGCACCAGGATGCTCTCTCACTCAGCCAAAACTTCTCCAGTTTTAGCCCAAGTGTTGTTTCTCTAACCTTTTTGGATCAAGCCTCAGGCTAAGCAGCATGGGGACCACACAGGAGCCTCGACTGGGGAAACTAGCTATTTAGATCCTTTTACCTCCTGGCCAGTGACTGTGGGGGAGGGCCTTGCATGTGAAATGATGTCATCCTCTCTGTGCTCTAATTCCTTGACTTTTAAACTGACACTGACGGACTGCACGGGGCGCAACATTTGACCCATTTAGCAGTTGATTTAATCTGACTAGAACGTCTCAACTTCTAAATCTCTATTTGTCTAAATAAGTGGTTTTTAAAGGAAATCAGTCACTTTATTATTAAGTAATTCTTTCTCAAAGAAAAAAATTGACAATGTTTGGAGCGATCTGTCCAGCGGGAGTGCCCTCTAGTGTCCATTCGTAGAATTTACCTAATATGTGCTTTGGGGGGAAAATGTAATGAAGGGTGGCGGCAAGCATTGTTAGGTCTTGGTTGGATTCCCAGGCTCAGAGACCTCCCCGCTGGTATCAGTGATGAGTGCTCAGATGCAGGAGTGGAGAGGTCAGAAAGGTGTCGGTCTCTCTCCCTTCCCCTCCCTTCCTCCCTCCCTCCTTCCTCTCATTTCTCCATTTTTCTCTCCCTCCCTCCCCCCATCTCTCTCCTCCTCTGAATTTCTAGAAACCAGGAGAGAACATTTAATAGGATTTTGCTAGGTTGCGCATTCTAGTCCTTGTTTATTTTCTTAACGTACAATCGAAAAGTATCATCTTTATATGTTTTCATGCGCCACAGGACTCAGATTTCCTTTTTGGTTTTTAAAAGCACGTGTCGGATATTAGAATTTTTGGAACGTCTGATACACTGTTACCACTTGGTGTACATCACAAACCGCCCAGTGTTGGACGTATCCGCAGGTGCCCTGCTAAAGTGCCTGCTTGCGCTGGGCTTGCCAAGGAGCCTGCTGTTTGAGAGCCATATAACAAAACTAAGATGACAGCCCTGATCCAGCCCGCGTCTCCACAGTTATCCCCTCAGAATCCAGAGATGACATTCCAATGATGGAAGTTGTCAGCACGTATATGTTCTGCCTGGTTAGTGAACACACGGACATCTTATTGATATCACTTGCATTCTTTTTGCGTGAACTCATCAAAACTCAATTATCATGAAATTAAAAACAGGAAACAGTTCTCAGTGTAACAAAAGCATCCAGTGTATTTAACTCTGAGCCGCGTTTCAAGAGAGCCCCATTGTATAAGTGACAAAGCATTTATTACCCCGGTTTATTGTGGTATTACAGAGCGGAGAGCGCTAAATAATCAATCAGTTAATGGTCTGTATGGCAGTTTGAGCACATCGCATCCATTGTGCTTATGCTGTTAGAAGGATGAGCTGATAACTCCAGTGTATGTTGCATGTTTATTCAGAGCGTGATGTCCTAAACTGGGGCTGACGGAAATCTTGAAAAATGCCGCTTCAGCAGCGGCACTTTCAAAGTTGCTCAAATATTTAAGAAATAAGTTAGAGAGGCTCTCGGTGCAAAAGTCCCCAAAGAGAAGAGCTGGAATTACCCTTTATGTTATTCCCACTGTATCTTCTTCTCTAACCAGCTTGAGGTTTTAGAATGAAAATGAACGAACAAAAACTGTCGCCAAGTTTGGGTTATGTCTGTGCCCTATTGGCTCCTTGATGATCATTTAAATACAGATTGTTTATGGCCCAGATGCTCACATGTTCTCTCCCTCCCTTTGTCTCTGTTTTTTTTGGGTAAGTTTTAGAAATTTGGTAAGGTGGTTGTTTCATGATGTGTGTGTCCCATGTCGTGGATATTGCTCAGTGTGCAGCATGGGTGACTGACTTCAAAACATGTTGTGAATGGGGTTAGGTCCACTCTACAAAATAAGTGAGAAGGAACTTCTAGGTGCTGGATTGAGGAGAACACATTGCAAGTCCAGGTTTTAGGTAAAACAAAAGAGGGAGAGAAAGAAAAGAAGAGATGTTCCAAAAGAGGTCTTTTTGAAATCTGTCCTTAATTAGATCACTGTAAGAGGTAGGATTTGTCTATCCATGGAATCAAGGGTTTTTTGAATCCGGACAGAATTTTTCTTCACCTGTTTTGGTGGTTTGAGGCAGCCCTTTAATTTCTGTTGGTTCGTTTTAAATAAGGACCCATTATATGAAAGCTTTAACTCGTCGTGTTTTCTCTCTCTTCTTCCTAGGAGATAAAAGCACCGATTATGCGAATTTTTACCAGGGTTTGTGGGACTGCACAGGAGCTCTTTCCGATGAGCTGTCATTTAAACGTGGTGATGTGATTTACATTCTTAGCAAGGTAAGAAGGCACCCCAGAGTTAAAGGGTGAACCCAAAGCTAGATTTTTATGCATCTGGGTTTACGACACTGGGGAAAAATGCCAATTGGAATTCCTCTAGGTCCTTGTTAACAATTGGGAGTTCACAATAATTAATTATTTTGTCAAGTGAAATATAATCAAATTTTAAACACAATCAGATAACAGGATTCAACTTAACAGTGTGTTTACCTATCACTTCAGTCTTTGGCTCACATCCACACACTGCCTTCTCCAGAAACAATATACTTATGTGAAAGCTAACATTGTAAGGTATTGGGTTATTTATTATGTTTTTCTTTCCTCTTCCTTTTTATTCTTCTGTGTGCTTATTCTGGTTTTGTCTGCCATTCACTACTGGAAACACTGTTTATAGTAGAAGTTTTTCATCTTTATGTAAATACATTGGTGTTCCGACAATTTAAAAGCAATGCTTTTTGTATTCAGACAGGTCTAGGTGATTTTTTTTAAGTTTAACATAGTTGTATTTGTAAACATAATGGCGGAGTCTGTTGCTACGAACATATATAGATATATATATATATATGTATGTGTGTCAGTGTCTCTGCCTCTTAACATACTGGATAATTGAAAATCATTTTGTCTTTAGATCTAAAAGTCATGTTTCTTATTGTGATGACATATGTGAGCTCCCTTAATTTTCATATTTAACTTTCCCTACTGTGATATGGGGATTTCAGTCTACTTTATGAAACTATTTTAGAAACAAATGATGTATGAAAACTATTTAAATATAAGTAGGGAGATATTCTATAAGTCTAGGAGTTTAATGTGGTTTCTTGATTTGAGAAAAATTTGTACTTTTCAGAACGATTGTATGACTTGCTAGATGCAGAAGAGAATTTGGAAATAAGGTCACTTACTGACTCTTTTTTTCTTTTTTTAAAGATTTTTATTTCTTTACTTGATGGACACAAGCAGGGGGAGCAGCAGGCAGAGGTAGAGGGAGAAGCAGGCTCCCTGCTGAGCAGCGAGCGCAGTGTGGGGCTCGATCCCAGGACCCTGGGACCATGACCTGAGCCGAAGGCAGACGCTTAACAGACTGAGCCACTCAGGTGCCCCTCACTTACTGCCTCTTAGCACAAGATGGTTGGTGTATAAAATCATAACATAGAAAATCACAGAACATTTGAATGAGGAATCTGAGTGATGATCATCTACCTGTTCTTGGTTTTACAGCCAAGGAAACTTGGGTCAAGAAAGTGCCAGAGCCAGTGCTTAACTAGGCATCTGGATGCCCAGACCAATACTTTCTCCTTTTCTCTTTTGCTTCTCATTTGAAACTGTTATAAAGTACCTACAAGGCCCATGTTAACACCAAGAATCCAAGAGGAATACTATAGAAGCACTTGTAGATTATTGGGGAAAATACTTAGTAAGCAAATATTGCCAGCTGTGATCATTGCTAGTTGAGATGCCCAGAGCTAAGACTCCTCACTTACTTTTCTCTGCCCTCTACTCCTTAGTCTGTATATTGGTTTTTTAGGGAGAGATGAGTTGACTCTCTAATCTAAGAGTTGGCTCTTAGATTAAGCCTATTATTGAGCATTTTATTGTCCTGAGTTAAGGCAACACTTTTTTTAAAAAAAAGATTTTATTTATTTGACAGACAGAGATCACAAGTAGGCAGAGAGGCAGGGCCCGGGGACAGGGTTTGGGGGAAGCAGGCTCCCTGCTGAGCAGAGAGGCTGACGCAGGGCCTGATCCCAGGATCCTGGGATCATGACCTGAGCCAAAGGCAGAGGCTTTAACCCACTGAGCCACCCAGGCCCCCCAAGGCAACACTTTAAAAAATATATATTTTATTTATTTATTTTTGAGAAAGAGAGCACATACGAGTGAGCACAAGCAGTGGAGAGAGGTAGAAACAGACTCCTCACTGAGCAGGGAGCCCCATGCAGGGCTCAATTCCAGGACCCCAGGATCATAACCTGAGCCAAAGGCAGGCGCTTAACTGACTGAGCCATCCAGGTGCCCCAAGATAACATTTTTTTGAGTGAATTACTTAAAATAGAAACCAATCTGATTCATTTCAGTTCAAGAGAGTTTCTTGAAATTATTCCTCAAATCTACTCAGCTCACAGTTATTTTCACCAACTTAGGGGCCATTGTGTTTAAAATTAAAAGGTTGATTAGCTTCTACTTAGAATTCCAAACTGTAGGATAAATGGCTTATAGTCTTTATATTATTATGGTAAAATGTGAGACTGTATGGTAAACTGTGGATCTGTCCTAAAGCCTTCTTTATGAGTCAGGCGGTCTGCGTTGCTGAAAAGCTCAGAGTACCAACCTCTGGGACACACTGTCGGACAAGTAGAGGTCCCATTGTCTCAGAAAATTGTTTTCTGTTGCTGTGAAGTTAAAAGTACAATCCTAGGTATATATCACACCTCTAGGATCCTGGGGTAGGTAATTTCTGTTCTCCCAGACCTGTTGTGTGGAGACTGTCATTTCATCTGTGAATCTTTATCATAGAGCTAAGGGTAGTGGTGGTCCAGCTTAAAGGAAGAGCATCCTGCCATCTAAAAGGTCTAAATGCTATTGTTTGGGTATCATTTACCAAAAAGAATATCTTCAACCAGCCTTTCACAAGGCTCAAAGTTCCACAATCAGCATCATTTCATGAGGGGCCTTCTAGATATGATTCTTGTATCTGTAGCTCATTTTGGATTTTTAAAGAAGAGACAAGACATTGTTAGGGCAGCATGTTATCACTGTTGGCTGAATGATTTATTACCAATATTTACCCAGCTGTGGACCTGGTAGGAGCAACCAGGTAAATCTTGGTGAGGGTGAAGAGAAAGGATACTTAGCTCCCCCTTGATGGGATGTGGACAAATTCTGGGCCATTAGTGGACATCTTGGCTACTGGTTTCCAGGTCATTTTGGGAGTCAATATCTGTTTGTGGAGACTCTTGCTTCCCCAACTTTGGGGCTACAGTTTCAGAGAGGAACCTCTGGAGACTCTAAAAATTCTTTACTGGTTTGATCGTCCAGTTCTTATCAAAACTTTGGCCAAAATAGACCATAAATTAATGTTATAAATTCATTTAATATGTAAGTGACAGCAATCTGGATGTTTAATGCTACTGTCAATTCAGAACTCATGGTCCTTAGAGTGAAAAATTGCTCAGAAGGACTTGTTTCTGGATCAAGGTAGAGAGCTAGATTTTTTTAAAAGTACAATTAGTATAGAAACCACTAGCATTGTTATATGTCTAGAAATCTGTTTTATCTTTCTCTGAGTTATATTAGGTTTCGTGTTGATAGAATGAAATTTTACCATTGCAATTTATTTTTTACACCATCTAGTGGCTCAGAATGAGTGGTGCAGGTAATTACAGCTAATGTGCACAATGAAAATGATGTCATAAATTCAACTTTAAATCTAGCGGTGGATTATTACTTTCCTATCTCGTGTCAATAAAATGTTAGCATTAATCATAAATTTTTTCATTCATAAATTAATTCTTCTGAATTAAGTGTAAACATTGTCTACATAAGGAAGAATACATTTTAAAGGAGTCTTAATATCTGTAGAGGCATTACAATGTATACTTTGTAAAGAAATTAATGCCACACTTTTCAAATAAAGAATGCCGTTTAAAAGATTTTAAAGAAATATGACTGGGGCACCTGGGTGCTGCAGTTGGCTGATCATCTGACTCTTGTTTTTGGCTCAGGGGATAATCTTGGGGTCACAGAATCAGGCCCAAGTCTGGCTCCCCACTCAGCTTGGAGTCTGCTGAAGTTTCTCTCTACCTCTCCCCCGACCCCTCCCTGTGCACACTCTCTCACTCTCTCTTTCTCTCAAATAAATAAATCTTAAAAAAAAAAAAAAAAAAAAAAGGAAATACAGCTTGCTTTTCAAAATTAACTGACCTATATTTTGCAATATTTAATTATCACTGGTCTAACTTACCTTCTGGAAGGTTGTCAGTACTGAAAATACCCTTAAAAAAGGCAACACAAGATAGTTTAAAAAAAGACGCATTTAAATACAAACAAAATTTAGATAAATCAGGGGCTAGAAATGGTATGCAATGATAAAGAGGGTTTTAATTTTGTAAGTGAAATGACAGAAAAAGATTGAATGAGTTTGACGATAGGGCTGTCTTCATTAGAATTCCCTATAGAAATATAGTTTGGTTTTAAAATTCAGTCCTCTTACTCTGTTTTTTCAAGGAAGCCTTGATGGGGTGTCAGCTGTGCTCAGTCAGCCTGGGGGTGATTTATTTATTTCAGGCCTCTTTTGAGAATTATACAAATCTTAGCCTTAAAAAAAAAAATTTTTTTTAAGTGAAAATCCAATATTGCAATAAAGAAGAGTAAGCAGATAACCTACCCTGCCCCCTTCCCTTTGTGACATTTTGCAATTAGCAGCTGTCACATGACCCCTGGCTGAGCTAGCCTCTCTTTTAAAAAGTGTCTATCATTTTCTAAGTTTTAACCTTCGAAGCTCACTAATAATGAATGTAAGTACCGCTCACCTAAAAAGGAGAGCCAGTAACTTTTTGCTTATAGTTCCTTTTCACCTAGGATCACTGCTGTTTTTAATGTATGAAAACGCAACATGTACTTGGGTAGTTCGGTGGAGATTAGGAAATTTTTTCTTTCTCGCCGAAAGACAATGAGGCACATTTACAGGAATGCATAAAAGTGGAATTTGTAATTTTAATGAGAGCTATGTTGTTAGTGAATTGATTCTGAAACACATGGCCAGATTTCTGATTCGTCAGATAGGGGAAAATCATATTTGAAGTAAAAATATCTTCTCATTTTTTTTTTTTTTGAAAGGAATTGGGTTGTTTAAAATGGTGTCAGATTCCATTACTAGGTTACATTTCATGTCTCTTACCACCTTAAACATGGACATAATATCCTAGTTAATAGTATTTTCATAGAAGTATGTTCATGAAATTTTAGAATTTTAATAGCAGGACTCAGGTTATATAGCTTTAGGCGTATTGTGCTGTCCTGCATACCTCTTTGGTTATGTGATTCTACTGGTTGTTCTGGATTTACATTCCCTATTAGTTTATCTTTCAATCTGTCCTCATCAGTAAATTGCTAACCACATTCCTATTCTTACTTTTAAAGCAATAAATTATTTTTAGAGACTTAATGACAGGGGAGCTATGCTTCAGCAGGAAAGAAGCCCAGTGCTTTGTCTGGTGGTAACAGGAAAACAAGAGAGGTAAGAGTCCTGGGATAGTTGCTCTAGTCTCCGACACGTGTGAATCAAGCACTGCAGCTTTTTGAGAAATTTCTTATTAAGTCAAAATCAGGAAATGTAGGTTGATGGTGTTCACTAATATGTAGTAAAGGGACATTTTTTGCTTGTTTGTTTTTCAGTGTGTATTAGCTTGAGGGTCAAGCATTGCCTCTTGTTATATCTGTTTGTGACTTTCTCAGTGATCGGTGAATTGTGACTGTCACTGACTGTTTGCTTCTCGTGGTGAAAATGGACAGATCCCGTTCCCAGGGCTTTTCTGGCTTCAAACGTACCAGAAAAAGAAAGTAAAATGAAAGTCCTGCCAAGCTCTGCTGGCAGAGTTACTTTCCAGGTCTCTTCATTTTTCCTCTGTGACCATCTGACCCTGGGTGCCCCAAATAGCAGAGCCAACCGCTGAGGAGTAACTAGGACATCTCAGTACAGGACATAACACGGGCGCTAAGCTGGTTCCCGAACCATTATTCTGTCTTACAGCCTCTGGGGAAGGAGGAAGGAGTTTTCTGTGCTTGTGACTGCATTTCTGTGGGTCTGGTAGCGTGTCGTTTCCACGCTGTCAGTATGGGAACGGCTTGGGTACAGTGAGGCATGAACCAGGCAGACCTTCTGCTCGGCAACCCCCAGCCCCTGGCTCTCCCGGAGAAGATGTTTTGGTTCCAGCCACGGGGCTCCTCTTGTTATCTGTGCACTAACGTGTCCCAGTACTTCCCTCTTTCCTCTTACGTAACATGGAAGGAGCATTACAGGAAAATGTTGACAGCTGAAAGGGGAAGGTGATTCTGGGAGGCAGGCTGGAAGGCTCAGCCCCGGCAGTGGCTTGAGAGGTCAAGGATAAGCCAGAAGGCCGTGTCAGAGATGCAGGCGGAGCGGAAGTGGCAGTGAGGGGCGGTTCCAGGGCAAGGCCGGGTGGTTTAATTCTGCATGGAATAAACTAGAAGCAGAACAAAACAACTCTAAAGACAGCACAATGTTGATAATTTTTTAAAAATCTGATATTGAAAAATCCATGGCCTCTTATGGCCTTTTGTCCCTCCTGCCCCCAAAACTCAGGGACCTCCTTAATGTATGTATAGCAATGTTTACTCCTTTGAGATGTCTCCTTCCTCAGCCCTTTAAAGGCCAGATTCCCTTTGGAAGAGCAGGGTAGAGAACTGCTCGTAATAATCAGATTGCCTTATAGTGCAGAACATTCTCTGTTCGTTGTCCTGGTATTTTGCTATACAATTAGTGGGAAGAGAGCGGGAGGGAACGAGAAAAGTTTGTTGCATACCTGCAATGTCCCTTTCTAGGCACTCGATATGCTTTCACTCATCTTATCGTAAGACAACCCTATGAAGTCTCTGGTGTGATTATTTTCCAGATGAGGAAACTGATGCTCAGGAAGGTTATTATGTCAATTACCTGAGGATACCGGTGAAAAAATACTTTCTTCTGGAATCAAAGCAGATCTGACCCTAGAGCTTTCTCTCTTTCTATTTGGCTCCACCTACCTACATGGGGGACTAGCAGTATTAATTTCTCTCTCTTGACCCTGAACTCTTTGAGGTAGGCATTGTGTCTTAAGTATTATTGCATCCCGAATACCTAATACCATGTTTAGTATGAGTTTGTGAAAATACAGATTAAAATGGGAAATAATCCTGAAAGCTTAAAAGAATTTAGAATGATGGAATCATAGAGGAATCCAGTGCTAGCCCTTTGCTTTATAGGTGAGGAAATCTCAAGGCTCATTGTAACTGGGAAAAATAAATAAAAGATGCAAGGAGAAAAAGACTACCCCTGTGGAGACCTTCAAAGATGAGAACTTGGCTACTTGAACTTCCAGCCCAGCCCTGAGGCTCTCAGCAGGCAAACTACAAAAGGGGCTCACCTTGTTAAGTATGTAACTATGTTAAGTATGTAACTGGATTACTACGCTGTAAATATAAAGTATAAAATACAAAAAATAGAAAGCATTAAATATAAAAAATATATAAAATATAAAATCAAAGAGTGCTGTAAATATAGACCCAACAAATCATCCCTAGAGAACTTGGGGATTGCCCAAGGTTGCATTTCTAGTTAGTAACAGCCCTGGGATGAGACTCTGGAACTTCTGGGAAAATAATCACAAGGACAACGAGGAGCTGAAAACCCAGTAGATTTTCCTTTACACCTGCACCCTGTTGCTACATTTACAAGGTTCTGTCTTCAGCTCTTTTGTACACACAATAAATTCAACCGAATAATTCAGTTCTTCAAAGAACTGGGATTATTTGGTCCCGGTTGTGCAGGAGATGGATACCTTTTTTTCTGCAGGTGGGATTTAAACCCTTCAGACAAGTGTCCTACCCAGGGCCTGAGGAAGCATGGTGGGCAGCAGCCAGCCCCAAGCAGGAACAACATACTTCAGACTGCAAAGCTAAACACACTTCAGAATAAACGTTTGTTTCGTCATTGCTAAAATTCTTCCAGTATGTCTAATATACACAAAGGAAAAGATCCACCTTTTGGAAATTACACTTCTTAAGAAAGTATTTGGGATTGGTCAACTGACAACGTCATCCAAAATAAAGACAGAATGTGCTTCGTCACCCGGTCCATTTTTATTGAACACCTTGTACCCATCAGCTGGGTGGGACATACAGAGCAAGGGTAAGACGGTGCCCTGATCTCAGTGAATTTGTATTTTATTTTCACTGAAGGGACGAAACTAAAGTACATCAGATCCACTGTGGAATAAATGCTCAGCTTGAAATGAAAGCTGTTAATGCAGATTAAATATTTGGAGGCCAATGCATGATAGCTCGGTCATTTGAGTCAGGTCGTATTTGCTGGTTAGGATTTGGGTGAGAGACGGGAGACATTCCCTGGGGAGGAGAGCATCACGTGCAGAGGTGGGAACGAGCGTAGCATGGGGTCGGACCATGTGGGCCAGAGCAGAGGACTTTGAAGTTTCTGCACTGGGGAGCTGGTGTAAGTGCTTGAGCAGTGCTCACCACAGACACTGGGGCAGTTTCTGCGAAGAAGAGAGAGGCCAAGTTGATGATGCAGTAACCCCAGGGTAAGATGATGACTGATGACAGACTGGAGCAGAATGGCAACAGTTGGAAGAGGCAGGTGGGTGAGCCTGAGAGCAGTTAACGGAGTCTCCTACTGGTCAGTGAAATACACTGAGTACCAAGGCCACTTTCTACTGAATACAAATTCAATCTTTTCTTAGCCTACCATCAGTCTGAATAGCGGTTCGAATCATCAGACCGAATAGCACTTTTTACTGGGTGGTTTTGTAAATGTGGATTGTGTAGAAACTTGAGTTAAATGTGTCTTGACTCTGGAATAGAAATAAAGATCTGTTATAATAACTAAATTCTTTTTTTTAAATTTTTAATGGTTTTTTTATTTATTTGACAGAGAGAAAAATTATAAGTAGGCAGAGAGGCAGGCAGAGGCGGGCAGGGGGCGGGGAGCCAGCTTCCTACTGAGCAGAGAGCCTGATACGGGGCTTGATCTCAGGACCCTGAGATCATGACCTGAGCTGAAGGCAGAGGCTTTAACCTGTTATAATAACTAAATTCTTATTAGCTTCCTTGCTTGTCCTTTGTCTCTCTTGCTTTAAAAATGGAGCTCACAGTACAGAAAGGGAAAAAAAAGTAATTCTTTGAATTAGTGTAACTCAAAGTCACACCTGCACCATGAATTATAAAGTAATGCGGTTGATTTCCATAAGCCGCCAAGAGACTCAGTGTCTTCCAGCAGGTTCATAGAGGGTGCTGTTCAGACATCATGGAGGATCTTGAAGAGGGTTAGTGTCGATTTCCTCATTTATCAGCTCAGAGACTAAGATTCAAGGAGTTAATGTGTAGCTAATAATAGTAAAACACTGGGGTTGTCAGGTTCCTGTTGGGCATTTTTCAAGACGAAATGATGGGCTTATAAGAAATGAAAGGAAGCTTAGACAGTTTCTAGTTGAAGATAGTAAAAAGGAAAAGATTGAAGAGGTAGCCTTGAAGAAATTATGTCTGTATTTTAAATAGGTGTTGGGGAGCCTGGGTGGCTCAGTGGATTAAGCCGCTGCCCTCGGCTCGGGTCATGATCTCAGGGTCCTGGGATCGAGTCCCACATCGGGCTCTCTGCTCAGCGGGGAGCCTGCTTCCTCCTCTCTCTGCCTGCCTCTCTGCCTGCTTGTGATCTCTCTCTCTGTCAAATAAAATAAAATCTTTAAATAGGTGTCTAGTTTTCATACTACCACAATGTTTATGAAAAATTGAGACTATCACAGTGAATAGTTGGAAAACAGTGGTAAAGTCACCTGGTTGTGAAAGTCAATGCATTTTATATTTTGTGAATCAAATTAACTTCATTTCTGCAAAAGGATAAAATGTTTCCAAGCACAGATACATGTTCAGAGAAAGGACAGGTCATCTTTCCACCTTTCTAACACCTGTTGCATTCAGACAGGTTGGTAACTAGTTTGTGGAATGCTGGGGTAGTATGTATGCATCAGGAAATCTTTTTAAGTGTTTCCAGTTTCTGTTAAGGCAATATTCTTTTACCACGGGGTTTGCAGAAAGTGGACTAACACACTTAAGAGATGAGAATCATGGTGCTGAGAAGGATTCCAGTGAAATGTCAGGGCCTTATTTAAGTGTAAAATAATACACTGGCAGAGAGCAGAGATTTAGTGAATGGTTGAAATACGGACACATGTTTACCGTTGAGCTGGTTTCACATGATCAGGACCCATCCTTTCTCCCGGCCCCGATTACATAATCGCTTGCATTTATTGCCTAGTAACGATTAGCTGAGGCCGAAAATTTGACTACAAAATAAAACAAATAAAAACTATTTTAATGGCAGGAAAATTGAAAACAGAGGAGTTAGAGCGCAACGGTGCCATGCCGCTTTACGATTATTTTCTCGGATTATTGGGCAAGTTTGGTCTTTTTTTTTTTCCCCCTGCTTTGACTGCCACATTACATTTTGCCTGGAAGCCATCCATTTTGCAGATATTGGATTTCTTTTGAGTACTATTTTTATACACTAAGCATCACTACACCTCTGGATCTTGATCGCATTACTACGGGAGGAGAAAGAGGCTTTGTGTTAGTAATTACCTAACATTGTCAGAAGCTGACTGCAGGCCTCTTTCTAGTGATAACAGAATAACCACATAATGTCGCTTTATAGCACATGATTAATAGAAAATAATTACACGTCCTACAAAGGGATGTAATATTTCTTATAAATTGACTGGAATGGTTTCCTGTAGATTAAAGGACTCTTCATTATTTTATCAGTCCTCCCGAAGCGCAATCACTTGCCTATGTTAGCGTTTTAGTGGATGTTAAAAGGCGAGTGGGGTGAAGGGTGCCAGATGGCAGACCTTCTTGTACCTGCGATCTCGTGTGCTGTAAAGATGACATGATGCTTCCTAACCTTTGAGAGATTTAGATGACAGCCTGGTATGGTTTGTTGCTCTGTTTTTTTGTTTAATAACAAGATAAGACTTGAGGGGTGTTTATCTTTTTTTTTTCTTTTTAATGATCCGCCTGTGACTTCTAGAACAATACTATAATTAGTACGTGGACGGTGAGGCAACACTATGGATTGCATTATTTTCCACGGTGTAAGTAATCTGTCCTTTGCCATCACATTTATTTGGGAGCGGAAAAGAGGGAAGGCAAAGAGGCAGAGTCCCTTCTTCGAAGGGGAAGCTTGTATGGTATCAAGTCTTGAGGCTCAAGTTTAGAATATCGTACTCCAAGAAGCATCTTCATTCCAATTTATAGGCAACAAATGGTTTAATTGGGATTCATGTTGCTCCGGAGGCTCATACAGAGGATGGTAATGATAAAAGTAAAAGCTTCTGTGTTTGCAATCTTGTCGACATACTCTAATGGCCTCAGTGTAAATCCATAAATTTGCCTCCTAGATTTTTACCTCACTGTATTTTATCTTACCTCTTAATGCCACACAGGAGTGTTCTATGGAATTCCTTACAAATGTAAAGTAATAAACATACTGATTTTATTTTACCCTTTTCTGATTTAAACCTGTGATATTTTAGAGTACTTTTATGAGCAAATTTCCTATGCTTTTGAGTTACTTTAAATTAAGTAAAGCATTTAAGATGATTAGAGTCTGAAACTTTTATGTTTTCCTAGAATGATACTTTTAAGGGATGTGTTTGCGGCTGATTAAGCTCCTCCCTCCTGTTTCCGACCATACTTTCTATTAAATAAATCTTACCAGGGACCGTCAGGCAGAATTCTCTCAGGTGTGAGGTATGTCACTGGTCCTTTGGTGAAATGATTCTTCGGAAATCAGTTTCTTAAATTTGGTTGTGAGTGGGCTTTTTGAGAACAGGAATGTGCCCTTACTTGAGAGTACAGATGATAGCCAAAGCGGTATGTTATAAAGTGAGCTAAGTGTCATTTGTGTGTAAACCTGGAGGCCCCGAGGGCCGTTCTCAGAAAGCAGATTCTGGTGTTCACACACCCTCAAGCCAAGTGTGCTCTGTCTGCCTCTTGGTGGAGGGTGTTAGTTCTTTTACTCTTTACAAATAATCAATTAAAAAAAAAAATGTTAGGCTGGCATTGGTAGGAGCTTTCCTATTCAAACTTAGCCTGGTAACCATCCATTTTGAAATCTTACAATGTAGGCCTTTTGCCTCTGGAAGGTTAAATACATTTGTTTTGTGAAGCATTAGGCCCTAATTGTATTCATTGCCTTAAAAATTGAGAAGGGCAGTTTTATTAGGTACCTATTAAGATATAATGATTGCTAATCATAGCTTTCAGTAAGTTGGTGTTTCCTTTCTGATAAATAGATCCTACGGAGATTTTAGCCACCGTCACTGAGTTCAGGCATCAGACTATTTTCATTTCTTAGATAGTTGTATCCCCTAAATTCACACTGACATTGAACTTTGAAACTTAAGATCTTGAGTCCTCTGCCCCATGAGCCAGAGCTGTGCCCTCATTAGAATAAGAAGCGTAGGGTTAACAGCCTGACTCCCCAGCCCTTTTCCTTCCACCTTATTCTTCCAAGAAACCGGATCCTGGAACAACCCACTGTTTAAAAAGCACATACAGATTTGAACCTGATATTCTGTCTATTGATAGACTACATGTCAATACACACATGCCAACGTTGCTACATTTGTATTGAGGAATTGTATGATTTTCCTTTCTGATAGCCAATAGCATATACTAATCAATACAGATGTTAAGTCTGTGCTAGTATGAACATTCCCTCCCCACGTGTAACTCGATATGCATATGCACATTTATCTATGACTCAGATGTTGGAAAATCATAGCCTATTGAATTACTTTGGGGATTGATTTTAAAAATTTATCTTCTATGAAAAATTAAATTTGGGTCCTACAGTGCTTTTGCGGAGTATTGCTTTTGGAAGATATTATTCTTGAAACTTGTAATTCATTTTACTTTGTTTGTATCTCACTAAACATAAATAAATTTGAGACAAAAATACATTAGTCAATCTGGCAGACATATGAGGCCCATCGCTGTGTGTTCATGATGCCGACAGCCGTGGGGTCTCTCAGTGGAGGCAAAGGGGAGAAAGGCAGGTGTGGTTTATCTCCCATTGCAAAGTAAATCCCAAAGTGTTTCATCAATCACTCTTTTTTTTACACCTGGATTAATATTTCACCTTTATAACTTGAGATACTTTATTTCTTGTTGATCTTCTGCTCTGAGGGTGAACCTAATACCACCTTTTAATTCCTATCACCCACCCTTTATCTCCCTTTATCTAATATAGTTTTTGATTAGGGAAAGCTGAACAGTGCATGCCTTGGGGAAGCTTTTTAAGAGGAGCCTTGAAAAATTATTTTGTAAAGCAAATATTTTTGGATATTATTAGTGTTCTCTTATTTCCTCATTTATGTGTTTAAAATATCTATATTCACGTAATAGATTTTAAGAAGGGGCATAGCTCTGCCTTTGAAATAATTTTCAGTCATATGAGTTTAACTAGGAAAAAGTTTATTGTGAAAAAGTAATTATTTCCTTGCTAGATGATAAGCTTCTTGAAGGCCAAGATCGTATCCTAAGGGTCTTTGCTGTGACCTTGTAGAATCTAGCACTGGTGTTTGCACAGAAAAGGTGTCTCCCCAGGCTCTGTGTGTGGGTGTGTGTGAGTGAGAAAGAGAGAGAGAGCAGGGAGGGAGAAGGGAAATGGCCCCGGGGAGCTGACTTCCTCATGGAGTTCCATTTGCTAGGTTCTTCTCCCAAGTGACTGTTTCTGTGTGCTATATAGAGTAATAAACAGGCTTTGTCTTATATGTTAATTTAAATCGTTGCCTAACAGCATTTTTAAGTGTCCAGAAACAAAGGAAAAAAGATTAAAATGTTTCAATTTGCAGCTCAAGCTCTTGTAACTTTGTAAAAAGAAATAACATTTCTAAGAAGTCGCATATAAACGACATTGTACTTATACCAGTCTAAAGGTTAATATTGCATATTGTTTTCAATTAGGAATACAATAGATATGGCTGGTGGGTAGGAGAAATGAAGGGAGCCATTGGCTTGGTGCCGAAAGCCTACATAATGGAGATGTATGATATTTGAGAGTCCTGGGTAAGTACATTTTAATCCAATATTCTGTAATAGCTCATATGTTCTCTTGGTCCCTGTGTTATGAGTCTTTGCCTTTTGAAAAGTCTTTGTAGTTTTCTGATAGCACAAAGATCATGCTCCCATATCTTCTTCTTTTTAAAAAAATCTGGTTTGATTTTTAAAATAACTTCATAGCATTTACTTTGGAAATAGATTATTTAGATAAAGTCCCTTTGCTAATAACTGGATGTTTTCAGACCTTCTCTTCTTGAGTAAAATACCATTCTTTCTGGCCTTTCTGAAGAGCTGAATTGACAAAATGTTGAGTAAATACTCATTTTTCCTTGCCTAAAAGTGTATTTTTTTTTCTAAGCAGGAAAAAATCAACATTTCACTGGAAAAAAAATTCAAATGCAGCTTTCCTTTTTTGCCTACAGAAAAGGAAGATTCTCCTGCTCATCTGTAAACGCTTTGGATTTAAAATCAACTTGAGAGCATGAGTGGCAGTTTGTAACCTTTTCGAGTTTTGTTGAACATTTTTCTTTGTTATTTTATGCATTCAATATAATATTCCTCTGATGTGAAATTAAGTAAAGAATATTAATTGAGTTAGAGGCAAGCAGTAAAGTTGTACCTGTTGCTGTTTTGCGAAGATGAAAGTCTCATTTTTATTTGCTCATTTGATTTGTGTGAAGAATTCAGCCCAATTTTATATGTTCCTCACAGTCACTGCTGCTTTTGCTGATTTTGGTAATTTCTCTTCCTATTGGATGTCAGTGATATTTTAGAGTGTAATATATAATTTCATTGAAATTTTAATTAAATCTATCATGTAAGCTTTTGGTAGATGATATCTGAAGACTGTGGCTTTGTTCAAACTTTGTAGAGGATCGATCGTGGTGCTGATTTTTCACACAGTGACATGTTTTCATGAAAGAATTTGGACTGATTTTTGCCTCGTGTTGAAGAAAGCCACAGGAAAGAAAGAATGACAGAGCCCCCGGGACACATGTGCAGCCCAGAGCCACAGCGTGCCTGAAGCCCCTTATCAGGAACACACAGCCCACCCTGGAGACGGGCTGGCTGACGTTTTCCACCAGAGTTGTGTTTAAATTTAATAAAATAAAAAAAAAATTCATCGGAAAGCCCCTCCTGCCTCCTACAGCGCCACAGAGGATCCCCTGTATTCTCAAAGTGAGAAGGTCTAACGGAGCACTGTCCGTCCGTGCCCGCTCATCGCTGTGCTGCTCAGTTCCCAGCACAGAACAGTAGGGCTCCGGGGTTGGGGGTGCGGGGGCGTTGAGCTGTGCTTCTCAGAACCATGAGGAGGAAAGGAAGGGCTCCGAGAGGAGAGCCTGGAAGTCATGGTGGGAACAGGTACCAACAGGTGAGTGGGAAGGTGTAGGGTGAGCCTGACTTCAAAGGAATGTGCTGGGCTGCCTGAGCAGGCTTTTTGCAGTAATAACCTGACCTTTTCCTGTATGTTTGAAGTCGGGGAGTTGTAAATGCCAACGGGGTATCAGTGTGGCCGTGATATTGAAATATAGATATCTGTCTATCTATCTATATCTATATATATCTATCTCCCAAAATGCACTGATGATTGGATCATTACAGAGTCACCTAATATTGAATCATTGATTAGTAGCCACTATTTTTGTTGAACTTTCCAGATCTTTGCTTTATAAAGATTCTAGCTGTGAACGTACTGATATTTAACCGCCCTTATTTATAGAAAATTATTTATAAGCAATATTTCAGAACTTACGTTTTACCATTGTCTTCTTACTGCTGTGATCATCTGAATTCAAATGTAGTGAAACTGATTTTTTAGTTTTGGGGATTGTGAGTAGACTCATTTATGTAAATTAGACGTTGTCGAGTTAGAGCTTTCAGAAATTAATTTGTGCCCTCGTTTAATCTTGTCCTAATAGAGAGCCGTTGGAGTCGATTGAAATCATCTTGGCAAAAGTGAGATGACCAGAGATAAATTTAGCGATCTGTTTTTCAAAGGCTGAGAGATTGAAAAGCAAAAAGCAGCTGTGGGTTTCCCTTGAACGTATAGTCTCGGTTGTAGATACAGGTTTTGGGCTTCTTTCTGGTTTGAGTGAAAATTTCAGGGCTGGGCCAGTAGGTGGCAGCAGCTTTTCATCGCATACCCAAGCCCTGGGCACCCCCTCCCCCACTCGGGCACAAGCTTGAGCAGAATGTAAAGCATGTAAAAGATTTTTGCCTCCTTTTACAGTTAATCCAGGAGAGGGAGTCCTTTGCCAACTGATGACCAACAATTCCAAGCCAGATAGTCTCTGTGAATGGTGACAATACAGATATAAAGTGTTACTTCTGTCCAGAGCTCCTCTGGCCTTTGTTCTTGTTTAACTTGAACATAGGTGGGAGATAAGAAAGGAGACAAAAGATTTAAAATGAAAGTGACAGGGAAAATAATCATTACTTTCAACTCATGACTACTTTTCATTTGGCGAAATCATTTGTATACTACCAGGGAGAAAGTTTTCTTTACACCCTTGACAATATATCACACTCTCTTCAAGATCATAATAATATCATTAATGTGCATTTAAACAACATGGCTTGTTAGAAAATATGCTAATTGCTATGTTCTCATTATGTTTGCTTAGCTTTTATTTGTTTTTCTATGAACAGTTAGAGAGCTAATTTTTTTCAAAGGTGATTGTAAGTCATATTTTATATAGCATTTTGCTTGATTATTTGCTCTGTACTGAATTTGTACTCTATTGCCATTAGATCTTACAATAATGTTCCACTCTGCAAATTTTTAAGGTTCAAATAAAGTTTAATTGTTTGCAAACTGTTATGATGCTAATAATTCAACAGCCTGCTGTGTTACTAATGAAATTACTTTGTTATGATTAATTTGGAAAATAGTGTGTTGATTGTAGTAATTAAGCACAACAAGGTGAAGTAAATGATTCTAATGCCATCTGGCCTCCAAACTGAATGAAGAAATGAAATAGAGCTGTCATCTGAATTTATTCAAAGAAGTAAGGATAATACAAATGACTTTCATTGCTGTAGGATTTACACTTAACCACAGCTCACTCTGTTCTGTTTTTGCCAATTCGTTGCATGTGACACTTTTTCTTATGAAAAACAATGTTGCTTAGCCTAGTTATTGTCTTGAATACTTTATATTATTTGAAGTTGACTATTTTTACCTTGTGTTAATTTAATTACAGATAATTACATAAAGTATCATAGGATCATAGAAAATTACTTTGCAACCATCTGTAAGTGAAATCTATATACGTGGGGGGTGGGTTGCTATTAGTGTACAAATATGTCGTATGGCCTTTCATAAACAGCAGAGATTTCATTCAGTTGTTTCTAAACTGTTTCCAGTCAGGATTCCCTCACAGTTCTTATGATTTCTACCTTTCCTATAATTTCTGCAGTCTGAACTATTGCTACTCACTTGACAGAGGCTGGTGACTTCCAGGGCCGTGATTAAACGCAGACCCCAGAAATGAGTTCTAGAGCAGAGATCCCAGATTTACTCTTGAGCCACCGTAAGACACTGACTTCAGCACACGCGTGGTTTAAAAAAGTTTGAACTTCGTCATTGAGACTGAGTGAAGCATTGTGTAAATTTTCAAATGAAGAAAAGTACTTCTAAATTTCAAATAAATCAGTCGTTTGTATTTCAGTGGAATAGGCTTTTAGAGACACAAATTGTATAGAAATCACTTTTCTCTTGAGTTCAGGAGATTGAAGAATATTGAAAAGTAGTCTCCATGGTAAAGAAAGAGGTGGTGGAGAGGAAAACATGATGAAGCCATAGAAGACACAACGTGCTTCAGAGGTTGAAGGAATATAATGAGAATATGGGACATTAAAACATCTGTTAAAATGGCTTAGTTTGTGAGTGAAATCCCAAGTATTCTAGAACACAGAGAAACAAATCAGTAGTATATTATTAAAGTATCTTTGTACAAACTTAACCTACACTGTAATGCATAATTTAAACAGTTAATCTTCTTGGTTCGGAACAAGGGAAGTCTAAACATGCTCAACATTCCCGTTTACTGCCTTAACAGTTGAGTTTTAGAATTTCTGTTAGAACCCCTGATATATAACATTCTGTGATGAGATAAATACAACATTATATGATCACAGTAACATGGAGTGACATTTTATTAATGGTTTGAAGGGCTTTTTCTTGTTTTCCCTAGTAGAATCTGCCCTATCATTACTTGGATGCAAACATAGGATTTATTGCCAGTGGGATACTTCAGAGTATATGGTGTGTGTCCAGTAAATACTTGTTAATTAACTGATTTGGCACCCTACCGTTTCTCAAGACCTGAGATTTAAGACGAGAAGCGAAGAGCTTGACTTCTATACCTAGTAGAAAAAAATGTCTTTTTCAGTGAATACATCAGCGTTCTGACTGACATTCGCTTCGTCAAAAGATCAGTCCCTTTTATTGAGTCTCTGAAAGTAGTCCGACTGTCTCCATAGCCCCATCAACAAGTGGACGAGATTTGATTGGTGGCAACAGGCGAGTGAGATGGAGAATAAGGAAGGTGAGCGTGGTGTCTCCTCTCTGTTCTGGCCGGTGTTGTCACTCTTCTAAAGAAGGCACAGATGACTCAGGCAGCTTGGGGCAAGTGATCTAGTTTCACTTTCCCTTACCTTCCAAATCACAGCCGGCTTGGGTTCCACCTGGCCCATGTCAGAGACGCCCTCTGATCTTGGAAGTTGCAGCCTTGAGTGGATCAAAAAGGAATTTCGGAAGAGTGGGAGGTTTCACAGTTGTTGCCAAATCCAGCCATGATTCATTTCCGGATCTCTTTTTAAGCTTTACTCCCTATTTCTTGAGAAGTTGTATTATCGTGTTCTCTTGAATGCTTTGACTCCCCAAAGCGAAAGGACCCATCAGTGTGGAGAGCAGCCTGAGTCATACCAGGGCTGGGCTGCGCCCTGAAAGGAGTGGGAGGAGGTTGGAAGCGAAGCAGGGCAAAAGAACCTATGAATACGTGCCGAGGTGTGAAAATATAAAGCGTCTCAAAAGCCCATTTTTTTTTTTGAGACTTTATTTATTTATTTGACAGAGATCACAAGTAGGCAGAGAAGCAAGCAGAGAGAGAGGAGGAAGCGGCTCCCTGCTGAGCAAAGAGCCCGATGCGGGATTCCCAGGACTCTGGGATCATGACCTGAGCCGAAAGCAGAGGCTTTAACCCACTGAGCCACCCAGGCACCCCTCAAAAGCCCATTTCTTTTTTTTTCTTTTCTTTTTAAATTTCTTTTCAGCGTAACAGTATTCATTGTTTTTGCACCAAAAAGCCCATTTCTTAAGTGCTTTTCTTGACACTGGAGACTTGCAAAGTGTTTTCCTAGGTTGCTCTCCACTGTCTTCACTGTTTTATTGTTCCTTACTCAGAGAGGTAGCATGGAACAGCCCTTGTCTCTTTCCTGTTTATTGGCCTCGACTTCATCATATAGAAAGATCACTCCTGCTAGAGTCAAAGCAGGTGCCACTTTGTAGCCTGAGCAGCGGTTTACCTTTTGTTTGCTCCAAGTGTCCCACCGGTGCTCTCCGAGGAGAAAATTAATGACACCAATGTATGCCAATTAAAAATGACTGCTGCAGAGGAGGGAAAAAAGTTCCAACAAATGAGCAGATTCCCATACATTGTCTCCTTTCCCCGGCCCCCTCGGGAGTCCATTTAGCAAACCCCGTGTTCTTTAACTCTCACGTCCAATGATGATAACCACGTGACTAGCACTAGCAGTGGCCAACATTAACTGTTGACTCTCTGTCTCACTCTGCACTTTTCATCAAATCCTCCTGGCAACTCCAGGAGGTAAGATGTGTTGTTTATTCCCATTTTCCTGATGAGCAAATTGAGACTAAGTAATTTGTCCTGATGTCCAGGAATAGGAAGTTCCCCGGCCTCCCTCCCTTTGACGCAGCAACATTCTGCTTCCCAGTACTGTGACAGATTCCAACCAAAGGCATAATTCTATTGTTTGCATATAGAAGGCACTCAATAAATTGATGATGGCACCGTTCTTATGAAATCGTCCGGAGCACGTGAAATGCTCACGGATGGATCATCCGACAGCTGAATTCACCCCACTCAGTAGTCAAAGCAGCCCGTGGTGACTGTAGCAAATCCAAAGCAGCCAAGCCACCATGAAGAAGAAATGTCAACACAGGAATATTTCTATCCGTGAACTTCCAGTCTGGCTAAAGAGGGTGTCTCTGAAGGAAGCAGAAAGTCGAGAGAGGACATCAGGCCAGAGGGACACTTCTCTCAGGACCCTTTCTCATCCTTTCCACCACCCCAAAAGCCAAGCCCAAGGCAACTGAGCAGCCAGGAAAGCCCTAGAGAGGTCTGAAAAGCAGCTGCTTCGGTCTCAAATCATTCTTTCTTAGTTGTTGGGGGGCATGGGGGGATAATCTTTTTCTTTTAACGAGTTTAAGGGATTATTATTAACAAACTGTTCAGCCCTTTACAATCAATGAGCAGACTTCCTTATAAAACTTGCAACATTTTGTAACTTTTGCTGGTCTTTCTGGCTCCCAAGTGTGAGGTGTTCTTTCTTGGGCACCTACGAGGTTGTGTTATACGGGGCTCCATGAAGAACCTCTTCTGTTGCATTTTTGAACAAGTGCTTTTAAGGAATATTTTGTATTGCTTGTACAGCTTGGAGGCTAGCAGGGGCGGGGGAATAGGAGAGAGGTCCGGACTGCCGTCCACTCGAGGGCTCTGCCAAAGGAAGGGTCAGGTGCAGCCCTTGGAGAGTCCGTGGCACACCTGGAACTGCTGGCTGTCTCAGAGCCCGAAAGAAGCACGGGGACTGTAGGTCTGTTTCCAAGGGCTAGTGCATGGGACAGACTCTTCTGAAACGTTTCCAGGCTTGCTGATCAGGACATCATGCTTCAGAACGAACAGGGAGCAAAGGACTTTGCATTGTCTTGCTCTCCAGTTTCCCCCCAAGTAGATCCAGTCGGTATAAAGTGACCCACCCAGGCGGATAGAGGACTCTTTCCTAATTCCCGGTTCAAACAGACTCATGGTCTGTAGAGTCTTAGTCACTCCCTGCTTTCCTCTCCTTCCTCCATTTTGCTCCTCTTCCTCAGGCTTTCCCGAGGAGCTAGGTCGTATGAGGCATGAGGTGCAGAATTCTTGCCACTCTTTGGAGTTGTTAATAGCAGTCATGCTCTCTGCTTTCTGGGAACCCAGCAAAAGCAGGTCTGTAACTGTATTGTTTCCCCTGTTGATGGACATCCCGAATTGAAAAATTGACACGGAGCGATCTTGTGTGTGTTGTTATCTATCTGTTGCTTTGTTCAGTCGGTCAGCGTATTTATTTTATTCTTTATTATCATCTCAGCACTTTACTATTTCTCTTCTTATCTAATTAAATGATTCCATTTTGAATAATTACATTTAAGTGCCAACAATGTGCTAGGGGCATTTCAAACATTGAATCAGGGTCGCCTGGGTGGCTCAGTGGGTTAAAGCCTCTGCCTTCAGCTCAGGTCATGATCTCAGGGTCCTGGGATCAAGCCCCACATCGGGCTCTCTGCTCAGCAAGGAGCCTGCTTCCTCCTCTCTCTCTGCCTGCCTCTCTGCCTACTTGGGATCTCTGTCTGTCAAATAAATAAAACCTTTAAAAAATTATTAAAAACAAAACAAAACAAAACATTGAATCGTCACAGTCTTTTCCAAGAAGACTCACAGTCTAAAAAAAATAGGACATAAACTCAGGGAAGGAGAACAGCCCCAGGTAGCCTTACCTTTGTGAAATGCTTAGCAAGTTAAAACATTAGCAGTGTCCTAAGTCATAAAGCAAAGGTTCTCTGATTTCATTAAATCTGAACCTAAAAGGCGATCTTGAAAAGAAACTGGAAACGCACACACACACACACACACACACACACACACACAGGGAATCTATCTATCTACTATCTATCATCTATATGTATATATATATATTTTTAAAGTGTATAGTTGGGAAAGTAGGTGCAAGGGTTTCAGTGTTAGTTCAGAGGAAAAGATTGATTTTTGGAAAACTTCTGGAATGCTTGTAGCTACTGAATTAAGTGTGGGGGGCATGAAAGAGCTGTGTGTGTGCATAATGTGGATATCTTTTAGAGTTGCTGCCAATTATGGTTAAAGGTCATTCTGAAAGCCGTGAGTGACCCCTACCCCTTTAGGAAAAAAGACTATTTTCTTTCAGTTGGGGACAGAGTTGTACCAGCTGAGAGTGAGTAGTAGGAAGACCATGGGAACTGGAGTCCGTCAAAATTCTAGTTTCAGTTCTCGAATGCACTGTGCCTTAGAAAAAGTTTCCTTGCCTGCAAACACCAGCAGCACTGTTCTCTCTCCCTCCCAGGGTGTAGGTGGGCTCAAGTGAGGTTATATTTGGAGATGGCTTGAAAAACCAATGACAGTGTTAAATAGGGCTTTCCTGGATTTGAAGATATGAGAACTGAAACAATGGGTCAAAATAAAAATTTATCCTCCACACCAAAATCAAGCCAAGGAAAAAAATGGTAGCTATGAGCACTGGCTCTGCTACTATTTGGAATAATGTTAGTGGGCTGTTGATTTTATTATTTTATAGCAAGAACTGATAAAACCATCCTCAAGGAGTTTGGGGTTAAATTCTCTTGTAATCCTAAATGCATTTTTGAATCGAGCCATTATTTTCTAAGCTATGGTTACTTTCTGTTAACTGGGTTTTCAATAACAGGGATGTTACTTCTCTCTGCAAAATTCCAAACTAGACTTTTCTTTTGATATTTAAAACCATCAATCAGAATAATGGGCTTTAGGAATATGTTGCTTATAGTTGGTCGGACTTAGCATTTGAATATTTTTTGTAGCAGATACCCTAAAAAAATTTTCCTTTGGACCAGTATCCACTCTCTTTATGAACTGTTCTTCCAGACGGGTGTCCGTGACTGTTTGCATGTGAATACACACTTCTTAGCTAAACATTATCCTCAGGTGCATGTCTGAGAATAAGACCATTTTATTGGATCAAATTAGCCTTGTAATATAGCACTAGTCTCGGTTGGTAGTTTGTGAAAATATGGGACTAGAAATCAGGGCAAACCAGAACCTCATTACATGTAACCTTAATGCTTTAATGTTATAACTTTAGGCAAAGCTAATAAAAAATGCAAAGGACTCTTAAATAATTGAAATTATCTAAAAAATTGAGCATATTCCTTCAAATAATAATGGCTTTCATGATCTGATTTTTTAAAAATTCATTTCTCATATCTTGAATTACTCAGAAGTGTAGACATCAAAGTAAGTTTGAGTTTATTTAAGATTATTAAATATATTTGTTATACAGCATCATTGAAAATTCCATTTTTTAGCCTAGCAATTATAATGTATAATGTTATGCAGTATAGCATTCTAGCAACATATCTGATAATATCATTATAGTATAGAATGAGTTTTCAGCACTTCTTTCTCAAATAGTGGTCTGTAATGTGATGCCTTGACTATCTTGAACCATTACTCAATTCTGTTAACTTTAGTAACAGTCATATTGTGTACCTGTGATTATTTGCTTTCTAAAATAAAAGCTTGTCTTATCTTATTCAACTTTCCTTATTATTTTCATAAGGCATTTTTCATGGCTATCTGGGTCAAGGAAAATAATGAACTACAGAAACTGGGATTGAAGTCAAGATCAGCCTGTTCCTAAAACTTTTCCTCCTCTTGCTAAATAATTACAGTAGACATTTTTTAGTTGCTGGCATACCGTCCTCTGCTTCCCCCGGTGCTCGGGTATACAGCAATAAATACTGTATATTGATTACTACTTAATTCTAATGGAAGTGTACATAGGCTGGAAACACATCACAGCTTAGCATTTAGTGCCTTTGTTTTTAAATAGTTTTTAAAATTTACAAATGGATAGAATTGCCCCAAATATGCTTGGGTTATTGGATCCATATCATGCTGAAAATTATTCTGATTTCATGTCTTTTCTAAAGATTATTTTGTTCACAATGTATTTTCCTGGCACTCCATTGCTATTTTCGCCTAACTGAAAATCTGCCATTTCCATTTTAGCTGAGTTTGGAAATACGAAAAGCATATTAGAACAACACATTAAAGATTAGTATAGAAGCACCAAAAAATGAATGGAAGGGAGCCATGTGGAGATTTTAAATTTAGTAAAATTATTCAAGTGTGTAATTTTAATCCATTAATCTGTCCTGAGACTGCTTTAAAGAAACCTTTCTCCCTAAACGGGGTTTTCCTCGTGTAAAACACCTTGAGAAGAGAAGCTTCTCCCTTAAAACAAATACTGGATTTTGTCTTGTTTTGTTTTCTCAAAGAGAAGGGTGAATCGAGAGCTTCCCTAATCCTGTGCTATAATTTATTCTTAGTCAAAACCAGATTGCCATTTACACACTAGGTATTAAAAGCTAGTTATAGTCATTAAAGGTGGTCTCTCTAATGCTTGGCATTAAGATACTCAATATGAGATTTATTTTCAAGCTATTTCAGGGCCATGAGGGAAGTTGTTTTCTTTATGAAGGGAATTCTGTATTTTACTTCAGTATTTGTAGCCTTTTTTTTTTTTTTTTTTTTTTGTAAATAGAAAGCAGAGAAGGGGAGAACGGGAGGTGGTTGTTTCTTTGAATCTGAACATAGTCTGTCTTCTTAATGAACCCTCCGCACTGCCCAGAAAACAGCTCCCTGCAAATAAACATGCTAGAAGTGATTTAGCCACAATGTCCACACTGTGTAAACATCTAATTATTACAATAAAATTGTCAATAAATTTACATTACTGCTCCCTTTTCAAACGTTAACCAACTTTTTCTTCGCTTGATAAAAGAACATAAATTGTATTTTTATGTGTTGGTGTTTTTGTTTTCATTACACTTCTTGCTGCACTCTAGACAAAAGACCGCAAACCTTAATGCCCTGAGTTATTCCCGGACGAAGGAAACTCCTACAGTTGTTTATTAATGTCATGTGTTGTGTTTCCTTTCACGGGGACACAGCCTCAGAGGCTCCACAATCTGATCTTTAGTCACGGCGTTAAAGAAAAAAAAAAAAAAAAAGCCATAAAGCTGGTATTGTGGTCGCTGCAGCTTTAAGAGAGACACAAAGAATTAAGGCCTCTTAAAATCCACGATTAGAATGGGAATTTAAGTTACATTAGAAGCAAAAGATAAAATGGTAAAATGCAATAATTTCCTTTAACAAAGATTACGTCCAGTTTTCAGAATTATGATATCATGTTGAATATAATTGTGGAACAACCCCCCCCCCACGCCCCGTATTTCTTATATAACTGGTACATTAACATTAGAAAAGCAGAGTGATATTGAATTCTAATGAGGTCTGGCCTATATGCTCTGCTAGGAGAAGAATGAGGATAATTCATTTGTATTCTACAAAGCGCTCGGAAATCCACGCGCATCCCTGTGGCTTCAGCGCGTGGTCTGATCATCTGTTCCTCCCGGGGAGGGGGAGGGTGGGATTCATTGCTTCGAACAGCATCTGAGCTGGGGAAGGTAGTTAACCACTTTCCTGCTAGCTGTTGTTTCCTAATGACTGTTTAATATGGTGGCTCTGCATATGCATCCGCTTTACCTGTTCTCTTCAAGGATCTTAAAAATTGCGATGCTTCTGTTGGTGACAGTGCAGCTCTGTAAAAGCCAAACAAAGAAAACGGAGTGAAATTCAGCAGGGTAAATGTGATTTCACCATCCTCGGTAAACATGTCGCTTTTAAGTAAACAATGAGATGACAGTGAGGTATTTGTTCATTAAAAGAAAATCTGAAAAATGCTCCATTTGATCCGATATTGGCTGTTTAGGAAAAAAAAAAAACAAAACTGTGTTCATTTGTGAGTCTTGCTGACATTCGGAGAAAACAGCCCATTTTGGAAAGTTATATTTAGCAAAACCAAGGAATGAAAGATTTTAGCAAATTGCCACGTAAAATGATCTGCACAAAAAGGCATTGGGGAAGTGAGCTAAGGCCTGTGCCAAACAGATGGCACCCCCTGCTGTGTTTTTGATTGAAAAAGAAAGGTAACATTTGCAGCCACGTCAAAGAGACAGTGATCAGCTGAACAAATTGGTCTCCGAAGTACCCCATCGCTGGAGCAAACCCCGCTGCAGGGGACAAGCGAGGCTGTATTTCAAAATAATGCTATGTTTGCGTCTTTCCGAAGTGAGGGGATATGTCCCCCTTTCATGCAGCAAAGGGAAGATGAGGTCTTTGTTGAAGGCGGCTGCAGGGTTATCTGCCGAATAAGCAAGAGAACTCGGGAGCGCACGCGCCTGCTCTCCAGGATCCCCTCGAGCGCCTGCAGATGATATCTGGGAAGACCCCAGCAGTTTTTTGAACGTTGTTCGCTGGCCTGCCTGAGGTCTCTGGAGTTCACAGAGGAGAAATCGGTGTGCGGTTTCCAGAAAACCAAAAACCAAACCAAACCAAAAAACAAACACAGAAAAACCAATGGGGGAAAAAAAAATAATAAAACCACCAAATCGTCCAAAGACATAGTTAGGGGAGGAGGAAGAAGGGGTGATGATCAGGGAAACCTCTCCTTGCACTCGAGTTCAATTCCAAAACACAAACAACTCCAATGGCAAAAAGCGTGTCAGTGTGCGAGTGTGAGTGGATGTGCGGGAGGGGAGTTTTTTTTTTTTTTTGGCTCATCTCAGCTGGCAGCCTTATTCCGCTTCAGTAAAGACAAGGTACAGAAATGTCCTTTGGGTGACATTCAAAACTCGATATAAATCCTCTGCTTTATGAGACTGCAGTGCAATAAATTACTTAGCCT